>NW_009646945.1:4647750-4693959 GCF_000708025.1 Charadrius vociferus
TTCTTGCATTGGAAATTCAATGAGACTGAGTGCTCAGGAAGGTGTCTGAGCAGAGGGCTGGTGGGCCTCCTCATGCTGTCTCTGTGATGATTTCAAACTTTTGCACAAAGCAGAGCTGTTTCAGCAGCAGAGGAGCCCTGGAGAAGGTTACAGGCCGCCAGGTAGGAGACTTCCTTCATGTTGCTCTTGTAGATCAGGCCGTGAGCTGAGTCTTCCTTCTTGCCTGTGACCCCTCTGCTCCCAGGCAATGGCTAGGGCAGGATGCTCTTGACCCCCTGGGTTAGCACTTTCACTCTGCACAAAACACACAAACGACCTTGTCTCATGGTGGGAGGACAAACCAGTATCTGTCACCTTCCAGCGAAAGCTTATTTATACATGCTGGGAAACGGTGCAAACTACATTGCTCCTCTTTTGTAAACTGCTCGTGGAGGAGTTTATGGGGCTAAGTAATAAATAGAGCCTCTGGGCTGCTCCAGAAAGAGAACCAGGATGGCCAGGGTGACCACCCCGAGGAAAGTGCAACCGGAAGTGACTGGATGTTACCTGGAGGGAGTACTTGAGGCTCAGGTCAGGATAACTCTGGGTCCTCTGTACCATTTTCTCTGCCCAGAGCCAGCTGGGGCACGGCGGAGCTGTTGGGCATCCTTCTAGGCAGTGGGAACGCAGATCCTGGGGCGGGGGTCAGGACGGCCCAGCAATTGTCTTGGCACTGCCTGAATGTGGCATTCCCGGACGTTTGATAGAGAATTGCTTTGTGTTGTGTGGGATAAAATTGAGGGAAAGGGTCCATTTCTGCAGGGAAGAAAAAATTAGGAGTTTTGTGTCTGAGGGCTAGTTTATATTCCAGCCTCTCAACAGTCCAGTTTCTCACGTGGACTGGTTTTCATCACAGGTTTTGGGAAGAAGATCACTATCATCAGATGTTGATCATCTTTTCGAAACTAACCTAAAAGACAAATTAAATATTTGACAAAAGAAAATGCCAGATTTCCTTTTTCCTTGTTTTTCCTCCACTGCTCTGAGTGAACACTTTCAGCTTTTCTTTTTAAATCTCGCAGCCTACAGCATGCAGTAATAGCTCATTCATTATTCAAGTAACTGTTTCTGTAACTGGGTTAATAATAGTCCTCATAGCTAAGTACAGTAGTCTAGCTGGTGGAGTTAAAGTTCCCACAGAGCTTTTGTTTTCCTCAGTTTGCAATAATATTCCCAATAAAGCCATTCATGAAAATGACTGTGCCACAGCAGCTTGTGCATAACACCCAGTGAATTATTATAACAAGATTTGTTAAAACTGTGAAGGACATTTGTAGTAAGATACTTATCTGTAAATGATCGTTTTAAAAAAAATTGTTGAAAGCTCTCATTTCAAGCTATGCTGTTTTCTCCACTGCAGTCAATTCCAAGAGCTGACCAGGTTACTGTAATATCTGAAGGTAGTTTGTGATTAAAAAGCTTATGGAATTTTCCCTCACATGAAGCAGAAGCTGAGGCACAAATACAAGTAGAAGCGCTCAATATGGAGCCACATTTAAAAGAGGAGCTAAGGATATTTTTTGAATCAAATACTTCAGTGCACAGAAAATTGAGAAAATCATTACAGTAATAACGCACAAGAATCTTTATAATTTGATAAGGACATATCAGCGTGACATACATAGAAGTAAATTATGCTTCTCCTAAACTCCTAGAGTTCTCTGAGTTGAAAAAAATAGTACATTAAGGCAAGATGATGGATATAATTTATTTAGAGTGTTGAAAAGCTTTATACGATTCTGCCCATGAGACTATGAAAGAAGTCCGGTAACAAGGTGGTGAGGTAAAATCTTGTCCTGGATTAACAACTGCTGAAGAGACAAGCTGGCAGCGGGAATAAATGTCTGAAGCCTGAGGTTGAAAAATATGAAGAGTGAAGGGCCCTAAGAATGTCTATAAGGACTATTTTTTTATCTGTCCATGTGCAGGTGACTATGTTGTACATATATTACACTGATTTCCTTCAGTTCCTATGAGGAACTTTTTACAACAGATAGGAGACAAATATGGGCTTTCAGATAAGAAATGTACCCATTAGGTTTTTTAGAGATTTTTAGAATTATTTCCTATGTCTTAAGACTGTGATCATAGTTTCAGTGGATTTGCTAAGTACTCCATTTCCTAATAACACTAAGAATTAGACGAACAATGAAATGTCAAAATATGCTGCTGATAAAAGCTTGATCAGAAAGGGAAAGCTGCAAAGGATTGCTTGAAACACCAGACAACTCTAATACTACCAGTGGTTGTCCTAACATGATAGCAGATGAACTTGAACTAAAAGGTAATGCATTTGAAAGAAATAATTTAAACTACTCTGACACACTGATGGCTTCTGAATTAACTGTAATCTCTGGGGAAAAGAACTGAGCATTATTGTGAACAGCTCAGTGAAGATACTAAGCAGCAGAAGCAAAAAAATGTACCTGAGACGCTGAAGTGGGGGGATGCATTAAGAAGAGAATAAGAACACACCTACCCTGGTGCGCAGATGTGGCTGCACGTGGAGCCACATGTGCAGAGAGAGGGGTGGCTCATCAGCCTCATTAGTGCATGTGACTTCAGATGTCACATGTAAAATGTGAACTTGATACAAGAATATTTTTTCTCAAGCGAGTAGATAGGCCGAGGATGACGAAGTTGGTCACTTACACCTAGGAGTTGGCCAGTCCCTCTGGCAATGTACTGAAAGTTGGGAGCCTAGAAAGATTCGGGTTGGCATAAGGGGTGTCTGGGCACTCAGGCTCCTCGTTAGCATTGGCTCTGCTGCTCCTTTTCAGAATATTTCCAATTGCTTCTGCCAAAGTTTCCCCTTCCCTCATTTTCCAACCAGGATCATGGCCTATCTTGCCTCTTATTTTTATTAATTATTGTCATACTTATGGTCTGGGTTCATAATCCCATATGGAAAAGTGAAATGGTGTCAGCCAGGACACATGCAGGAACCATGCAAGGAAGTCCTGAGGGACGAAGCTGGAGGAGAGTGATGCCAGTGAGCACTAAGGAGCAGAGGTGGCAGGCAGGAGATGGCAGAAGGGCACGGGAACCCCCATCCAGGCTGGACCAACCTCTCAGTCAGCCTCTCTTCAGCAAAGTCTTTCTTTGTCTCCAGGTCTCTGGGGCACCAACAACCCTGACGCACCATCTTACAGTTAGCTCCCTTTTAAGATAAATAGAGGAAGCTCATAACTCTGTGGTTTAGTTGCAGTTTGTCTGGTTTTGACGCAACAAGATAACCTCCTCAAAACGTAAATTGAAGCATGGTTATCTTTGCAACCAGAAGGGCTAAACACTTCATTAGCTTTTTAAATGAAAGCTTAGGTTCTGGAGAACGCAGTCAAATCTGCAGGAAGGGCCTAATTCCTCCCACATTTTCATGAGCACAGAGGATCAACATCTTTGCCAGTCAGACGCTCTTGTTCTCCCTGTCCCAGAAAACAAGGAAAAGGCGATGTTTGCATTTACAAGGCGATAGGTTTAAAGCAGATAAAGAGAACCATGAATAAGTAAGGTAGAGCAAACCTGTAGAATTCACTGATGGAAGTTTTTACTGCAGTCTGCAGGATTAGAAAGGCACCGTTTATACAAGTGATGTTTGCAGCTGCACTAGTTACAGTGGCTGGAAATGATGAGGGCAAAAATGCTTTCTCTTGGAGGCAGCACGGGCCTGGCTTGGCGTGGTGGGTTGGGTTCTGTTCAAGCGAGGGGTGTACGAGGAGGTATACGCTGCTGTGCGACCCTCCTCTGATTATGAAGCTCATCCCAGTGCTGTTTGTTGTGGCCTTTCCCAGTGGCGGTAATACTGTGTGGAAAAGGAAGTTCTCATTAAAAGAAAGAAATGCATTGCTTTCATACCTGTAGAAACAAGCTTAAAAATCTGACTCTTGAAGTCTCAGAAAAGTGAAAAGAAAAAAAATAATGAAACCTGCACATGTTTGGTTTTGATAGGTCATGATATCTGGGTGGTTGTTGTCGGCAATACTCAGAATAGCTCCTGGTGCTGACGGGAGTTGCGAGGAATGTTTCAATAGGCATGAAGAGGTACAAATAGCAACTCATACCAAGGAGAGACTGAGAAAACAGAGGGAAGAGCTAGGAAAGACAAAGTAGTTCTATATGTCCCTATTCTAAAATTCTTTGAACAAGGCAGTGAAAAGGCTCTGGAAGAAGTTTAAATAACCCAGCAGACAAGGGAGGCTGGATTTCAAGGGACTGATGAGAGTGAAGATCAATAGCCCCAAGAAGGAGGACTCAGTCCTCCAGCAGAGCAGGCGAAGGCTTCAGCCCACTGGATTTTTTTATGTTTTGAATGTGTTCATTTGGAGCGCATGGAGTTTCTGATTTAGTGGGACAGCTGAAATATTCGAATAGTGAGAAAACAGTAGTCATTGGCCAAGTTATCATGATAAAGAACATTCCTGTGTAACAGCTATGAGCTCTTCACTTCCAGAATTGACACACAGGAACCAGTAACGTGTTTTTTTCATTATTGGTGTGACAGGAGAATGCTGGAGACAGTGTGTTAGATTAGAGGGACCTATGTCCTCATGGATCATCAACAAGGAGATCTGAGATCTTTGAAATCTGAAACGTCATAACTCAGGAGCTGGATGTGTCCTTTCCAAGTAAAGCAAGTGAGGACCAAGGGGAAAATTCTTGCTTTCTCCTTTAAGTTTTTCAGCACAAAGCTAATGAGGAATTGACATAGGACCCCATTTTGAAGCATAACTCAGATAAAACCCTGTAATTGAAGCTGAGTCAATGGGAAATGTCATGCTGGTTTTCATAATGCAAACCATGCACGTGTCTCTATAATGCCATACCCCATCAGAAGATACAGTGGTGGAGTCTGATAATGAGCCAACATCACAGAGCCACATTGCCGCTGGATGTACTGCACAAGGTGTCAGCATCCTGCCAGACTTATTCCCTGAATAGGCATGGCTGATGTTTCCAGGAGCTGTAAGACATCTAGGAGAATCGCCAACGGGGAGCAAAACCAATGCTGCCAGTAGCAGGATGGGATAGTGCCAAATTAGTACAGAAGTTCCTGTATGTGCCAAATAGTTTTCTAATTGCATTGCGATCAGCAAGACAAAACTGTGTCTCTTTAAAAACATATGTCTGTATTCACAGTGGATCTTCAATGCAGAAGGGGAATTCAGAGGCAAAATGGCAGATAAGAAGGGTTTGTTTGTTTTCAGATGTGTCTGGGCTTCCACGATGCCAGTCCATAGAACTGATTCCCTCCACTCCAGGGAAAGGAAACGAGAGGACAAAGAGGAGGTGGGATCTAGCAGATTAGAAAGTGGCGGGGCTAATTCAGTGCATGGGCACACATTGAAGCGTATGTGACTCTGGCAGGTACTTTCTCACTTAACATCAGACAAAAACATTTAGGGTTCTGTTTGGGTGTTTTTAGGTTGGATAGCATCTTATCCCAAATGCAACACTGGGCCACCGGGCCCAGTTCTTTTTGTGCTTTTGATTTCAGTGTCATTTTTTTTTTCCCAAATGAATGTATAACACATTTCTAAGAGTTAGGCTGCAGCAGCCCAAACTTGAATAAGCTGGTCCAAATTACAAGGATGCATCTGATACTCATTAAAAAGAGGATACAACAGCTTTTGGAACAGATAGTGGACTCCTAGGAGTACATCATGGAGGAATTTACAAAGAACGAAAAGTGAATCATGTTGCTGTAGAAATAATTATTCAAATATGTGGTAAGTAAAATTTCATCTGGATGCTTTGTATTCTCTCAGACCTTCCTTGAGCTCTTCTAACTGACACTGCCAGCCACCATGCAACAGAGTGATGATGGGGCTGACGTGCACATGGGCTTAACCATCTGCCTCTTCTCCCCTTGGGGGCCAAGTACATTTTGTATCTAGTAAAAAAAAATAAAAGAGGAGAACATGTGAAAATATTGCCTGCTCTGTTGATCTGATGGGTGTCTATACCGCTGTTGACTCTGGGAGGTTAAGGCACAGTGAGCTATGGTGTAGATCTACAGTAGCTACACTAACTCCCTTTCCAGGCTCCTGGAAGTCACACTAAGGCAGAACAGCTTTCTCCACTTTCAGTGCCCCATAAATTAATATAGGACAAGCCTAACTAGAGCTATGACATGGTCAGGGATGAGCTACGCTGAGTAGCTGCGTAGCTGCTCCTGCCCCATGTACCTCCGTGGGGTTTTGGGCAGTACTGGCCAGCTGGGTTACAGCACATGGGCACCACCCTGAGATGGTCATGCAGGTTCCCTCTGTGAATGGAAGTCTTTTAAGAATCAGCAGTACCTAACTGTGCTGCAGCTTCAGTCTTTTCCCACTCCTCCCCACATCCTTGGTTGAAGGGGCCTGTCCCACCTTATCATGTGAAATGACTACACTACTGCCTCCCCAAAACCTTTCCAGAGCAGGCTGTGTTTGCCCTGATATGTAGAGAGACAGTCCTTATGGACAGAGGTATCAAACTCCAAAGCGAGGAATTCTCAACAGTGGGTTTTGTTAAGATAAAACAATAACTGTGCCTTTAGAAATAACACTAATAAATGCATTCAGTATGGTCATTGCTGTCTCTGGCCACACAGGGTTTGTACAGGACTGCTTCAATGTAGGTATCTTGTACCATACCCAAAGCAACAGTTCTCCGGTTCCCAGTATGCTCTTTATTGTGCAAGGCATCTATGTAGACCCAGCACCTTGCAGCAGATCCATGCATACAAAATAGGAGACAGTTCATTTTGTTTTATTTACTTTTTGTGGGTTTTGTCAAATTTATCACTAACAGTTACTATGAACCTGCAGTACAAATTTCTGGGTCCTCCATTATTAGGGAGGACTAATTCAGCAGCTGCTACTCCCCAGACCCAACGTCTAGTGCCCTGACAACCTGTTTTCTTCAAGATTTCAGGCATTCCAATATTTCAGGCCATTTATTGTAGAAGTCTCCTGGCTTCTGTTCGAGAAAAAAAACAATTTACTCCAACAGGAGGTAGTCCCTTATGAGATACATCCAGCTGGCCACAGCGGGGGCCAGCCTTGTCGTCTTTACAGGCAGGATACGTTCACATGCCAAAGTCAGCAGAAACAAAATAGATGACACATCCACAGTCTGAAGGTTTGTATTCCCAACAAACCCAAGCAGAAATAAGACAGGATGGGGAGCCAGGTCCAAATCAAGCATTTAGTTCAAACATTTACATGCCTGACATCAAACTCTTGGATTATGGATTAAATCCATAAAATGTGTAGGAAGGAGGGAGCTGCCTGTGAATTGTCTCTTAGACATGTCTGGGGACGTTTTGTGACATCTGTTGTACAAGCTTGGGTTTGTAAAACCCACATGCAAAACAGTAGGTTTAGACCAAACTGCTGATGTCTGAAATTTTCACTCTGCTTGATACGAGACACTGCCAAATCTCCAGCAGTATCTGTGTCTGAGACTCTTTTTCCTCTCATCCCACACACCTTGAGCTGATTGTTACTTGTGCAACCTCTGGCTCTTGATAATTTGGGAGCCATATATCAAGGAGAGACCCGTTTGGGAGGAGACAACAGGGATTCTGACTATTCTCTGATCATTAATGCAGTTTTCAGCTTGAGGTGATTTAAGTCTTTCTGTTCAAAAAATATGACATCAGTCATGCACTTTCAGCCATGTGAGGTTACTCAAGATTTACAACTTTCTGTTGAGTGACCATTCAATTTGGAGTAGTTTTGTTAGGATGATGTTTGCTGTTGTGATCTGGGGACACTTTTGGATCACCCTTTTTCTTAGGATTTGGTGTCCCCACATCCCCACACAGAAAGCAGAAAAGCAATGTAGCTCAATAGCACTTTGCAGAACATGCCGCCAGAACCTGCCAGTGAAATCACTACAGGGCCCCCAAGCCACCTTCTCTTTCTTCTCCTGGGTTTTTTTGATGAGGAACATGCTCCTCACAGGTAATTTTAGAATTTCCACTGAAGTTTCTTGCAACTTTGTGAAGTCTGGAGCACTGACCAGAAAAAGCCCGCATGAGGCTCACGCCTACCGATGGATGCCTGACTGTAGGGCATGTCCCAACCCTTCCTCTGGCCCTCACACAGCACTAGAGTGACAGCTCTGAGGATACGAAACTGGAAGGTGCTGGAAGGATAGAGCTGCTTTCAGTGGCACCTGAAGGAGCCTGCAGATCACTGCTCAGGGCACTTTGTTCTTTCTATTTTGAACTAACTGAAGCAGACTTTCCCTTTTACCACACAGTTGGGTTTGAGGAGCCAGTGTCAGCAGCTGTCCATCACTGTGAGACAGAAATTGGCAGATCAGGGCCTAAAATGGACATCTGTGCAGACCTGGAATTTCAGCTCTGAATTCAGTGGGGAACAATTTGGGGCTTCTGTACACTCAGTGAAATACAGCACAAGAGAAGGGGTCCTAGCCCAGGTAACTCTGTGTTTCTGCCTCGTTTGAAAACTGCCTAACAGGGGGTTGATATCTTTTAGAGCAGCTACGCACCTTTGGGAAATCTTGTGTGATAGTCCAGAGGGAAGAAAATATTATACTGTTATTGCCGGGGGACTGGGGCAAGGCTGCTTGTGACAGTCATGAAAGATGTCCATGCTGTGCTGCTACAGACAGTTCCCTTGCCACACAAACTCTCTGAAAACAAGGGGACTTGGGGCTAGGAGTTGCAGAGCTCCATGAACACCAGTTTTATTGCCTGGAAATAAAAAGACTGTTGATTAAAGGGACCTATTTTATATGTTTTTGACAGGTTGAGCTCCTCTTTTTTTCCATGCTCACTATTTTTTTAACCTTCACTACATACACTCTGAGTATTTGTTAACACTCTTTGCTTTGAATTACCTAACAATAAAACCCTTTCTCTGAATTTCTCCCAAAATCTATGTAGTTGCATTCCTCCTTGACTTGATAAAACTCCAAAACACCATCCCACAGATAACTTGCCACGCGACATCTGGCTTTGTGTACATAAATGTATATATGTCATGTATGTGGCATCCTCTATCAAGGCAGGACTGTGTACATTAGAGCTGTTTACCATCAGTGTGAACTTGGGCAACAGATGTTTCTTGCATTTCATTTTCTCCCTCACCTCTTCACTAGAAAGAGACTAAGTGGAAATTGCTCAGCTGAGCAAAGATCATCCCTGTTGGATCAGTTCTTTACTCTGGGAGTGCCTGAACTGCAAGTGACAGCTCAGACCTGAGGTTGCTGCATTTGTGTAAATTAGGGAACATGTGCAAGACAGCCAAAATCCCAGGCCAGCAGGTCTGGGTGGTGAGCTCCAGTAGAAGCAGGGAAAGTTGGCTGAGGCTGTACATGGAGCTGTACTGGCAGCATCAGTGGTTGAATGCTGCCTGGAAGGGTGAGCTGCAGGCAAGGACCACGCAGGAGTGGAGTCTGTGGCAGCACCCCATCAATACCCAGCAACGGGTGGAGGAGTGGTGGAATGTCCACATATGGGCATGAGAGCCTGCAGCATCCTCCCCCAGGCGGGATGAGGGCGGCTGGTGCCCACAGGGAGGTACAGCTCTGCAATACCTCCCCTGCACCTTGGGGCTCACTAGCACCAAGAACAACTTGCACCTAAGAGGTCTTTTCCTTCCAGTTAAAAACATGCAGTCAATAGTGAATCAAGTGAAGGGTGAATTCTCAACGTACACATCTCACATCTAACTGTTTTTCAAAGGCTTATAACTACTTGTTCCCAGCCCTGATGCTGCTTTCTGTCCGCCTGCCTTCCCCCTTCCCAATCCTCTGAAAGTTTCTCCAGACTTCACAGCAGAGCGGAGCAGCCAGCTCCAGCGTCTGCTCCGTGGTCACCTAGAGGTGTGTGGGGCCCGGGCTGAGCTAAGAGCCCCGGCTCGGCTGAGCTGCACGGAGCTGGCTCAGCTGGCTCAGGCCTGGGATGCAGCTTATCTGCCAACGGAGAAGCCACCCATGGATAATGGAAAGTGACTGTAGCAATGGAACGTGTTACAAAACTCCTATTGACTTCATGGGAGCCGGCAGACAGAAATCACTGTGTACTTACACTAAGGAAGTAATCTGGGACAGTAAATTAATCTCAGCAGTCCTAGCTTCAGGGGTTCTTGAAGCTATTTTGTGCAGTTTTCGTTTGCATGGATTTGTTCCCTATTAAATTCATAAGGACGCAGCCAAAGTTCTCTCAAACTGCTGAGCTGTGCTTTGTTTTGGGATTTTCAGAAAAACACATGAAGCCAGAGTTTTGTCTGACTCCCACCTGGAAGCAGAAATTGGTCCGCGTCTGCTGAAAGGCTTGTGACTCTCTGCAAACTTGAGTCAAACTTGGCTTGGGTTCTGTGTCTGTGTCCACCTGGCTTCATGTCTCATTACAGAAGATCCACCCAGCTGTAGCTCAAGGGGTAGAAGAAGTCAAGCTTTGTGTCTGAGCTGGACCACCCGTGATATTGGTTGAGTCAAAATGCAGAAATAATAGCCATAATCACAGCAAATAGTGGAACTTCCGTTCTCGTCTTTAATAAGAAATGTGTGAAATTCAGGGGGGGAAGAGTAGTATGCCTACATGATGTAGGGAACACACATTCACTTATTTTACTCTTTGCAGTTAAAAATGGGCCCAGCCCAAGCATCTCCAGGGAAGATCAGATTTGTGTCCAGACCAATGTTGGTATTCCATTTTTGAATGTCAGTGGAACAGAAAACAATGTTTTTCTTTTAAAGTTGAATTTCCAGCTGTGGTGCTGTGAGGAGCAACTCTGTGGTAAGCAAGAGAAGAGAGAGGAAATCTCTTGAGTTGCTGTGGATTATCATGCAGCGCAGGGAGGCAGCGGATGAATGCTCTCTTTATAAAGGTGCCTGGGCATGGGGGAAACGGCTTCGCCTCTGTGGGTGCAGGGGCTGTCTCGACTGCAGCATTAGCTGGGCTGCTTCTTAACTGTTGCCCCTCACCTCCTTCCTGCCTACCCACACAAACCTCTTGCCTGCGGCACCCTCCAGCCCGACAGGGAATATGGGCTAGAGAGAAGATGCTGCTCTGCCTCTACCCTGCTTGCTGTACGGAGCTGCACAGCCCCTCGCAGCACAGTGACCGGTAGGGGATGCTCCTAGAAATGTGGGTGGCAGAGGTGGGGAGCATGGACACAACAGGGGCACCATCACCCAGGTGAGATGCTGCTGGGGCAGCTTCAAGTCACCTGAAATAACTCTGCTCTGGAGCCACAGCTTGGCAGACACAGCCCTACCTGCAAGAGCCACCAAAGGCAGCAGCACCACCACCATGGGGAACAGCATCTCCATCATTGCCACTTGTGTGAGCACTCAAGAAGCAAACCCACGCAGCCTTTCTTCCTGTGCCCCAACTCACCCCTCTGCGCTGCCAGCCTGGACACTGCCTGCCTCACTCGGGGTCACCGAGAGCCCTCCGGCTTTCAGGAGCGCAGCTGCTGAGTGACCTGACAAAGAAACAACAAATTTGTTACGCCCGTTTTATAATTTCATTGGCACTAGAAATTCTGTGACAGGAGAAAAGGAAGGTCACACCTTCAAAGAGACTGAGAAGTGAAGGACATACTCATATATCGTTGCTGGTAGCACTGGAAGATGGCCATAAGAAGGGTCCTCACTCGCTATGTAGCTGCCCCGTAACTTGTAGAGGAAACAAAATGCACTCTGCTAGAAACTCCTGTTTGCTTTCACTTGAGAACTAGCAGCAAGGCAAAGACATTCTGTCAGGTCTTTATTGCTTGTAGAATTAAATATAGGTTTCGGATCCCTTTTCTTAAAGCAGTCTTTTACCCCACTACTTTCTCAGCTGCTCTTAGAGTGGTGCTGCCGGTTGGATGTGCACATTGCAACAAGCCTGAAGGTTTGTAACCTTCTGTGAGCTGAGACACTTTCTTTTCCCTTCAAAGGTTCCCACAGTCAATGCTCGGTGGCTTCCCCTCTGTATTCCTGCACCAGTGAGTCATTTCCCTGCCTACCTTCTGCCTACACAGAGTCCAGGTGCTGACGGCTTCACTGGGATGCTGAGCATGAAACCAAAGTGATCTGCTGAATCAAGACTACATTAAAGTATTTCCTTTTTGCTGACTTTTTCAAAGTTTTCCTTTTTTTTCCCCCCTCTCTCTTATTGTAATGGTTCATCTCATCTACAAATTAGCTTGGTCTGTCCAGAGACGTGCTTTCAAATAGATTTTTTTTTTCTCTCTGCAGTGTGAGACAGTGATATCAGCTGGGGACCAGGAAGACTACGTTCAAACTGCTGCAGGGAAGACAGGGAAGGAGCTCATTTAATCAGGTCTACAAATAGGTTTTCAAAAGACAAGGTTTCGAAACGCCCTGTTGTGAAGTCTGTGCACGTAAATGGAGGATTCAAAGGAACTGTGACAATAAGGTCCAAACTTGAACACCTTGGCACAGCTACATCAGCATCTTAGTTCGGACCAGGAGCCAACTTCCACGGCCAGTCTCCCAGTTGTCCCCACTTACTGGGTTTCCTTTTGACTTGTGGAGCTGATCTGGAAGAGGTGAACCTGATGCCTTTCTGATGAAACACGAGCTTGAAAAGATGCTCTGGGAGCCCACCTGGTGCACTCCATGTACCAAATACATACTCAGTTCACATCATGCTTCAGGTAGTACGTCATTCCCATGGGGTGGCTGCTGAGGGGCTGCTGAATTTTAGGTTTAGAATAATAAAAAATCAAACCTTCATCAGGAACAAAGGAGCTGTGGCCACTGCTCCACTGTGCATCATACACAGAAAATCTAATTATATTTGGGAATAAGACCATCTATGGCCAATAACTGCATTTAGAAAAATGTTTGTGAAGTGACAGATCCCTCATGAGAGACTTATCAGTACAAACAGAGCCATCTAAAAGATGCTTCATATATTCCATATGAAGCCCTTCTACACATTTGAGAAACCTTTTAGTCTTCCTGAAAATATATATATTAAAATCTATGTAATATATAGATAATAAGTATTTTTTTATATATATACACACACACATAAAATAGTCTCCCTGTGTATGTTGTGATTTTCAACACAGTGGATCTATTCTTCGCTCATGCTAATCTCTGTAAGGGAACACATAGGTTCTATAACATGTTGTTTTGTCCCATTCCTTCCTTTGTATACAGAAACTCTGTAAAATTACTGATATATAACCTGAAAGCAAATAAATCTTAATATCTGGAACATAAACTTTGCTGCTGCTGTTGTATCTTGCTCTACAGGATACAAGGATCATGAAAAGCAGTTGCAGTAGTGAAAGCTTAATTATTCTTTACTAATTACTGGCTGAAATAAATTAAATGTCAAGGGCGTCTGTAGTAAAAAATGACATCATGTATGATATAATTAAATACACAAAACTATGTTTAAATAGCTGTAAGTGTCTGGCTAAACCAAATCAATCAAAATATTCAAAGACAATATTGACAAAAGTCCTTATATCACACTGTTGTGAATAAAAGTTTGTCACAGCAATGTGTTAGTTTTAGCTATGATTTTTCTGGAAGAATAACGTTTATTTTATATTTTTATTATTATTAATTTTTATTTTTATTGTAATAAAAGCCAATGAGAATGTTATATTGGATAGTTAGCATGTTTGAAAAGGGGATTAAAATGAGTTGATAAATGTATATCACCTTATTGTATAGGTATAGGTATAGGCATAGGTATAGAGACAGATAGAGATAGAGATAGAGATAGAGATAGAGATAGAGATAGAGATAGAGATAGAGATAAAGTTACCTAAAGGCTCCGGGAAGAGCTATCTAAATCTGTAGCGTGACTGCTACCAAGTTTTGTGTCTTCAGCAATTTTGACCTCACATGATCACAACAAAATGTCTTAAACTGGATGTTTCTGATGTCAGCATGACTTGAAAGTGTCTGTGCAGTCTGACCAAGGTGTATGAAAGCCTGCGGCAGAGCAGGAATTTGCGCTGGGTCCAGGGGTAAGTTTGATGATCAGCTGGGGCTTCTCCCTTCCCGCAGCTCCGAAGAGTCTCACCGTTGTTCTTGCTGACAACTTTTATCCTAGGTTTCAGGATGAAGTGGACATTACTGACATTAAAAGAGGAACTTACATGAAAGTTGACAGAAATCAAACAGGAGCGGCTTGAGCAGTTACTGTAATGAAAATCCTTTAAAAAAAAAATGTCATAACCCTACATAATTTAATACCACAAACCTCAATTAGCCATTGACACATTTAATTTTTAATACCAGGTGCTTTCAGCTGATTTGAGATGAGGAAGCGCAGCCACCCCAGCTCTTCGGCCGAGGTCACGGCGGCAGAAAGGCGGCGGTGCCGGCGCGTCCGGCGGCTCTGGGGCAGCAGGCTGGCTGCCGGCGATCTTTGTTCCTTTGTTCCCCCCGGCCCCGCTTCCCCATCCAGACCAACCTCCGTACAGCCTGGTCCTGGCTTTGTTTTTTTTTTTTTTTTCCCCCTCCTTGCTCACCTGCAGTCTCTGTTCATATTGTTTTATGGTACTTTAGACAACGGGTTTTAACAGCTAAACATAAAAGCCACTGAGAGCATAAACAGGAAACTTGTGTTTAGGTGGGAGTGCCTAGGAATTTTATACTGCTGACCACAGAGGCCATGGGAGAAAGGAAATAGGAAAAACACTGTAAATACCTGGGTGACTAATGACTTGTGCTGCTCATCTGGCTTTTCAGAACATGAAAAGTTCAGCCTCTTCCAGGCAAAACAGTTCAGGGCAGGCCGGGTTGCTCAGGACGATACTCTCCATGCCCCTCTGCTGCCTGTTTCCCTGCTCCGCTCCCACCACGGAAAGCGCCTCCTTCCTATAAAGCCAAAAAAACTCACAATAAACTGTCGCCCGACCCCGGAGGTTGCGCGCATTGATGGCAGAGAGAGGGAGTGCGACATGCGAGGGTGTGCTCCCGCTCTCCGCACTCGCACCGCCTAAGAGGATTTAGATGCAAGAGACCAAATTTGCACACCCCGGTTTTGTGCTGAGGCAGCAGCTGGAGTTTGGGGGCAGCGGGTGCCTTTGTCTGGCCTTCCGTCGCTGGCTCCCGAAAGGATTGCCATTGTTCCTGAGGGGCCTCCGCAGGGCCGCTCCCGCGCCCGCTCCCTTTTATCGGCAGCCGCACGGCTTGTGAGAGGTTTTGTCTTTTGCTGACGGCAGCAGATTTGGCCGATCGGCATCTCCCACGCGACGGCGCTGGGGCAGCATTTCCAAGTGGGCCATCTGCACCAGGCGGGCTGGCGGAGTGGGACGTTTCAGTGGTGTGGCGATTGCCCTCCCAGGGCCGGTGTGGCTGGTCAGACCGCGACATCTGGTCACCTTCACCGGGAGTGCAGGGTCCGATTTCACTCAAAAACCGGGGTGGTTTGTCACCCTGAGGTTGCGACCCGGCAGAGAAGGGGTGAAAGCAGATGAGGACCCTCCCCAAGTGTCACGTTTCTTTGGGGGGAGCGGCAGCCCCACCAAAGGCACTGAGGCCAGGCCCTCCTGCTGGGTCTGTGGGCACGAGCGCAGCCCCCCAGGGACCTCAGGGGCCCACCTGTAGCACTGGCCGATGGATGCCCCTTGCTGTCCTTGCTGCTTCTGTTTCCCACAGCACAAACTCTGACACAGAAGCACTAGTCCAGTTTTCACCAAGCTCCCGTACAAAACCAATAACCTGCAAGTAGTACTGATGCGCCCAGGTTGCTTCAGAGAAGGACTAGCATGACCAGGGGTGAGGGTCCTGATTCAGCAGCTGGGTCTTCCCAAAATCAAGTGTGTTACTAAACAGGGGTGGGATTTCACTCATGGAAAGTTAAGCACATCTGTAAGCGTTTCTCTGAATCCAGGCTGGGGTTTCATCCATAACAAACTTGGTTTTTGACTGCCAAAGTGATATGATAAGCTATGGCAATGTTTGGCAGGGAGCTGGGGAGGACAGCTTTGTTCATGTCCAGGCATGATCACTTCCAGACTGTGCAAGCGCCAAAGTTTTATTGATGCAGTTGCAAGGATACACTTGTATGTAGAGGTTACTTGTATGTATACTTGTATCTATAGGTTACATAGATAGAGGTGTAGATACAAATTGTCTCAGTCTGTAATAGCATAGTTACCTTCTCCTATGCAGTTATAAAAATATATAGGAAAGGTTGCTGTGATCACAGAACAGGAGGCCCAATATCCACAGTTAGACTCCTTTATTTTTCCATTAATTATAGTGATGAAAGATGTTGGGCTCTCTAAAGTCTACTCTTTTCCTAAGGACACATACAAACCAAGAATACAGCAGTACAAGTTGACCAACACTATGTTTCCACCCCGAAGAGGACCCACTCAAACTCCGTCTTCTCAGCAAGCAGTGCCTCACCTGAAGCAAGCATGCAACCTCACCGCTGTCGAGGGGAACAACTAAACGCTTGTCAGGCAGGTGAAAAACGACACTGGTAAGAGACAGCCCCAATGCAGAAGTCACAGAGGGACTCAGCAGTACTGAGAACTACTGGAGAGAGTCCAGCGTAGGGCAACTGAGACGACTGAGGGATTGGAGCATCTCCCTTATGAGGGAAGGCTGAGAGAGCTGGGACTCTTTAGCCTGGAGAAGAGAAGGCTGAGGGGAGACCTTATTATTGCTTACAAGTATCTAAAGGGTGGGTTGAAGGAGGATGGAGCCAGACTCTTTTCAGTGGTTCCCAGTGACAGGACGAGGGGCAACGGGCACAAGTTGGAACATAGGGAGTTCCGTTCAAATACAGGGAAAAACTTCGTTACGGTTCGGGTGACAGAGCACTGGCACAGGCTGCCCAGGGAGGTCGTGGAGTCCTCTTCTCTGGAGATTTTCAAGACCCGTCTGGATGCAGTCCTGAGCAATGTGCTCTGGGCAATCCTGCTTTAGCAGGGGATTTGGACTAGATGATCTCTAGAGGTCCCTTCCAACTCTGAAAATTCCATGATTCCGAGATGGAGAAGTCTCAGCTCCCTGCCACAGCCCGTGTAATGCAGGTGCCTTGCTTTCCTCGCACGTCGGGATGGCAGTGCTTGGAGGCCAGGGCAGCACGCACAGCACTGCCCGCACCAGCCTGTGGGAGATGTGCTGTGATGCATGGCTGATTCGGGTGGGAAGGACATCCCTCCTTCCACTCAGCTGAATACCTAAGCCAGCTCTCACACACCGACCCTGAAGCTGTGTCCAGAAGACCGTAGTGGCCAAAGCACTTCTCAGGGTTTTACTTCTAAATCCCTTCTCCTGCATAATACTGAAAAGGGGCTCTGGCCCAAGACTCTCCTCGGTTAAATACCCGAGCTGCCAAGCTACAGAATTCAGGGATTCCTTTTGAAACTCTTCCACTTTGTACAAAGCGATTAAATATTCATTGGCACGGGGACTAGGAGCCGGCCTCCTGGATGAGCACCCCCACCCCAAGCCGCAGAGCCCTTTTCACTCCCATCCTCTGAATGTTTAATCAGCTTGTACAAAGCAGAGCAGTTTCAGCAGGGGAGCCTGGGAGAGACCCGGGCAGTGAGACCCACCGACTGCAGTATGCAGCAGAAGGACCCGATCCCAGGACCCAGCTCCAAAGCAGGCAGTTGAAGGATTTAAGCATTTGGCTCAGCACAGCTGCGAGCATGTTAGCTATTCACAACAGAGGATGTGACGCCTCCTTTCTCTTCTCTCCTCCACCCCGTCTTTCGTGCTCATTGGATGTGGTTTAACCACCTCGGAGTCCAGCAGGAAGACAGGTCGAGGAATGCTTCTTTGTGTCCTGAAAACTGTACAAAATGAATGGATGAAAATTTGATGAGAAGTTTTTCAGCCATTCAAGCACCTCTCTCAATAATTCACGTCTGATTTTCTTCTTCAGTATGCAGTAAGGATTAATGTACTTTGGAGATGATATAAAAACTTTAGTTTTCAGAAAAGAAAAAAAGCCTCAGATTTAAAAAGAAAATCCCACATAGGAGTATGACACTATTATGTGAGCTTCTATCCTCCTGATTCTCTTAACTGGTGACTGGCACAGGCTTTGCACTGAAATTTCAGCATAGAGAGATCTTTTGCAGCCAACCTCTAATAAACAAAGTTCACAGAGGAAATGCTGACAGGCTGTGATCAAAGCAGCACCCTCAGGTGTTGCTGTGATATACTGCTTGCTTACTAAAACACAGCAGTTCAAACAGCCTGGCTGTATTTAATTGGGATATACAGTATTTCCAACTCAGAGAGCTCAACACCAAAGAGGGTTTCTCTTAGATCTTTCACTCTGCCATTGTTCTGCTATTTGCTCAGAAGGAGGACATTTAGGACACCAAGTTTTGGTGTTTCATCTGGAACAAGGACTCTAGGACTATCAACAGCATCACCTTGAACTTTATAGGAGGCTGCCCTGTGAGCACTTAGCTGCTGTTTCCACCCAGAAGACCACTCTCTCCTCTTCACAGCTGCCTGAAGCAGCTCTTCCCTAGTGGTGGCTGAACATTGTTACTTCAGTCACATCAACTGCATATGTAAAAAAGTGGCACTAACAGTACATCATAATGTAGTTTTGGTATCTTTAAAGTATTACAACAAAGAAGGAGAAAACCATCCAGACGATGAATTCTTGGAATTACCAACACAGCCTCTACCAGTCACCATCCAGGACTTGCTAGAGTCTGGAGCAGTGCTTGGCTCCATACTCGAAGTCCACAACTCATTCTCTGAGATTCAGATGTGTGTCTAAAACTTTGGCCTTGCCTGGCTGTTGGAGATGTAAGCTATGTTGCAAGGATGCCGGCTGGATCTGAATTCCCCTAACCCTCAACCTGGGATCAGAGCAGAGAGATTTCTTTAGGGACACTTCTTTCAAGAGACCTCTGCAGCAGTTAGAAAGAATGGAAGGGAAGTCTTTCAGGCAGTAGGATTTGCTCCCTTCTTTGGGAAAGCAAGGGAAACCTTGCCTGCTAAGTGCTATACACTAAACATGGTGCACCCAGTTTTGGGGTGAAGTCAACTCATTTGGGGTATGGTCATCTCTACTCTCAACACCATGCCCTCGAATGCTGCATATGGAGCAGGGTTCCTCAGATGGGTAGGGCACAAGCCAAATGGAGCTTGTGGGACAAATGTAGGGCACAGGACCATGGATCATCATGATTCTCTCCACAACCTTTCACCACTGAATTTGGGCAGGGGACAGGCTTTGACATCTGAAAGGAAAGTCTTGGGCAAGATGACACTGATGTTGCATGAGGGAAATGTCAGAGAGAACAAGAAAGAACTCTCAAGAAAGAATATTTGTTTCTTGCCCAGTTCTCTCACAATACCCATTACAGTCCCAGATCCTGGCTCTCAGCCTCAATCTTCTTAACCGACCAGTCCAGACCCCACCACTGGCACCTCCCTCCATCTTTGGTCAGTGAATTCCCATTCCTAACCAGTTTCTACTTCTTGGTCTTGTGTTTTTCCTTTCATCAAGTGTTTGCCTCCTTTCCAGTTGCTCTGAAGAATTCCTTGTTCACATTGCCTCGATGCTGGCAAGGATGTTTCTGAGAGCTCCCATCCATGACTTTTGGATGCACCAATTACTGGAGAAATCCGCTTTTTTTCACTTTGGATGGAATACATTCAGCCCGGGGTGAAAATGGTGCACACATTGGCTTGGTCCCAGGCAGGAGCTGTGAAGGGATAGAACATGTGCAGTCACTCTGTGTGGATGAACAGCATCTTCTCCACTTCCCTAAAGCAGCCTTGAGAAACCTGCAGGTGCACCTTAGAGATAGGTTGTATGGAGATATTAGTTCCTAAAATAAAGGTGGGCAAAGTAGGTGTTATTTCAAAAGTTTCTAACTGGACCTAAATGAGACACTTCTGTAAAAATAGCAATAGGCATTTCACAACTGAAAAGACCACTTTGCTTCCACTCCTGCACTTTGAGTCACTGCTACAAACCCCTAAGAAATAAGATTTTTTTGAAAAGCAGTTTGTTAGCATTTTCTGTAATATGAACAAAACAAAATGTTTTCTCAGTTCCTCTGCCCAGAATCTGCTAAACTGTTTTCACAAAAAAATTTTCCAAAAATTCAGCCTTAGGCATACACCTGGAATATAAAATATCAGCCCAAATGGTTAAAGTTTGACAAAGTCTCAAAATGTGGTTTTATAATAGGAAATATTGGGCAAACTTCATATTATGCACTATTAGCCCCGCCTATCAAAAATATTTCCTTATGTGTAGCTAGAGCTTTATACAAACTAGCATTTGCAGATGTAGTCACTATTTCCTAGTGTGCAATACCTCAGTAATTTTGACTTTTTCAAAATTACCAAGTGCAACAAGACAACATTAATGGAATAATCCCTTGATGAATTTATTCTTTAATAAAAGATTGCTTTGAATTATGCTGAAGAAAAATGCATCCTTAAATCAACTAATTTCCATTTAATTACACGGATATTAGTTAAAAACAGCTGAACGGGCTTTTTATTTTTTTAATTGCGAAAATTCTCTCCCAGGCTGAACTCTTCTATGCCAAGTTTCTGTGCTGAGCACATTTTTACGGTCTAGTTATAAACCCTAGAAAAACAACGTTTATAGGAAATGTTGACACAACCTTAACTAAAGTGGTGCTAGCTGACACCTCTATATTTTCAATTTGGGGATTTCTACTGGGAAAATATAAACGCTAATGCAGTAAAGGAAGCCAACTATAATAAAACCCTCATAGTCTTCCTGTTCACCCCATGAAGACCTACTTCAAAAAGCACCAACTCAGACTGGAGATGAGTTGAAGTTAACTGCATTCCTCTGAGGATACTAAAAATTACCTGCAGGTAGTTCAGCCTTACAGTTACTTGCAAGACTTCAGTTTGGTCAAAGCCACGTGAATATCCATTAAAAAATCCTGAAAAGAAAATGAGAATGTGCATAAGCTTAAAAAAGGGTGCTAGTCCATTTATATCCTTCCTAGCACAACATAAAAAGAGGAAAAAAGACTTTATAGATTCTAGTGAAACAAATATAAGTACACACAGGGGAAAAATACAAAGATGGAAAGTGAAAAGTGAATTTAGCTTTCCTACTTGTATCCGTTAAATCTGGCTCGCCTAAAATGAATTAATAAGGGAAGGGCTGGTGCCTCTGCTCAGCCTTCTTTTTAAAGGTGTTTGCACAGATTCATGAGCCAAGTAAGATCAGGAGGATTGTCAGGACAGCTTCCGAGTCTTGGTTTAGGTTGGGCTGGCCACTAAATGAACAACGCGTTTTCTTAACCCCTCCCCAGAAGGGGAAGGGAGAGAGAGTAAGGGAGAGAGACGCTTATGGGTTGAAAAGAAAACTAAAACAGCTTTAATGAAATAGTAACAGTAAAAAGAAAAAAAAATATTAATAAGAAAATAATGAAATATTTGCAAGTATATACAAAACCAATATCGATCTCCCAGGATGACAATCACGGTACCATCCAGCACTGGAACTGGACTCAGCGGCAGATGGGAACTGGATTCAAATACGGATTCAGGAACACACAGATCAGGATCAAAGGCAGAAGAACGGACAGGGTTAGAAGTGACTTCACTGAAAAGTAAAATTACTGAAAAGAAAATTTGTTCTATCTCAAGCCAGGACGCTTGGCGAAAGAGATGTGAAAGTCTTGGGTAGCTGATCCTGCCTCAAGAACAAAAACCAATCCTGTTAGTGATATACTGGATGCGATATATAGTGAGATAGTGTTGGAGGGAGGGTGTCGGAAAAGGTGGTAGAGTAATCTCAGAACCTAAATATGAAATTCAGAATGAAAAAGAAATTATATTGTTAAGAGCAAATTGTGTCGGACCAGCCTGATTGCCTTCTGTGATGAAATGACTGGCTCCAAACAAGAGGGGAGTACAATGGATGGTATTTCCCTTGATTTTAGCAAGACTTTGAAGATCATTTCCCATAGCATCCTTGTAGCCAAACTGGGGAGATCTGGACTGGATGGCTGCACTTGAAGATGTGCAGGCTTAAAGGATAGCAGCCAATGTTTCACAGTCTAACTGGTAATCAGTTGAGTGGTTTTCTGGATTTAACAGTGAGGCTGATATTGTTTAATGTCCTCCTTAGTTACTTGGACAATAATCTGTAATGCACTCACAGCAAATTTGCAGATGATATCAAACTGGGGGGAGTGGTCAATATGCTGGAGGGCAGCGCTGGCATTCAGGAGGACCTTCACAACCTGCAGAAATGGGCCATGAGGAAACTCTTGAAACTCAACAAAGGGAAATGCAAGTCCTGCACCTGAGTTAAATTAACCCCACGCAGCAGAACAGGCTGGAGTCAGATGACTTGGTGGTGGCTCGCAGGCAAAAGAGCTGGCAGTCCTGGTTTACAACATGTTGAACATGTCAGTAGTGTGCACTGTGGCAACAAAGGTCCATCTGCATACTGGGCTGTTCTAGGAAGAGTAAAGCCAGCAGTCAAAGGAAGTGACTATTCTCCTCCCCTTGACACTCATGAGACCTTGTATGAAATAATGTGTCCAGTTTGGAGTCCCCTGGTACAAGAGAGACATAAATGGTAGAGAGTCCAGAAGGCCAGCAAGATGCTCAAGGGGCTGCAGCACAAGGCACACAAGGTGAGATTGAAAGAACTGGCTTTGCTGAGCCTGGGGAAGAGAATGATATGGAGAAATCTCACTGTTTTCTTCAACTACCTGAGGGGTGGTTGTAAAGAAGATGAGACTGACTCTTCCTGAAGCTGCACAGCAGAAAAATAAGAGGTAAGACAATCAACAGAATGGGAAATTCCAATTGAACATAGGGGAGAAAAAATCCAGAGACGCTGTGATAACTCTGTCCTTAGAGATACTCAAAACTCAGCTGGACAAGTTAACCCTGCTTTAAAGAGCAGGTTGGGTAAGGTGACCTCTGGAAGACCTTTTCAAGCTGAATGGTTCTGTTTCTATTTGCTATGTAGAAACCATCCTGACCTGCCCATTCAAGAGCTGGGTGGGGAAACCAAGACTTTCCAATGTCACTTCTGGCATTTACTTGCTCAACAGAAAAGGAGAAAGTAGGATGGTGTTACTCTGAGCAGCAGCCTGCTGGGTTTCACGTGCTGTGCAGATTCCTCCTTTAGACAAACTGGCTGCTGATGGAGCTGGATACTTGCCCGCTTCTGGGAGTCCAGCCTTCTCTGTTTTTAAAGAAAGGCACGCTGAACTCTCTAGCAACATTAGAAAGTATTGCTCTCACTTTTCCTTTAGTTGATATCATACCTAACCTTCACCTCTTCAGAGGTGAACACTAAAAAGTTATATAAAAAGCCAAACTGAATCATCCTGGTAAACAAATGCAAAACATGTTGACCTTGTCTTAGACCTGTAACGACCTACCCTTATATAGCTGTAATGCACTCCATTTCATGCAGTTAACAAACTGTAGTCCTTTGATTCAGTGAGACACTTGCTGCTTTTATCATTACTTTTGTGTTAAGTCTAATTGTCTATTAAGAAGGTAATTTGGGTTACACCCCAATTAAAGTCAGACATACCTAACCTTCTGCAGCCCCCAAGAGACCTTTCACTAAGGTATCTCTATGAGCAGAAGAGCTTTGGATGATGTTTTTTTTAACCTTGCTAACATTTCAGCCGTGCTGGCGGCAATTCATACAGTTTCTGCCTGCTGCCTCCTTCTTCTGTTTTCCTCAAAAGGTTTCATAAGATATCACAGTAACCTTGGCAAAAATGTGAAGTCTACTTTAAGGTTAATGCTAAACTTCTGTAGTACATTATTTTAAGGTTTAAAAGAAAGATAGTAAGTTCCAGTATGTACCTGTCAGTACTAAATGATTGTTCATTTCCTGTGAATTGGGAATAAAGTAATAACATACATCTGGCGAGCTAAGACATGTTGCTTATTTCTTTTTCTTCTCTGAGCCATATCCTTTACCAGCTGTGAGACATCACCATGCAGAATCTCCAAATACCTTTGAGGAAAATTAAAACAAAGGAACAGAGGGCTTGAAGGGACCCCCTGTGTCTCCGAGCCCAGTCCCCCACTAGCCCCAGGCCACATCACACAATGCCTTTCATCAGCTGTTCGCACTCCATCTTACAACCCCTCTTGTGCCCCCACACGTGCATTGGAAGTCTGCTCTCTCCAGCGCTGATTGCTCAACTGGCTAGATAACGTCTTTCAGTTTCCAGTTAAAACGCATTCATGGGCAGTTGATGCCCATTTGTTCTTGTGCCAACACTGTACTTTATCTTCAAAAGATCTTTTCCTTCCTTGATGTTTTACCTCCTGGGGTATTTATAGAGAGCAGTGGCATTCCATATCAACTTTTGTTTTGCTACACTAAATAAGTCAAGCTCTTCTGGCCTCCTTATGCAAAGTAGGCTTTCCATTCCCCATCATCACAGTACCCCTTTGCTGTCCTTGTTCCCAGGTCATCTTCAGCCCAGGAGGCTATTGCTGGACATGGTGTTCCTGATAAGGTCTCACCAACTTATTTTATTAGTTGCTAACCATTTTCTCATGTGAATCATGCCAGAAGATGACATGCTAAAAGGATATACATCACCAAATGTACAAAATACATTGAGAAAAATCCAATTATAAACCTCCTTCCCTTCTTTAATGTAATATTTCTAAATGTTAGGTGCTTGTGGGCTTTGCAAGTCAGCGGAGTTCTGACGATGAATCCTGAAGCGCACATTAGAGCCTAGAAAAGGAAAGAAAAAGCATAGAAAACAACAGCCATCGAAACGCAGTGACCAGAATGAAAAGAGTCCAAGGGAGAGGTGAAGTAGGATTTATTACTGCACTGCAATGGATGATAAAGGAGGTGATTAGAAATTAACTGTCAAACTCAATTCTTTGTACTTTGCTGGCATGATAAACACTTGAAACATAACAATACATATTTACATGAATAAAAATCTCAGCCTGTGGCATTTTCACAACATCTTCCATTTGAAAGCATAAAGGATGGCAAGTGAAATTACTTTACACTATAAATACAGTTTGCTTCCTGCATATCTCCAAGTCAGAACAATAGAAAAATGTAACTCACATGATTAAGTGGAGAAAAGAAGATCCTTTGCATTTTTCTCCACATGCACTCAGTCTGCTCAGCTCTTGAGTAACTTAATGTAAAAGTTTAAATTTTATGTTCTCATTGTTCATTTCCAAGGTGTGACCTGAATAAAATCCTTGGGGAAAAAACCCCACAAAACAAAAGGTCTTATTGATTGAATGTTAGTACATGGTCTTTTATGAAATAAAATTTACATGTCTTTATTGTTTGTTATGATACTAAAACAACAAATTTCTTCAGTCTTCCACAACAGTTCCAGAAATTAAGAGCCTCTTTCATGATTCCGGCAAGCACTGAGCTGTGCCCCAGTAGAAGAATTTTCTTTAGTATCATACACCTCATAAATATCATAGTTTTATCTGATGGTAATGAATCTTAGAGGCAAATAGTTCTTTTTCCAGCCCTTTTATATTATATTCATAAAGGTATGAGGGCAGCTTGAATCATTAAACATTAAGCTGAAGGCAGCATTCAGAAGAGACCTGAACAGGGACCTCCCCGCTAGATTAACTGCAATGTTCTCCTTGCAGAAAATAGCTCACTTGGCTGCACGCAGGAGGCCAGCTCAACTGCTCTGTTAGTTCCCAGAGAGGAGAAACCGCGGTTTGTGCAATTTTTCTTTATGTAAGAAGTGGATTCCCAGTCATTGTTCAGCTGCAGTTGCATTAGGCAAAGTCTTTGTACCTCTTCTGCCCTTTGTGGTTCTCTGGATACACCAGCGTTGTCTTTCTGCATGTAAATCTCTGTGTGTTTTGAAGATACTTTCGCTCTGTGACCTGCCTATTGGACTGCCTAAGGCTCAGATTACAGTGGTTTTCAATGGACATTAAGCACATGCTGGTACTTTTTCAGGCAGGAATGACCTCTTGAATTCGGAGCTGTAAAATGCAGCTACTGTGTTTACTCAGTTGAGGGACAAATCGTGCTCCACAGGTCTCATATTCTCAGGTTGGTTGTAAACCTTTTTGTTTTGCTTATACTATGTTCTGGGACTCAAATTTCTCACCCTCCTGGGGTAGCTGCCTGTACAAGACTCTCTGGAAAAACGTGATGGATTCAGTCCCACCTCTGTGTCAGTCACACACCCAAATCCCTATGTCAGCTTAAGCGTAACGCCCGATAATGGAGAAAACCCAGCTGCAGTGAAACAAAGTTGCTACACATGATTGTCTTTTTTCTTCTAATATCTTCAAATGAGGCTATTTCAGGAATTGAGAATAATTCTCTTGGAGCAACAAAGTTTATATAGCCAACATAAACAAACCTACGCCTGCTTCATGCCAGGGGAGGAGAGAGGGGGTGATATTTCTTTTGCTACCAACATAGGCTCTTTTGCTTGCATAGTATGTTTGGCAGATGCCACCATATTTAACTTCCCACAATGGCACTGTTTATTTAAGGCCTATATAAAATATCCCTGGCCCTTCTCTTAGATTTTTCAGTTCCTTGGTTGACTTGCATGTATCCTTTTAAGCGCATTTTTTGTGGTGCCTTTGGAATCACTACTCAGTGCCTTTAAATGAAATACATCCAAACAATGAGAACTCCATCTTAGCAGGGCAAGGAAATTAGCTGTACCAGCTACACCACTGCTCATGGATTTCACTTCTTTCTGTACACCCTGTTCTCACGAGTAGTTCAAAGGAACAAAATAACTGCCAGGCCAGAGGTCTACCTAGCCAAGTACCTCGTCACCAACAAAGATCAGTTGTGATTACTTAGAGAAGAATGTAAAAATAATATAGCGGTGCTCTGCCCAAGATGTACTTGAGCGTCTGGTGATCATTTTGCCCAAGGCTGCGCTGCTTTGTTTGGTCAGACCGACGTAGGAGAAACTGACTTCTGGTTCTTGCTCTCTGCATTTTTGTGGTATAGGAAATGTATTTGCAGCTATAAATCTTTCCCAGCTTTGCATTTGATTTTAAATCAGCTAACTGTAGCTGCAAAAATAAGTTTCAAATCCTTACAGGAAGTTTACTAGGTCCTTACAGATAATGGTTTACGGGCAGCCAACACAGCCTCAGTTTTCTACAGAACACAGTCATTTTTCACCCGTGATTTCAGGCTGAAGCCTCCTTCTTTGTGTGAGCGCAGTGACACCACTTCTGTTTGCAGTGTTATATGCAAGTTGGTGGTCACTGGCTGCAACCAAAGGCACTGTTCTGCAAGCTGCCACAGCTGCTGATAAGCCACCACGGGCTGCCCCCCCTCCATCACTGTGGCCACAGTTATAGGACATCTCTGCCCAGGAGCACCCGGTGGGTCTGGGGTTGGGCAGTGCTTCCCCTGCTGGCCAGGGACAGCTGGGCAGTGCAGCCTTTACCTTTCTTGTCTACTGAAGCAAACGTGTCAGGGACGGCCTTATAGTGGCCCGTCTGCACCCCGCCTAATGTTTCTCCCAGATGTGTTATTTCTGCTGAACAGTATTTACTGTTGGTATTTAGGTAAAGCTCTGGTTCTGGATGTTCAGAGCTTCTGGGCATGCTCTTCTACTGTTTTCCCCAGGTAAAAACATCACCTATTACTTTAGTACCCTCACCACCACCATTGCTTTTTTCCCGCGTTGTCCTGTGAAATACCGTAGGTGCCAAACATGGCCGTCTGCAGAAACAGTGTCTCCCAGAGGAGGTGCAGAATGTGCACAAACATGTGCTCTGTTTTCCTAAGGACACCTGCCAGAATCCTGCTGATGCATCAAGCATAGGAAAATATTTGGCACGAGCCATGTCTCCAAAGATTTCTCTCCTTGTAGGCAGTGGAAAATATTCCTTTTTTAACATACTTATTTCTTTTTTTTTGGTTCTTTCTATATAAGTGAATGCTTCTCTCTTTCCCCGCTGCAGTGTCCAATAAGCACAGCCACTCGTGGTTCCTCAGATCTCTCAGAACACTTATCCAGTCCCATTTTAGCTCCTGCCTCAAGGTGAGTGGTGTGAACTGTTGTCGTGCTGCACTCTCTCTGCTCTGTCCTGTGCTTCTGAGAGTTTCCTTTTTCCCCAGAAGACTTCCCCTAATTATTTTTCAGTTTTTTAAGTCCTTGGACTTTCCAACAAATGCATCTTCTTAATGGCACTAAGATGTTTTTAACCCATTAATGGGTACTGCTTTCACCGGTATACTCGCAAATTGTGCTGAGGTGGTGGCATGAATAGAATATTAATAATCAAAGCATTATCTTGCTCAGGAAGGACAGGCAAGATTAGACAGAATGAGATATACTGCTCTGCATCCAAGGGTACATACGTGTGCTGGGAGATCCAGAACGTGGAGGGAGTTACAATCTTTGAGAAGGTAAAAGGTGAAAAGAATCTGAGGGCTTTGTTTGCGGGGAATGTGAAATATCAAACACAGAAAACCAGAGGCTTTCCGTGTTCAAAAAGCAGAACCTGCCAAAGGACAGAATTTTACATTAATGAAGGATTTTAACAATCCAGGTATTCATTGGTGAAAGAATGCCACAAAACACTGATGTCCAGTGAGTTCCTGGAATTACTGTCAATATTGTTAAAAAAAGTGGAGGAAGGAGTCAGAAAGTGGACTTTTCCAGGTTTGATGCTAAGCAGTAAAGAATTATGGGAGAGCGTGAGGGTGAAAGACAACATGTGGAAGAGTAACCTTGGAGTCACAGGTTATATGATCCTTGGAAAGGAAATGAAGAGCGAAAAAATGTGATGAACTAGAAGTGCGGAGGCTTCAATAAAGTACTAGATAGCTGGTAGATGCATGAAAATAAGCATTAAAGACAGCTGTAAATTCCTCAAAGAACTGTTTCTAAAGACAGTAGCATACATTATTCCACATCAGAGAAACTATAGACAGTGTAAAGAGACCAATTGGTTAAGCTATGATCATTTATAATATATGCCCAAAAAAAGTAAAATGAAACCAAGTCAGATTACTCAGGGCACTGAAAAAAAGTAGCCTGATCACATAGGACCAAAATCTGTGCTTTGTCTTTCCTGATTCTGTTTTTTTCTGATCCAAGTTAGATGCAAAAAGCAACAGACATGAGGCTAACAAGTTCAGCAGTAATGAGGGTGAATCCAAGGAAAGTGATTGTTTCTACTTAAAAATGAAGGAAAGCCATAAAGCCAAACAGGCTGAATGAGATCATTTTGCATCAGTTTTCAACTCAAATGATCAGCTCTAACCAGCTGTCTGCCACAATTAAGACTGATGATCACAGGGTTTAGACCAGAGAATAGGTTAAGGAATCCTTAGATAAGGCTAGGTGCTTTCAGATCAGTTGCACCTGTTTGATAAATGCCATCTATGGATGGCACAAAACCTTGGTTAGAAAACAGTATCCAGGAAAAAAAAAACAACCTATCAGCAGTTCTCTGTTACAGTACATGTATATTTCTGGAGGACTTCCACAGGAATCTGTTCTGGCTCATTTTCTGCTTGATTTCTTTCCCGAGGACCTGAATAACGCAATATATTTAATAAGTTTGCAGATGACATGGAGCTGGAGAGACTGCAGATGGACTGAACAACGAGATTAGAATTCAAAATTATCTTGAAGAAATTGATTGAAGGAATGACCTGAAAAAAAAAAAAAAACAGAGTGAAAAAGAATAGGGACAAATGTAAAGCGCTACACTTGTACAAGAATGACCACCTGAACAAGTATGGGTTGCAGGGGCAGCTGGCTACCTGTCAGCTCTTCCAGAAGAAGTCTGGAGTTGTAGGGGTACATGAGCTGAGCAGGACTCAACACAGTCATGCTGTTTCAAAAAGGCAGATTCAATACTGGACTGTGTAAGTAGGAGCATAAGTTAGAAGGCCCAAGAAGGTTTTCACCTGCTCTAGTGAGCATTGCAAGGGCATCAGCTGGAGCATCATACCCAGTTTTAACCAACACGGTTCAAAAAGCATGGAAACTAGTTCAGAACAACCCAACAGAGACCAACACAAATGATTAGCAGAACGAAACATGACCTGGGAGGAATGCACAGCCTAAACAACACGGAGGGAAGATAGAGGGAAAAGCAGCTACGCACGATAACTATTCTCAAATAGATAAAAGGTCCCATAAAAAAAAAAAGTCATTCTTTTTTGCAGAACCACAAGCTTAGATTATAGGAAAATTTTTAATTTCAGCATTAGGTAAAACTTTCTAGTAGTAAAGTAGTAGAGGTTCGATTGTTTGTGAGTAGGAAATCGCAGAATTTCCATCACTGGAGGTTTTTAGGAACAGGGAAGACAGACAACTGTCAAAATTCATCTGGAAATAGTTTTTCCTATTAGTGGTTAAAGTGGTGGGCTACATGATCTCTTGACTATCCTTCCAGCCATATATTCAGTTTTATGGAACTGTGCTCCATTCATCATTCAATTTGTTCACATGGTCCCTTTGGGGGGAGTTCATTACATAGAGGTCTAAATCTTCCCTGTTTATCACTTCTTTTCTGTGGATTTTTAGTGTTAAAATGCATGATGGTCCTGCTTTGGCTAGTATACCTCTGTCCTCCTTAAAATTTGGAACTGTCTCACTTGCTTTCAGGTTTATAGTCCCTGCATTTTTGACGACAACATTTTCCAGTGATCCTACAAAAAAAAATCCTCTGAACTGGAAGTTCTGCTATTGCCCTTTTCAATGGGCACCCTTTGCTGCCTCTTGGAGACTCTTATGCAGTGATGCTGTCCTTTAGGTCTTCCATCTTATTCCATGGATCAGCATTATTCCCCCCATGTTGTCTGCAGAGAATACAGCTCCACAGACTGTTTTGAAGAACACTAATTCTTAGCATCAGTCGAGACTATGTAACTCCTTTTACATGGTCAAACCTATTCTAACTAGTAATAAAATGAGGAAGGACAAACTGGATCACTGCTTCTATCCCTATCTATGCTATCGTTCCTAGATAGATGATATTGAACAGGTACTGGAAAAAAAAAAAAGAAGAGTATTTTGAGACTAGATTAATGGTAAGCACATTAAAAATCTTAAGGTGACGGGTGTTTCTCCTTCAAAATACAAAGAGGAGAATGATGAGAACAATGAATGGTGGTGGCAGGAGCACACTGTTTGAATATAAATTCATGGTCCAGGGGCAGATTTTGTTCATCTTCAAGATTTTCACTGGAGCAAGTTGCAAGGTAAGAAAGAATCAGGAGGACCTGGTGACTGAGGGCAGCTCCTCCTCTTTTCCTTAACCCCACTCTTCTTAGCAATTCATTCTTAGGGATTTTGACTTGTGCTCAATTTCCCTAGCAGTAGAGTTCATATGTACTTGATTACTTACACAGGAGACAATTTAACCATGAAAACCTCATATGTGAGGGATTAGCTGAGGGCAAAGCAGGGCTCTTAAACTCTTAATGTGAGTATAGTCATGACAGCATAGTTTGATTAAATTAAAACATTTCACTTAGCAAAGTATAGACTTAATTCTAATAATTTCAAAGGTGTCAAAAAGGAAGAGGTACTCATTTCACTCAGCGCATACTGTCTGCACATCTGTCTCCCTGAGGGGAATGATGAACAAACCCTGAATGGAAAAAAAAAATAAACAATTACCTTTCCTGTACATCATTCATCTTCTGGTACTTGCAATCGTTATAGACACATCTGCATGATTTTTACAAATCCTATTATACCTCATATAGAGAAATGAGGTTAGTGATACAAAGTTTTATTTGAGAGACAGAACACGCTGTTTGTCTGTATTAAGATAAAATATACTTATAAAAGTGTTACAAGTCATCTCTTTCATTTTCTGCAGATATAAAAAAATAACTTATTTGTAATGTCATGCAAATGTTGTTCAAGATTCTACTGCCATCTTTTTCACATTGTAACAGTTTCTCCACTGACCGTGGTTTTCATGCTTAATTTTTATGTTTACCATCAGTCAAGCAATTCCAATTGACATATGATTTGATTGTTCTGCTACATAAACCAATTTTACATCAGTGTAGTTCCAGTAACTGGGGCTACTCACGCCATAAGAAAAGCACCAAGCCCGTTTTTATTTCCTTTAGTTTTTCTTTCCTAAAGCTCTTGGGCCAGATTCTTAGCTGATTTAATTTTTCTTTGTTGTCTTCTGCGTGGCTCTGCTGACTTACTCTATTGGCAAAATTTGCCCTTCATCATTACAAGTTAACTCTGAAGTGAGTCAGTTAAAATTTCTGCTCTTCTGCTTTACTGAAATCTTTCGTCTGGGTTGAACATTTTGAGCTCATGGGCACCCATGTGATTTGCTAAAATAATTCCTGTGAAATTGCTGGCCCGACTTGCAAGATAGGTGCCTAAAAATAACCACCTTGAAATCAATGGCCGGTTTGAAGAAACCTGGTTTATACATTTTACGTGATATGATAAATTACTGCTGCACTGTATTAAGAGTTTACACTGAGAGTGACTCAGGTGGATGGTATGAACTGCTTTATCCACCAGTCGAGACTTAGGCTAAAATCCGTTCTCTTCTGCCTCACTTCTGCCTTGTAGAGAGGGGAAAAAAAGCGAAGCAGATTCCTGACTGGTTCCGACTTTGGTAACACAGCGGACAAGCCCCAGGTGTGCGCGGAGACTGAGAAAGTGTGCAACTGTCACCCTTCTACCATTGCTCAAAATTTAAAAGCCAGTCAGCAGCAGGAACAGGAAGAGAAAAGGTCACAAGAGGACAGTGTCCATGGCCAGCATCAAGTTTCACAGTAAGGACCGTAAGGGAGAAAATGAAAAACATTTGGACTTAATTAAGGCACTAATCTGGAAAAATAAGGAACAGTTGAAAGCTGCAGAGTTGGGGCATTGTACAAACTTCTTTTTTTGATTGCAAAGTGACCTTGCAGTAGCTTCTGCTACTGAGAATAAGGAAGGAAGAGGTTGGTAGAAACTGTGGCTCCGAGGTCTACCCTAGAGCACTGTTTTTTTATAGTGCAGTAGCATCAATAAAGGCAGAGGAGGGAGTACAATAGGAAAGGGGTCTGCGAGAAAATGACATACATTGCTTAGAGCTTTGCTCCTCAGCGGATAGCGCTTTCACATCTTTGAAAATACGTATTTCTCCTAGAAGTAGCTTTTCAGTTGTCATCTTAAATTTTCTGCTAGAAAATTCCCCTTGTGCTTATATATAGTATATAAATAGCAGGTAAATCTTGAGTTATATAAAATAACATTGTGGATAATATGCACATATATTTGCTTGTATTTGTCTCAAAAAAAATAGTGGTGAGGACAGCTGCACAAAATGAGATGAGAGAAGACAAGATGCTGGAGTTTCTTCTATCCTTTGCAAAGCCTATCTACATGACAGCTCTAATTATCTAAGGGCAGAGGTATCCAGCTTGGCTCCAGTCCTCTGTGTCTGTCATTAGTTAGGATACAACAGCACGGAAGAGCAAAATTAAGGGACTTTCTTACCCTCAGAGGCCTACTCATACTTCAACATGAAAAGCATGTTAGAAAAATGATAGTTCTGGGCATCCCAGACAGGCAGACACTGAAAATGCTCGACCTCAAAGGCTGTTCTTTCAACTGCTGTAAACTGGCATAGCTATTCATCCCAGAAACGCAGTGCTGCCCAATATGGCAGTGGTATAAATGTACCCATTAGAAGCTGTATGCACATGCATGAGGTTATTGAATAAGCAGGGATTCCAGTTAGATGAGGGTCAAAATGGATGTTGTGTGTCTAAATGCATAATTTCTTTTTTTCTTTATAGTCAAAACACAGACTAAGAAGAAGTATGTTTTGTTCATGTGCAGAGACTAAGGCAGATTTGCTACAAGACCAGGTAAGCATGTTTTATTCAAACCTTTCTATGGAAAGACAGATTTCTAGCTGAGGATTCAGGAGAGAGGGACGCTTATGAGTAGGAAAAAACGGATGCAGCTATTCTTATTTCATGTCAGCTGTCTTCTACCTTTTAGAATGCCATTTAATGAAGGGGGGACCATTAATTTTCAGTATAATCAAATGAAAAGTTAGACATTAAACTCTTTTTCCCATTCCAGTTTCCAGCTGCAATTTCTCAGCTTTATCAGTTTGTGGACCCCTATGGCCACATCCTATCTACAGAAAACTGACTCCATGAAGCATAGAGTGATGTTGACTTACATCATACAGGAGTATGGCCCTCAGTCCAGGTATGTCTTCAGTTGAGCGTGGGGCCCTGATTCTCCCATGCATTGCTTCCTGTGCAGCTGTCTGGGCAAACCAGTTGCAAATACCTGATTGTAGTCTGCATTTATTTTGCATAAGTATAATACATAGAGATAAGGTAATGCAAAATCAAAGCAACTTCTCATTCCCTCCCATAACATACAGGAAAAGGATGGAGCATTGATGTCTATTGAGGTAAAGAATCATGTGATAACGATACTATTGAGAAAAATGAGATATAGCTTATATTTGACAGAAATATGTACTACTACTCTGTAAGAAGATTTAGAAGTTTGTGGGTCTCACATGAAAGTTCTTTTAAAACTACATTTTGTGGCAATTCTTTCTAAAAGTGGCTGTGGCATGCAGTAAATAGTACAGTTGTTGCTTTGAAAAAGTCTGCGTCTGCAATGGTATGAAAATAAAATCCCACATCAAAGAGTACAGTACAAGTTAGCCCTGACCCACAGACAAAGGATATTTATGCAAGGATGTGTGTGGGTTTTTTCCTAAGCAATGCTTTTCCATTTTGTTCTTTTTGAATTGCAAATATTTTTCTTTTCTCTCATTTTCCCATCACTGGTGAAACGTGTTCCCTTCGAACTTTAGCAAAGTACAGGACAGGTGTACTGAAAGCCCCAAACTTGCAATTTAAAGGATGTTCACATGGTTCACTAGAAGCTGGTAGAGTTTATTCTGGTATCATTTAAGCCAGATTTATGCTGATGGAACACCTCCAGGTGAAATCCACGTCTTTTTTGAACTCAGGCTCCAAGGATGGCCAAATGAAATCACCTTACAGAGAAAGCATTGGAAATAACTCTGTTATTTATACATTTGACTTAAGCCAAGTGATCTAACTGTTGATGAATTTCAGAAATGTAAGTCCCAACTGATGCCATTAAAGTCAACCGAGTTAATCTTGTTTTACTTATGTGGGATTGGGATCTGGATTTGCCTAAAAATTGTTTTCATTTGTTTAAGTGGGAGAAGTGAAACTAAAGGTTCTTATTTACAGCTGAATAAGGATGTAAAAACAAGAGTATATATGGGTGGAAAAGGAGGATTACAGTGAAGTTCTCTAAAGTGCCCAGCCTACCAGGGAGCAGCTTCTGTTGCCACTACCTCTGCCAGCCTGTAGTTACACACCATCCTTATGTTACTTTTCCAAAAGCCTCATCAAGGAAGTTTCTGCCTTTTCTTATGTTTCCTTGCTCACCTAGAATATCACCAAGCAGCTTTTCTATTCCTTTTTAGCTCTTGAAAGGGTTGGCATCATTTTAATGTTTTTAAGTGGCATCTGTGCAAGACAGATAGGTGGGAAGTCCATTCCTTCTTTTTAACCTCTGCTGCTGTCTGAGGCAAATTTAGCCATAGGTGCCAGGAGGTAATCATTAATGTCCTGCCATGGCATGTGTGTAGACTATGGCAGAGGTCCTGGCCTCAGTCCTGTCCTTGAGAAGTGGTACATTTATTTCCATCTAGGAGGCACTGAACACAAACATCTAGAAGGCACTGTCAGAGCAAACGAAGCAGAAAAGGTGCTCCCAAAAATCAGTGGACACAAATATCTCCCCTCTGCTTTCTGAAGAGATGCCAGTTCCTCCTGTGTATACACCTGGTAGAGCAGCACTACTCAAAGAAACATCTCAATCTTCCATGGCAACAAGCCCAGAAGCTGATCTGCCAGCCCCAACCTGGTTACTACGAGCAGGCAGTGAGTGGGGACAGCCTGCTTCCCAAAGAGCAAGAGCAACTTATTTCTTCTGCATTGTGTTCAACTTTCACACTGCTGCTCTGGTGCTGCAACTTTTCGGTGACTTTTAGGACACAGAGTTCTAGGAAACGCCCTCTGTCTTTCTGACAATCCGCTATGACCCCCAGTCACCTGACTTTTGCTTCACCACCGATCCCAGGAGACCTGCTACCTGGCTGAGTCCACAAGCATGTCTCGTATCATGTGCTGTGATTCCAGACAAATATCTCTTGAGTCTTCATCCTCCTGCTCCTTCTTTATTAGCCATATTCCCATGTCCTCAGAAGCCCTATGAAACTGCACTGCCAAACGTGTCTGCCTGCACGCCTGCCAACGCGGGGATACTCTGATAGACGGGTTCATGGCACACAGCAGCATCCCCTGCGCTGCCTGTCAGCAGGTCAAAGCAGCACAGGCAAAACCACGAGATGCCAGCAGAAGAATCATGGGAGTTGTTAGTTTTAAGACCAGTCTCCAAATTCCCGCAGTTTCTCGTAGGCATCCTAGAATTCACCATTAGTAAAACTACTATGGAATAGCATGCAACACTATATGGAACACTGAAGGATTTATTCATATAGATGTAGAGCTGTGGAGATTTGTATGATTACGTGTATGATTAACAAGAAAAGAAGCTCGACTGTGGGGAAAAAAGGGGGTATGGGTGCACTTCTGTTTAATATAGTTGAATTCCTGCACTTCTAATGAATGAATAAACTAGTCCAATGAAACAACCCCAAGTAGACATATCCAGGAATTTCCCACTGATGTCCCCCATGGCATACCCACTCTTTGCATCTTTCCTTTCCACCGTTTAGTAAAAAGGACTTCTAATTTTGCACACTTCGTTCTTCAGCCTGTTCCAGTTAGGAGTACCTCTACAATAACTTCGTTTCATTGTCTCTTCTGTAGAGAGAAAAGCTTTTATGATAAAAATCAAAACAGCTCTGCCCCCATATTCTGGTTTTGTATTGTGTATACTCTGGCATCCTAAATTTTACCAATGCAAATTCAGAGACATGATCTCTCTGCATGGGGGAAAAGATGTATTTATTTATACATAACATAGAACATGATTTGGTATGTGTTCCTAGCTAAATATATAAAAAAGACAACTACCAACTCAACATCTCCTGAAAAATTAACATTCTCAATTCAGTGACATTTTTCATTGTGCACCTTCATTTGGCTTAGTATGCTATGCATGAAAGCATCAGATCTAGAATCATTAGTGACAGTAAATAAACTTTGCTTTTACCTCCTGTTTTATGTGGGTTTTTTTATTTCAACATAATTCTGACTACATTTTCAAGAATAAATCCTATAATTCATAAAAATATTAAGCCATTCACATACATTAGAGCCTTTGTTTTCTTCTCAGATTCACTCATACAAGCTGTCTAGGACTACACTTATGTCTTAAAAGCTTGAAAATTTTGTACTAAGTGTAAATATCAATTAATTAGTGATGCTTTAAATAACCTTTTTATGTGACATTTGGGAAAAACCTGGTGTGAAAAAGACTTATATTTTCTCCTTCTTCCTTCCAGGTGTAAATCAAACTGACTCCCTCGTACTCAGTCTCTCTATCAGATGTGTATCTTATATCCGCTACAATTCATCTGTAAATATGATGCTCTGACTCTCAGAAATGCATGCTCATGAAACAAAAAGGTTTTTTTAAAGGAAATAAACAGCAGGGTGTATGTTATCATCGTTATCAAAGAGGCCTTTATTGAATTATTCCTTTGACTAAAGTATGAAACATTCAACTTTAAATCTCAGCAACTCAAGTATAAACAAATGGACTAGAACACTTTTCTGACCAAAGTTTCATATATTCCAGTATCCTACCTCCTAGCAGATAAGTAGGAAAAAGTATTATAAGAAAAGCATATTTCAGTACTTCTTTGGAATAACCTCCCACCTTCCTTTGTTTGTGGCCCTGGGGCTACCCAACCCAGAGCTCATTTCCTTGCATGTACCAGCCCACGGTGGATTTTTCTACCAAGAATTTTTCCACTTGCTCTTTGAAGCCAGGTAAACATCTGAATGCACCTGAAAGCATAATCAATAGAAGACACACAGTGAGCCAAACGAACTGGCAGCCCACCGAATGCTGTCGGTAACATTGCTTTATATGTTCATTGTAGCTCTTAACTGATGCTGTTTTTCTGCACTCCTTCCTTGCACGCTAACTGAAGGAAGGTTGCTTCTACACACCTTATGACTGAAATACATTGGCTTTTGGATCTGCTCAGCACTCCATTCTTCTCTGTCTCTCATACTCCTTATGTTTCTACAGAGAAATTTAGTTACAGTTAATATATTTATATATATTATATTATTTTATATTAATATGTTATTATTATTAGAATATAATAATGTAATGTTCTATATAGTATTACATATATTATATATAACATACTTGTCATTATTAGGCTAACACCTTTCTTTAGCTTTACTCCACAAGCTGGAAATCCCAGCTAGATTGCTTGTGCCAAACAAAAGCGCCCTCCTCACGTTTTCCCCGACTGGCCCTGCTGCTCTGCAATCCTGCGTGGGGGGAAGCAGCCCTGGGAGATGTGAGGTCCCAACAAGCCCCTGGCATGGAAACAATCCCAGTAGCTTTCAAACTGGATGGATCCTTCTCACACCTCTGGTGCATCTGTTGCATAATGACCAGGATCTGCCTTACTCCTTTGCTGTCCTCTGCACCGGAGATATCACGAGGTTCCTGAGACCAGGCATCTCCTTTCGTCTCTCTTACATCTGCTAAGTAATTCAGCGAGTATATTAAATCGCCCTTCATTTGTGTTCTTGTTACTATGTGGACTATAATTGGTAGGAATTCCCTAGGATATCCTGCATCCTTCTCGTGACATATTTTGCCCTTAACCCAGGAGACAAATTACCAAAATGGTTCCATTTCTTTCTATTCAGGACACAGATGTCTTGGCACAGGATTTGCACTGAAGGATCACAGCTCAGCATTACCGGTCTTTTCCTTCCTCTCACTGCGAGGCTGCTCATGGCCAAGAGCTGGACTGTCACAGGCCTTATAAGCTTCTTTTCTTAACCTGGCTGCTTAAGGAAATGAGACATTTGCAATACTGCTTTTCATCTGGTTTTTTTTTTTTTCTGCCTGCCAGTGCCCTGGTAGTAACACAGGAATCCACCAAGAAACTTTGTCTACATCTGAAAGAGGTAGAGTCTCAAAAGAAAATGACGTTCTTACTGGTTTTGCAGCAATAAGCAGGTAGGGGAGAACAGTGAGCTAAATTAGTACCATTGTGTGGGATTGTTGGACATAAATCATGACATATTTTAGGTGGCAGCAGGAGGCTGACGTGGCAGCAAGCTCAGAGCATCCTAACTGCAGTAGTGGTGCCCCTTGCAAAACTGTGAGCATCAGGATGGTCCTGAATGAAGCCGAGGTGGACAAATGTATAGGAAATCACAAATGTATAGGAAACCAAGGTTCAGAAATCTAAGACTACTGGAACAACTTCTTTTCTTGCCATATGCTATCCTTTTAAGAACATACGTTTTATGGTTTTAAAGCTAAAATCAGGTTTGGTGTTTGTATGACTTTTCTATTTGAGGATCACAATGTACTATATGAGCATTAGATTACTTTCACACGCACCCCTTCTGAACTTAGGCACTTGCTGTATTAATAAGTAAAACATGTAAACTGGCTTTGCTCATTTAAAGTACACCTCAAGCTTTTTCTTGGTGGACCTTATTCACTAATATTCACACTTTTTAATATACCTATGTACATATAATACATATGAAAAAAATAGTAAATGTGTCAACTACGTAAAATAGTCAGAGAATAAGTTATTATAAGGCTTCTTCACCATTGATTAAAAACTGTATTAGCTGGTTTCATAGGGTATTTGTATGGTGGTATTCTTATAATGAGCAAGTATAAAGAATAAATTTGGAATGCTTTTAAACATACTGATTTTCTGGGGGTTTCAGTGGACAGACTTTTGTTTAATCATATTTCTGGGCCATTGCTGTCAGTATTCCCTAGAGCTGAATCTCTGGACATTAGAGGTTCTCCCCTGGAGCTGCATCTATAGACATTAAAGATTCAGAGTCATTACATACCTTAAGCTAGGAGAGACAGGGGACTAGGTCCTAATTACAGCTTATGCCCATTTAAGGTTCTTTAAGCTTAATGCAGAAGCCTTGATGCAAATGAAAATCAGGTCTTCAGTCACTTCAAATGTACTCACAAAAAAAGGTTAAAATTCTGTTTAACTTCCTCTTCTTATCAAAGTCTTGGAAAAAGAGAGCCTGTTCACAGTCACTGAGGCACTGTGTGTTTTATCTGAAGTCTGCTGTTTAAAAGGGGTGATTGATTTTTCCACATTAAGGGCAAAATAGCAGGAGATCTGTGCCTCACTAACTCTTACACACATACCTGCTAGCAACAGAGCAGCTCACTATTCAAATCGAAACAGGATTTCTGGGTTTTTACTGTAGGACTTGCAGGGCTCAATTCCTTTGGCCTCTTCTTAAATTAAGAGCCAGAAATTGTTTCCCCATGAGACTTCAAGTTAGACCTTTGCCAAGGCCATGGGTCACTTGATTGCATCCAGAAGTTTACTCTAAACTTAGCTGGTGATGTGTCGATGTGATGAGGTCTCAGCACAAGATACTTCATAGTGACCGAAGCTGGTTCCCATGATTTTTTAATTCAGTTGGGGAATAGGAGCACATAAAATCTGAATATAATTTTCAGGGGTTTAATCTGTGTTATATTTTTCCAGAAACTCAAGCATTTATAAGGACCTTTGATTTCTCACTTCTGTCTGCAGGCCATAGAGTTACCCATGGTAACGAAAAATAAAACTGCCATGTAGATGCGCTGCTGTGAAAAAAATATTACTAATTAAATATGGAGTAAGTGACTATGATAAAACCTCTTGGTAATATGCCTGGCCACTGTGGGACAAGAGGTCACACTTCACGTGCCAAGAATGACAGCATGATGCTACAGGGGTTTGAGAACCGGCCGGAGAGTCAGTTCTCTAGTTCAGTGACCTCACTTCAGTGGGAACTGTATAAACACAGAAGCTGACCAAATAAATTTAGATGTATTTATAACTCTCTTGTGAAGTACACTGAAGACAAGGGATGTAGAAATTACAGATTGCCAGTAATATGGTACAAGAAAATAACAACAAACACAGCTTTAAAGATATATTATATAGAGCAGACAATCAAAAAAACCCCCAAACTTTCCAGAGAAGATTGCCAATAGCTCGGTGACACTCGGCTTTTCCATACCAGGATCCTTTTTATATCTGGTTTGCCTCGAAGAGGAGCCTCCATCTTATTTAATAGTCTGGGCAGAACAGATTGGCTGGGATCCTCCAAGAAACCTTGCAATTACATTAAGGCTTCCTCGCCTCAGTGCCTAACCGGAAAAGGAGAATATCGTTTTCTTGCTCGCTGGGTATCGTACAGAAAGTATTTGAATTATTTCTTTAAAATGAAAGAAAGGAAATGCTAAGTAAGAACTGCTTTAAGAGGTATTAAAGAACTATTTTAAATTTCTTGAGATTAAACTGAAGAAAATTCTTCACAGTCCAGTTTCCCACACATCCCGCTCCCATACATTTTGCAGAGACCTGTGGGATGATGTAAAACAAGTCCCGAAGCAACGCAGGAGACTGCAATTTCCATTAAGACCATTGGTTTATCTTGTGATTCAAGAGCAATTCTCTCACCCTCGACTCTGCAGCTCTGCTAGACCGCGCTGCGTGTATGCCACCTTTGCACTCCCAGTACGTCCTGCGCAAACTGTATTCTGGGACGAGCACCTGTGAGAAGCGAAGACCCAATGCGAAAGCCTTCTGCATTATGAAACTGAAACACAGATACATATCCTTGCATTGCAGCACAGCCATATTGCAAAAACACACACAAATGGATATTTTTACGAGAACATGTAATAAACCATCCAGAAAGCTAGTAGTGTACCCTGACACGGATCACCAGGTGTTCAAAGGAGGACTATCTGTGCGGGATTCCTGCTCTAGTCACTGCCTTGAAGGGCCTCTGTGAGTTGTAATCTTCATTCAAAGGTTTGTTTTTATGAAGCATCTCTTCATCGCCAGCGTAACGGCTTCATGAACTAACTCAAAATTCTAAGCAAAAATAATTTAATTCTTCAGTCTCTGAAGCATAGCATCATCTATTACTATACAGCATTTCTAGAATATGATATATAGGGGTAAAGTATTATTTCCTGGACTGCAGTTACAAAGGGCATTCTATGCTTTCTTTGGAAAAAGATGCCATATTTGATTTTTTTTTCAGTCTTCCAGTATTTGTCCCTCTTTTCAGGCTTCATTGACGGTGCTACAGGAAGTTTCGTAGCAAATACCTTTTATCCCCTAGGATGCGTAGCAGCTGGCCTGGCTGACGGACTTACAACTCTGCACATTTTTCAAATGTTTCCTTAACTGCTTTTTAGGAACAGCTATTTTTATAAACCTTTTGTTACTTCTAAGTTGTCCAACCTTTATGGAGATTTCTTTCCTAATGAATACAAAGCAATCTCTTCACTACTTCTGAATCATTCATTTCTGTCCTTCCCTTTCAAACTTGCTCTTAAGTTTCCCTGTCTCCCTCTTTATTCTGTTCACAAAAGCTTATTTTTCCCATATTTTTAAGTATAATTTCATTTTTTCTCTCCTGTTATTTTTAAAATACTTTTATTTATGTACTTATTTCTCTTATATTTCCCTTTCCAAAAAGTTCTTTGTTTTTTTGGGTTTGTTTTTTTTTTTTTCCTTCCAATTGCTGTAGTTCTTTGTAGAGGCTTTTTAGTCCACAGCAGCAGTGAAAAATATTTTGTGATGCTGAGAGAAGTGAGTTTACTTCTTCCTGCTTGCAAGCCTGCAGGCTTCCTCTCGGTCAGGCGGGTTTCCTTGGCTTCTCATTAAGAAAAACAAAAAAAGAGACAAGAACTATGTGTTCTTGGCTTGTCACAGTATTTTATTACCTTGAAGGACAGAGATCAACTTGTTGGGCATAAAATAAAAAATTTTGAACAAGCAGCTTGGATTTTGGTTGGGTTTTTTTTTTAATAATTTTTATTTGGCATCACCAGTCAGGCCTTTCATGTTGCTGAAATCTATTGCTGTCTTTGAAAAATCAGTCATCCTAAGCTGGTACAAAATCAGTTCAAAGAGAGATTTTTCTTACTTTAGGATTTCTTAGAAGCTTTTGAAAGTGTCACCTCAAAAGAAGGATAATAAATACTTAAAATATGTTCCTACTCTCTTCTATGAAGCAATAATAAGGGATATAAATTCTGGCCTTCCACATATCACAACCCAAAAGCTACGCTGAAAGAATATTAGGAGGTTGAGAAATCACATCCTGAGAAGTTAGGAAATGCCAACCAGCATTATTTTGGCTTTCATGCGCTTATGCATGATGATACAGTTCTTAGCTATGTACGTCCACCTCTTTTTTTAAAACAGAACAAAAGGTTCACCAAGTGATATTTGCTTTCTCTTTATGGCTAGGTGGGTGACCCACCATACAGACCTCTGCTGTTTTGGTTACTGGGCTAACTACTGACGGTGATGGATTGTCACCTTCTGTGCAAATGAAGTCATATGTTTTTGACCTTTAGTCTGCAAAGATATGTTATTGTAAGGGGAAATACGAAAACTCAGCATCTTGGATCCATCCCAGGATTTGGAATAGGATGTGCTCTTGTGTGCAACACTATTCTGCTTGTTGTCCCTAAATTTGATCATTCCTCCTTCCACCTACTCTTGCAAGTCTATTTTCTCCCACTTCAGCAGAGTGAAGTCTATTATCCTTCTCACTTACGGACCTCTGCCCAGTCTGTCTTCTTGTGCAGTCGGTTTTAAGATTAGATCAAAATTGTTATCTGAAAACCTCCATTCAGCCATCCTCTAACACTGGAGGTACCTGAACTCTGAAGAGGTACGATTCATCTATTTGAGGTAGTTGCCATAGGCTCCTCTTAGTCAGAGGAGAAGAAACGGGAACTCACAGGAATTTCATTGGTGCATTTGAGACTTTATGTGATAAATTGCTGCCCAGACTCCTCTGACACATTAACACTCAGTGAATCTGAATTTTATGCAAAGGTGCCTCTTAGTAACACACTAACTGCCCTTCCAATTGCTGGCAGCATTTGTTTCAGATTTTTGTCTCATTTTTCTAAGTTGTATCTTTTTAGATCTGCTCCGTTCCTTGGATTTTTTCCCCATGTTTATTTCACTTGCTTGTTCTGCTTAGCTGATCTGAATCTTGGCTTCTTTATTATCTTAATTGGCATTTCTGCTTTTTTTTTTTTTTTTCCAAGAGCAGTGTTTCAGCATTTAAAGGTTTGACAGGTTAATGATGACAAAAAGGAATATACTTAAACCTCATTATATTTTTCAACTTCAAAGAGTTTTCCTCATATTTATTAATGTATCTTCACAATATTTAAGTCAGAATTATCACTGCTGTTTCAAAGCTTGGGGAACAGAGGTGCAGACATTAAAGCCGAACCGTCTTATATATTTAAGAGGTACAAATAGCCAGCAGGAGGCCTTATCTGTGGGAAGCGGGAGAAGTCTGGTATTTAGAGGCTTTTCAAAGCTTGTGTTTGGTGTTTCCCAAGTTCTCCAAACTCTCTGAGTCTGTGCTCTAGTGCAATGAATTTAAATACCTTAATCATCTTTAGAAAAAGATAGTATTCTCAAAGGCTGCTGTAGCACTCCAAACCTTACTATCCAAACCAAAACTAACCTAATGCATTCTCTACCTGGTCTAAACCAAACTAGTACTATGCAGTAACACCTTACTGCATGTGGGTGGATTTTCTCTAAATGTGATGTAAAATTCCTCCATGTAAAGTGTAAAAGAGAACAGGAGACTAACAATTAATGTTCCACAACCTCACAGATTGTGGGAGGAAGGGAAGCATTACAGTTGTCTGTTCAAACTGCTCTCCCTGTAAAGGCTTCAGTTCAAAGCACTATTGAAGACAGTGGTATACCCCTTTATTACGATGTATTGGCATTTCCACCTGCGCCGATATACGGCAAAAGCATTAGTGCGCAAACTTCTCTATTGATTTAATTCTGAAAATATACTACCTTGCTAAGTATGAAAAAATTAACGTGGGCTTTAAGACTATGAAAATTTTTTAGCCAGTTTATTACCCAAAACTACTAATACTCTTCTAAGCAGTGCATGTAAATACCATAGGTATACTCTTCAATTTACCCTATGTGATAGTCCACTACCACGCATAATTTACAGAGGACAGAGGAAGAATGTTCCCTACATAATATTTATTCTAAATCATTGCCAATGCAATCTTTAAAATGGTATCTCTTTGTTCATTGCAGGTCGTAAAAAGAGAAAGTAATATCGTCATCAGGTATCATAATTTCATTTTTTTCTATTGTATTGATTGTTCACTGGTTACTAAATTCTGTTTACTTTCAATTCTAAGTATAAACTCATTCTATCACTTTGTTTTAAGAAAAACTCATTCACAAAAGCCTGTAAAATAGAATTGAGATCACTGACACACTTTTCCATGAAATATTCAAGAAACAGTACTTCAGAATATCATAACGTAGGATGCTGAGGTGCTACTCCACACAGAACATTATCTTCAACAAGTTACAATGAATTATTTTTCCCAGTATTGTTTTAAAACTTGATATTCCAGATTGAAATTAATTTCCACCACTACAAAGTTTCTATAGTTTATTGTGAATGAGGTTTGAGGAAAATTAATATACTCTCTATTAGAAATAACTGATCTTTTCTGTGAACACTGAAAAACAGTCTATAATGGAAGTTTATATTGTCATCAGATCTCTTTTCTTTTTCACCAGCAACAGATAAATCCATCATAGTATTTTATTGTATTTTTAAATGAAAACTAATAGCTAGTAAAGGCACACATTTGCACATAAGAATGAATATTTTGTGTCTCTCCAAGTGGCATGTAATATATCAAGAAGCATCGTATGCTAATTATGCCTCATTTGTGGTTCAGAAAGGCAGTACACATACTGAATATAGTAATGGTTCTGTTCAAGCAACAATTAAGACTTGTATGAATTCAAAAGGAATTATAATTATTTAAGACTACTTGGAGGATTCACCTTCAAATTCATTGCATTTTATAGGTTCTGCAATTGCAAAGCACTTCAGCTTTAGTAGGCACAAAAAGGAGAAGT
>NW_009646945.1:4693981-4696022 GCF_000708025.1 Charadrius vociferus
CCTGCTGAAATTGTAAATGACTTTTAAATGAAGTATTCTGAAGCACAGGAACAGTTATTTCAGATCCAGAGCCTCCAAGTGGAACACGCGACTGAAGGACAGTATCATATCATAAATGTACCTTGGTTCTGAAATGACTTTGAGCCAGTCTGGCTGTTTTATCACCTCACATTTCATTTGCCACGATGAAGTTGCTGTACGCATAATATTATGTTTATGTTCAAAATAACTAATTCTAATTCACATATATTTTCATGACATCTGATTTAAAAAAGAGCCTAAACTTTTAATCTCTTTTTTACTGTTTGGCTACACGGGAAAAACAGTTTTCAGGGCCAAAGACTGCTGGATATCTTCTTCCTTAGCTGTCACTTTGCAGTGAGCTGCAGAAACAGATTTTCAGAAAACTGCACATACATTTTAAACATATTTCTCATTGTTAGCACACTGTGTAAACCTACAGAGTTTAAATTTCAGCGTTAGGTACATGTAGAGAAATGTGCATATTTGGAAAGCATTGCATATTCCTTGTATCTTCTCCCACAGTGACCTGTTGTGGTTTGTTTTTTGGTTGGGGTTTTTTTTTGCCATTTTTGATGCTTTTGGACTTAATACCACCACAGCATCATGATTCTAAGCACACGATAGCGAAAGATGTCAGAATAAAACGCTTCGCCTAACCCCCTTTTCCCCTTTTCCCTCAGTCCCATTTCCCAGGAGCTGTGCCAGTGCTACTTCACAGATTCTTTGTTCCAGCAGTGGCTGGGGGTTCCCTGTCATCCCCTTTTTTCCAGCAAAGGGCTACGGCACAACAGAACAGCTGTGCTAAGTGTGGGATTACAGGACGTGGAGGTGTCCTGGCAAAGCACGTGAGATGAGGTTGTGAAGATGGAGACAGTGTTGCATCACAGGATGATACTGGAAAAGGAGGTGGCCCCGACGCCCATTAATCTTTGAAATCCTGCAGGCAGAAGTCTTTTCCTTCCCCACTAGGATCAGCCTTGTTGAAGAACAGATGGTTAGAAGGAGGAAAATAAAAGGCTCCTTTTTTTTTCCCCTGGATGTTGTTTCCCTTCTCTTTTCTCACCTACTCATTCTACCCTTCTTTCTTCTGCACCTTCTCATCCCCCCTTCCCAATGCACTTCTCCATTCAGCCTTCCCTTAAATCCCATATAATTCTATTTCCGTCACATTTTCACTTTTCCTCTTTCATAGAATCATTTAGGTTGGAAAAGACCCTTAAGACCATTGAGTCCAACCATAAACCTAACACTTCAAAATCCACCACTAAACCATGTCCCTAAGCACCAAGTCTACACATCTTTTAAATACCTCCAGGAATGGTGACTCAACCACTTCCCTGGGCAGCCTGTTCCAGTGCGTGACAACCCTTTCGGTGAAGAAATTTTCCTAATATCCAATCTAAAACTCCCCTGTCACAACATGAGGCCATTTCCTCTTGTCCTATCACCTGTTCGTGGGAGAAGAGATCGACCCCCACCTCACTACAGCCTCCTCTCAGGTAGTTGTAGAGAACGTTAAGGTCCCCTCTCAGCCTCCTTTTCTCCAGGCTGAACAATCCCAGGTCCCTCAGCCGCTCCTCATCAGACTTGTGCTCTCCAGCACAAGACCGTTCACCAGCTTCGTTGCCCTTCTCTGGACATGACCCAGCACTTCAATGTCTTTCTTGTAGTGAGGGGGCCAAAACTGAACACAATACTTGAGGTGGGGCCTGACCTGTGCTGAGTACAGGGCGACCATCACTTTCCTCGTCCTGCTGGCCCCACTATTTGTGACACAGGCCAGGATGCTACCAGCCTTCATGGCCACCTGGGAACATGTTGGTTCATATCCAGCCGGCCGTGCTCCGCTCTGACCCGGTGCTTCCAGGTCCCTCACCCCCATTTCCCAGACCGGCTCCTGTGCTTTCCACACTCCTTTTCCCAACCCGCCTCCCCGAAATCCCCACTCCTACCCCTCCGCACGATGACACTCTGTGTTGGGGCTGGCTGGGACCCCGCTCCCCCCCCCCCACCAGCC
>NW_009646945.1:4696723-4743553 GCF_000708025.1 Charadrius vociferus
TAGCCGACCCCTGGCAGCAGCTTTCGGCCTGCCCCTGCAATAACCTATGTTATGCCCCCCGCAAGCACCGGCGCAGCGAGTGGGTGTGACTGTAGCTGTCAGGTGTGAAGTTACAATAAAGATGTGCAGAAAGGTTTCTACAAGTCACAAAAGTTACTTCTACAGTTCGCATTCACTTTTTTTTTTTTTTCCAGTACACGTGGCCATAAAATGTTGGCTGTACGAGGGATAGCAGTAGATGTCCTCAGGTTTTGTGACGCTGAGACGTGGAAGCATTTGGCTGGTATGAAATCCCCCTGCCAGCGTGAGTCAGAGCTGCACAAGGAGACCTGAGCGTTGTTCCATAAACCTTGCTAGTGCTTCCATAAAAGTACAAATACTACATGCAGTCCTCTCTGGCTCCTTAGGTTTTGGAAGGAGCCCTCGAGCTGAAGGGGTTTTGTTTGTTCTATGGCTGCAGAAATGAATGCAATGAGTGGGTGTAGTGTTTGTCCATAACTGGTTCTGAGGCCTGCTGGCTTCTGTGTCTATTAGAACTTTTTATATTGGTAATAATGAAATAAAGAATGCATCCCAAGTTCTAAGGGATCTGATGTAGCTGGCATTGGCAAAATAAGGAGGGAAGTGTTTGAAAGCAGCGTAGGAGAGTTTTGGAAGGACTGCAGTAATGTCTGCAGTGTGGCAGGTTTGAAACAGTGTGAGACATTGGCTTATTTAAATTTGTTATGTGCAAAAGTCATGCTTTGTTAAAAGACTTACCTAGTTCTATGTTTGAATTAAAATTTATGTGATACATCTTACGTTTTGTTGGTAATCTTTTGCTCTTCAATTCATACTGCCTTGTGCTCCATTCCTTTCTTTTTCTCCATGTTAACTATATCTCATTGAAGCTTTTTAATGCGTTAGACTCTCAGTCAACAGTCTAGCCCTTAAATGCTGTGTAGTTTAGCTGCCTTAGTTTAGAAGTCATGGTCTTGAATTTGCTCATAATGCTTTATTTGAGCCTGTAATAAGCCATTAAAAATGGTTTTTCATATTATTATTCCATAACAAAAAGGAAAGAGGAGGACAACAAAAGGTAAATGCACAGATCTCTTGGATCACAGTAATTTCTGTGTGCAGTTTTTTGGTTTTTTGTGGGACTATTCTGCAACCAAAACACTGAGCTTCAGCTTTTTTTTTTTTTAGTGTGTGTCTTAACTTTATTGTAGCTAGTTATTTTTAGTACTAGTTTAAGTTAATTTTTTTAGAAGTGATTTCTATGCAAAGTGAAATATATATTTCAGGGATGAGTGCATAATTTTTTCTGCTTCAGTAGCTAGAAGCATCGGATTTCTTCAAATTTAAAGTTTGTAAAAAATCAGAAAGGAAAAGGAAGGAGAAAAGCTTTTGACAGTTATGGTGTATGTTTAAAATATCTTTCGTGGTGACCTGATATAATCTTCATAGTGTTTAATTAAAAGATACTCTTAGGTAATGATAACTGGAGGATCGGAGGAAAACTAGCACTGTGCTATGGTTCAAATGATTTTAACTTTTGGGCAGGCTGTTAAAGTAGTACATTTTGGGGTAACTAAAATTTTGTAATTAAAGTATTTTTCAAAGCATTCGTGAAGGAAATGCTAGTTTCCTATGTATCGTCTACATCTCATTTGTGAGACTATCAGAACTAGCAATGATAGTGACAACATATGGTGAGGTATTTCTGACCTTCTCACATGAAACTTTAGATATATGTAGTGATTATCATGCATATATGGTTTTGATTTACAGGTTCAGTAATTATGCTGCATTAGACAGAAGGAGCGTTCTTCATCTGTGACTTACGGTGTTCCAAGGATTTTTATGTGCAGAGGTAATATGTTATTTGTGGAAGCGGTTTAATATTTTAAATGTCTAAATGAAACTGGTGATGCTTTCATTTATTTATTTGCACCTAATGAGATAGATGTTGTCAAGTCAAAGTGAAGTGGTCAAGTGGTGAAAGTACAACTTTGATCTGAAGTTGGCTGAAATTACTGCAGTTAGAATTATAGGAAGGTACAAAGTTTTAAAAGTATTTGGCCAAATCAGGAATGTGTGAACTTTATCAGTTATTTTAGCAATATTTCTTCAGATAGTTATTATTGCAATTTCTAATCTGAAATACTGTTAATGTATGGTAAGCCTCAGAGGAGATGCCATTCTATTTGATCTGTTGAGAGCAAATATGCTTTAGTAGAATTCCTGTTTATTTACCACTTTCTGAAATATATGCCTCTGATTTTTATTTAATATGCTTTCTGTCCTTTGCTAAATACATTTCCTGAGATACTGTGACTTTCTGTTTTTTGTTTTCTTTGAAACAGGAATTAAGATGGGTGAAATATTTTATTGGCCGTAGCAGCAGCAGGATGTATAAGGTGGGTATGTTGAAAGAGTGCGGTTAATGTCCTTGCAGAATATTTTAATTTTTGATTCTATGTCTGTCTGAACACAGAGAAATGACATATGGTTAGCTAGGGTTCTTTCCAGTGGTAGATGCAGGTAGCTTACCTGCTTTTGGTTGTGGTAAGCTGCTGCATGTTTAGCACAGATTACATGAGTAGGTGCAGACAGCCTTAGGTAGCTGATGCATTTCAATTTTGCATCCTTTAATGGAAATTTTTCAGTAGGTCCTTTCCCTAGGGTTTATGTGCTTTTTCTGAGAAAATACCACAAAGGTTTTTTGGCATTTTCTTTTCAGCGTTCTGGTTAAATGTGATCAATGAAGAGAAAGATTCAGTTGCAATCTATGTACTTTCCTTCTTATGTAGACAGGTTTTGTTTCTATGTTTGATTTGCTGTTTGTTGGTTTATTTTAAGATTCTTTAACGTCATTGAGAGTGTACTCCAGTGGGAGTGTATTCCAATGAAACTAATTGTTTTCAGGATTTCCATAAAATATATTAGTGATTCAGCAGCAGTAAAAGATGTTTTGATGCTCATCCTCATCTGCAGTCAAGTTAAGATTTTGTCCTTATTTGCTTAGACTTAATGCTTCATGTTTATCATTATAATTCACTTATGGAGTCCAGAACATGTTTTTACTTAAAGTTTTTTTTAACCAAAATTTAAACCATGAGCATATATTTTTACAAGACTAACATTGGCAAATAAGAGAACAGCAGTGCTTGAATAATAGTGAGCACTTTCTCGTGAAGTGTATTTGCATGTTGTTATCAAAACTGAATGAAATGCAAACTTCTTCACAGTGTAACAGTTAAAAATAATAGGGTGCAGATCTTTAATGATTTTTTGTTGTTGTTTTGAAAATAAAAAGTTGTGATCGGTTTTTGATTCCCCGCTTTCTCTTGCTGGTACAGCAAACAGGTTCTCACTGTCAGCTGAAAATGGCATTTGGAGAATGCTGTCTTTGTATTGTATTTGCTCTGTATTACTATTGGTCTCATCACCCTTCGTGAAAACACACAGAACAGCTGGGTAGAAACCATGCTGTTCTTCACATGATATTTTTTAATTAAGCGTGTCTTTGACTTACTATAGTACTGTATTTGCAGGTATTGGTTTGTCCTTAATAAGCTGATTAAACCTAGTGTAAGTAGTATTCAAGCAGTATTTTTTTCTAAAGGACTAATTTCGTGGGCATTTGTAGCCTAATTAAATGTTGTAGGAAATGTTACCATGGTTTGTGGAGCAATACATCTTAATCACAAAATGGTAGGGGTTGGAAGGGACCTTTGGAGATCATCCTAGTCCACCCTCCTGCCAAAGCAGGTTCACCTGGAGCAGGTTGGAGAGGAATGATCCAGGTGGGTTTTGAAAATCTCCAGAGAAGGAGACCTCAAAACCTCTCTGGGCAGCCTGTTCCAGTGCTGTCATCCTCAGAGTATAGAAGTTTTTCCTTGTGTTCAGATGGGATTTCCCGTGTTCCAGTTTGTGCCTGTTGCCCCTTGTCCTGTCTCTGAGCACCACTGAAAAAGAATCTGGCCCTATCCTCTTGACACCCACCCTTTAGATATTATAAGCGTAGATAAGATCCCCTCTCAGTTTTCTCTTCTCCAGGCTAAACAGCCCCAGGTCTCTCAGCTTTTTCTCATAAGAGAGGTGCTCCAGTCTTTTGGTCCTCTGCTGGACTCTCTCCAGTAATTCCTTGTCTTTTTTGAACTGGGGAGCTCAGAACTGGACACGCTACTCCAAATGTGGCCTCACGGGGCAAAGTAGAGGGGGAGGATAACATCCCTTGACTGTTGGCCATGCTCTTTTTAACGCACCCCGGGATACCACTGGCCGCCTTGGCCACAAGGGCACATTGCTGCCTCACGGTCAGCTTGTCCACTAGGAGTCCCAGGTCCCTCTCTGCAGAGCTGCTTTCCAGCAGTTCAACCCCTAAACTGTACTGGTGCAGGGGGTTATTCCTCCCTAGGTGCAGGACCCTACACTTGCCCGTGTTGAACTTCATTAGGTTCCTCTCTGCTCAGCTGTCTAGCCTGACTCGGTCTGACTGTATGGCGGCACAGCCTTCTGGTGTGTCAACCACCTCTCCCATTTTTCTGTCATCTGCAAAATTGCTGAGGGTACACTCTGTCCCCTCATCCAGGTCATTGATGAACGTGTGGAATAAGACGACCCAGTACTGACCCCTGGGGAACACTGCTAATCTGATAATTCTTCCTAATTAATATCCAAAATGTAATCAAAACACCACAAACCTAACTGTGAGAACTGTACTGTATTAAACAAGGATGCGAAAGTGCGTAAGTTAAGGAAAGACTGTCTTTGGTTTGTCACTTTGGTCTTTTACCATTTTAGGAAAGAACTATTTCCTCACTACAACTGCAAACTATTCTTTGTATCATTGGTTTTCAGGGTTTTTTTGCATCTTTTAGAAGGGCATACAGTACTGAAAGCCTTGCCTGAAGGGATGCTAGCCAGTGTCCTCATACCAGAACAGGCTTAGTATTAAGCCGTCAGTATACTTTCAACTATCACACAAATGGAAAGGCAAGAATATAATATGTAGCTCAGTGCATCTTTCAGACTTGTAATGCATTGCGGTCACTTCATTTGTGGTCAAGTGGTTGTTTTTTTTAAAAAAAAAAAAAGCTTTGGTTTTTTGCAGAATGATGAGGTGTTGTTTTTTTTTCCATGGGATTATATACAGAATAAAATTATGCAATATTAAGTAATGAATATTAAGTAATTTTTTAAAGTGGGACTTTTAGTTTTAGAGGCTGCTATAGGATATTAATATCTGTGTATGCATCCTGTAGTTTCATTCTGTGGCTTAGCCCTTTATTGTTTTTCAGAAAGTCTAAGCCCACGATTGTTGGTTTAGAAAAAGTATCATGGTTAATGCCAAGAAGGGGTCATGTGCTGAGATGAGCTTCAGAGCTGGACTGTGCCAGCCCTGCTGAAATGCCTCTGTCACAGCAAGTCACTGGGGAGGCACGGAGGTAGGATTATTCTTGTGGCTTGCTTGAGTATTTGCCAGGAGAGGCAGGTGCAAAAGAGACGGAAAAGCAGCTCGGAAAAATTGTTCGGTAGGTATAGGAGTTGTGGGGGAAAGAAACAGTTCCTGGCAGACTTACTAGACCCTATCAGTGAAATTGGTTTGGGATATTAGGTGGCTTCTAAGTTACAGTTTCATGGAAAATTTTTGCTGTTTGTTTGAGTTTGGCTGGCAGGTCAGTCAGAGCGATGTTTCCATACTCCGTCTTCCATGTGAAGCCTGTGTTAATAGTAACTAAGGACTGAAATGTCTGTAGGGAAGTACTTAATGGTTTCACCTGACCCAAAAGCAGAAACCAAACCAAACAAACCCTTAAAGGTGTGTCATCTTACTTTTTGGTGCATTACTCATCTGTTGTAAGAACAATTGCAAGGGACTCTGTTTGCTGCTCAGGACCTTTGGCTAGGAACGTTCTGAAAATGGTGCATGGTGACAAATTAAAGCTTAGACCGATGCCGTTTCTGTTGTACATGTGCTTCTTTGCTGCTTCACTTTTCTTACATATATGTTTGTGGTTCTTTTGTATGAACCATAGAAAATAGGGCTGTTCCTTTACTGATCTGTGTAGTGCTGAGCACACTTCAGTCTTTTGGATGTCATTGATTTTAAATAGTAATAATGCCAAACTGAATTTTGGTGCATTTTTTGGCCAACCTTGACTGGTTAACCTCCGTAAGGGAGGTTACAGTCTGCCAGTTTTCTGTGACTGCCTGTAATCTCAGATTTATATCAGGCTGCTGTTTCAATGAAATAGTACTACGTACACCAAGACATGACTTTCTGACAGTTCTTGGTCTTTCTCGGCTCAGTCAAAACAGAACAGGTGGTGAAGAAATAAGTTAGATCCATGTTTTTAGGAAGCGAGGCAGTAAAGTTTAAAGATCAGCATTCAGTCCAACACCAGTCAACGCTAATGGTATGCCCTGTCCTAAAGATAAAAGTGAACCCCCAAAATACTGTTAAGGAACAAAAATGACCAGTCAATAAAAACCTGCATAGTTCTGTTGTGTATATGGGAGTGCTCTGTGTATGATGAACTTCTTAAGTTGTCAGTCTGCTAGTAAAATGTCCTAAATTAATAATATGGATGTTCAGTGGGTTTTACTGCTTTTGTCATCAACACATTTTGAGGCATTACCGAAGAAGGAAAACAAATTAGTAATGGATGTAGTAAGAAGGGACTGTTCTGTATTACAGGACTGAAATTGAGACCACCCAAACGCTTTCAGCTGTTTTTTGTTATTTTCACAAATATTTTGTTCTTTTAGAAGAGTGTTTAAGAACAGAGAGTTGCATCAATCACTCTATTATGTTTTTCCCTAAATGGCAATATTAAAGAAACTTTACAATACTGTTCATGATTGAGGAAAAAAAAAAAATCTCAGACTTCTGCTTCTCTTGGTTTTTTTTCGCTTCCAGAAGGCGGGTATGATTTCAAATCTTCAAATACACCTTTTTCTTGGAAACTTTTGTCTAGTTTTGGCTGGATATGTACCCCTTAAGGGTCAATATATTATCCATCATATTTTATGATATTTTAGTAAGTTAGTTCAGGGATGTTATATGTTTTCCATAGTTTTTGTAGGGTAAGTGGGATGTAGAATGTTCTCGTCTTCCATATATATGTGTGTTATGTTTTCTATTAAAGTCGCCATTTTTCAAAGGGCAGGTCTGCTGTATCACATGACAGAGTTCATACGCTGAAGCATACTTAGTGCCTCGTTGACGCCTAAAGTTGAAAAGTCCATGTCTGCAGTTTAGGGCAGTTACCTCTGCTTAGTCTCTTGTAAACCAGTGATTTTCTTTCTGGGAAGATGTCCTGATGGGCATATGACAAAGATTTGTGGACTGAAAGGGGTGGGATATGAGGAGGAACTTATGCTGAAGGACAAAAGTGCAAAGGCTACCTGTCCCAAAGTGATAAGTCTTCACATGTTCATAGTGTCACATATTCAAAGTAGGGGGCTGTGTGTTAAGAACCTTGTTTCTGAGGGCTCTGTTAACTTCTGATATCTGTGTTTGTACTTACAATCAGAGTAAACAAAGTGTGATGGAGAATAGCATGGGGAATAAAATGCTATGGTAAAAATCAATATCTTGCTGTCATATAGCATGCCATCACAGCTTATGTGTTGCTGTATGCCTCGTCTAAAAAGGAAGGTGTAGAGGAGAGGAGAGGAGATTCAGAGAAAAGGCTAAAAGAGTGATCTATAGGGATGGAAATTTGCTTGTATGAAGAGAAATTGGAAAAAAAAAAGAATGTTTAACCTTTGAAAGGCAATGTGTATGATGAAGTATAACACAAATGCACAAAATGATGAATGGTTTCAGAAAAGTAATTCGAGAGCTTTTGTTCTGTTAGTTCATGCTACAAGAGTAAGGGGATATTCTGTGAAATTAGGGTGGCAAATTGAGGAAGGAAATTTGAGAAAGGATATATTTTTTTAATTAAATTGATAAGACAGTGAGCTCTGCAATCTAGGCATAATTTGAATTTAGGAAAATTCTAATAGAAATAGAATCATTTAGAGTGCAAGAATATTTACACAGGCTCAGGTTACCTTTTTTTCCTGAAAGAATATAACCCCTCAGCTCTTTGTCATTTATAAGATTATTTTTCCATCATTATTTTTTCTAAAGCTCATCTAAAAACTGCGTATTAGTGGTGGGAGTAAAGGAATCAAGTTTGTCCGTAGTTTGTTTACAGGAGAAATGGTTATAACATCTCACTAATTTGTTTGCTCTCTATCCCTGTGTTAGGTTGTATCCAGGTGAAATACCCACTAGGTACTATGTCTGGTTCTCTTGGGAGTATCCACTGATTTTTTTGGTTTTCTTGTAAGTAGGGACATTGAGTACGAAGTTTTGGGGAGTAAGATCTGGGTCCTCATCAGCTTGGAGAGAAATTATATAGGGCAGTTGTTTTGGTGACTTGCCACTTGAGACACTGTTCTGTTCAGCTTTGATTTTTCTGTTGCCTGGGCTGATGCATTACGTAGGTGTTCCGCAGCAATTTAATCCAAGTCAGTACGCAAGTTTGTTCTGTACCTAAAGTGATGGAATATTTAGAGAGGGTGAGATGAGCTAACGCTGGCCTTCTGTGTCATCCAGCCAGCTTCCAGCAAGTATGTAAAAAGTCATAAAAAATAGCAGTGGGGGGTATCTTAATTAAATGAGCATGCTTGTCGCTCTGCCAGTCTTTTCTCTTGGCATGGTTCAAGTCCTAGAAACTGTGTTTGCTTTCAGTCTCTATCAAACTCAAATACAAAACTCTGTGATAAAAGCATCAAAAGCAGTGTTGAGCAGGAAAAGACTACAGAATCCGCTTTTGCTCATTCCCACTGAAATGTCCTTTTCACTCCATTTAATGGAGGCTGCAGTTTTTACTTTTGGTGTGTTTAGCAACAGATTGACTTAAATTTGTTGTATTTGGCTCTAGAGCAGCAAAGAGCAGATGTCAGGGAGGTGCCGTGACAGGAATAAAAAGATTCAGAAGGCTTGTGGGAATTTGGGGGGTGAGGGGGAAAGCTTCCTCCTTTTTTTTCCCTGTGAGAATCCATATTACAACATTTAGAGTTGGCATTCAGTTCAAAACTTGCCGTGCTGCAAGGGTTGGTGCATTGGCGCAGGCATTCTTTCCCACAGCTCAAATTGTGAAAACACAGTTTATTTATAAAATAAAATATGCCTCTGACATTATAATTGATAGTTTAATTATGGGGAACTCACCCAAAAGATGGTAGCTTGGTGACCTGTGGGACATCTTCCTGGCTGATACTAGCCATGATTTATACCGAAACGATTTCTCTGTATGAATCTTAAAAATGGAATTCCCCTGTCAAAGCAGAAAAACTTTAGTAACTGAGAGGTACTCTGTCAGGGATGATAAGCCTAAAATACTGGTCAACTTTTAAACATTATTTAGGGTTGGAACATCTAAGTAGTAAGCTTTGCTATTTGGGGATTGTTGCTATTTCAAAAATATGCATTTAAAAGCCACCAGTACGTGTTGCCAGTCTTTGCATGAGCAGGTGGGTGCCAGATGTATGTGGGATCCTGGAGAAGTTTGTTGCTTTCGTTATTTTTCTTTGCTTTTGTAATGAGTGGAATGCTTCAAAAGTTAGTGCTGCTTTTGGGGTTTTTTAAGACTGGAAGTATTTTGTCTTTGCCCTGTTAAGGTACCATTTCTCAAAATACCTTGTGTAATTTGTTACTTAGTAGAGTGATTACTTGTTTATCTTTCTCACATCTTTTTTTTCCACTCATCATCTACCTGCACTTCAAAAGTATATTTTACCACCGTTTACAGATTATAAAAACAAATGTGATGCTATATTTGAAAGCCGTGCCAATTCTCTGTTGTCTTATATGTATAATGATGTATTTAATACTTTGTGGAGCCTGAGGATTCTTTTTTTTTTTCCTGTGACGAGAAACACTTACTTTTGCACAATAATCTGGAGGGGGAGATAGGAAAATCAGAAGATTTATTACTTGAGATGGTGCTCCTTAATTTTATGTTAGGGTTTTAGAAAACCATGCTGCCTCTTGCTTTGGGTCTTCATATTCTAGTAATCAGAATATAATGAAAAAGTCGGATTTTTTTTTTTTTTAAAGCAGTAGTATAGTGGGGTGAGCTGTCAAAAGCGTCATATATGTAAGATATGTAATGTAAGTGCTCTGTTCTCCTCAGGGCTTACAAAGTCATAATTAGAGCATGCTGTTCAGATTTGAGAACAAATCTTCCCGTATTTTTTGCTGATGAACAATGTAAATGCACTGCTAAAAGAAAATGGGATAAACTAGCTTGCCTGTTAGCTGTAGCATGTTGAGCTTCTTGGTTTGGTAGCTAATTTCAGTGGCTTGAAAGTGACAAGCCTGGAAATAATTGTGGTCAGAGCTGCTCCAAGAGGATTGACTGAAGCCTTTTTGATTTCCTAAATTTAAAGGAAGCCAGGTTTGATCAACAGCTGCTGTGAGGGTTATTCAGACAGTGAGTAAATCCAGTCCAGTGCAGGATTTTGCACTTCTGACAAGTTTAGGGCATGTTCTTTTCCTTTAGGTGAGATGCTGAAACTGTAAGAGTTTGGTGTGTTTGATTAGTGTCATTCATATCTGTCCTGTACTTAATTTCTTCCAGGTATTTTTCACCTTGCTGTCAAATTCCTTTGTTTACTGCAGTGTCTGAAAAACTTTGTGACCGCATAAACAATGTTATAAAAATGGATAAATTATGGATTATGTATTTAAAGACTTTATTGTACATCATTTAGTCATAAGTATTTGTAAGGTTTCTTTTACATGGTAAAATTGCACTTTAAAAGCAGCATGAAACTGTAGATTCCATTTAGGCTAGATCAAGGTCTGCAAGGTTCATACTCGTTTATTTTTTTCATGATTTCATGCAAGTATTAAATGTACATTTATGTACTAGTTTGCAGTGAAGATATCTGTGTATTGCAAGGAGAGATGGTTTGAGATATTATTAAGGTGTAATTGATCTAATTAACTGTAAAAAATTTTGAAACCTTTTCGAAGGTGTGTTTGCATCTAAAAAACTTCAGATACTTGGTATATAATATTCATGTTCATTGGAAAGGAATTTTTTTCAATTTTAGACACAAAAGCTCATTTTCATGTTCAAGATTAAAGTAGAGCAAACTTTTATTTTTCTTTTTTGATTTTAAAATCAAACTGCACTTACAGAAATGCACGTCTGAAATATTTATCTGATCAACTTTTGAGAAGAAGAAAAATTCCTTAGACTAAGAATACTTCTAAGTTGATGGAAACTCCTGCTATAGAATTGGTTTGTTCTGCATATGTCTCTTCCTGGTTCAGGAAGCTGTTCATTTTGGAAAAAAGCAAACAAAAAAATCAAGAACTATAAAGTGTTGATTACAGAAGTGGAGTAATGGACTTTAATTGGACCTTCAAAAATGCAAGCCAAGGAAACGGAGTAATGTCTTGATGACGGTACGTAATAATTTGCAAAGCATCTTCCCCCTAGAAAACAAAAAGTAAAAGAAGATTCATCATTGTACTAGTGGACTGTACCTATATACTATTGGAACTGATCTGTCTTATCAGGGAAATAAGACAGGCTAAGTATCCCGGGTCTTATTTAACCCTGGGAGATTTTGGTGATGGGAGAAATAATCATCTTGGGCAGTGTAAGCCTGTGTTTGTCTGCGTGGAATTATGTTTTAAAGTGTGTGCTGTTCAATAATGAAAACAGTTCACTTGAATTGTCACTCTATAACATTTTGTACACGAAACACTAGAAAGACAGTTTCCAAAATATTTATTAATAATTAAAAGTTAATAGGTAAACTTCAAAAATTTGTATAGGTTAGTACTGGTTGGCAGAGAATATCCATGCATGCTTTTCTGGAGGGTATTTACAAAGAAGAGTTTCAGGTTTTCTTTAGCAGCGTCTCTTTCCAGTACTTGTCTGTGGATGGTGTAGTTATCTGATAATTCAGTCTTTGGCAGTTATATTTAGAAAGCTGCTTTATATTGGGAAGGAGAAAATGTTTAGCATATATACTTGCAGTTAGGAAGAGACTGGATGGGAATATTAACACGTGTGTTCAGCTGACTGACTGTAGATGCCCCCAAACCAGGAAGTTTTGAATTTCTGTTGAAATGTAGTTGTATTACAAATAATTTTATTTAGAAGCTGCTTAATTTTCAAAACTTTGGAATTCGCTTTTTCATTATAAAGTGGGTTTATGGGCCCAGAATATCACATGCTTTACTTTCAGGTTTTCAAAGTTAATTGTGTTTCTTTCTGGAAATAAGATGAATGCTAGTAACCCCTCTGTTAAAAAAAAACCAACGTTACTAGTACTGGTACATTACTGGTTTTCAGATATAAAATCTAAAGAGGTTCTGTAAAGAGCAAATGAATTCAAGGTGGAAAATGTTGATTTGCAAAGGAATGTTAAATTAGTGGTGCACACTATTGTGAGCCACAGTGCTGCTTCAGGATCCAGCAGATGAATCAGTTACAAATCTATGTATTGAAAGGAATGCTCAGCTTCTGACGCGTTGCCTATACTTGGGAGGTACAGGAAACACTTCCCAGTGCTGTTGCCATCAATTCATTTGCATGGGAAGAGTCCTTGTAGTTAGCTTCTGGCTTCTAGCAGACTTCAGACCGGTCAGTTCACATTGCTGAAAAAAAGGCCGTGGTTTTATGCACATTGGAACTGTTGAAGCTCACTGAAAAAGCAACAGCAGTATCACTGGGAGTATTTTTGCTGTACATGTACGAGTGCTTTGAAGGCAAAATATCTTGCAACAATACGGAAACATATTTCTGACCGATCAACAAGCAGTGTTATGTGCTGTGGATAGACGTGCGTTGAGTTTATAGCCATTGAAAATTTAGTGGCTCATCTGCTATTGCAGTTTTTTTGGCTAACATCGTGTATGGATATTGTACTGCTGAATATTTAATCTGCTCTGGAGACAGACAAATTTAGGAGAAGTGACTTTAATCTCAGAAGAACATGTATCGACTGGGAGAATTCAGTTTGTTTTTGCAAATCACCAACTCTAAGAAGTGGCATTAAGTTTAGTGCAGGAGAATGGAACTTTCCCTTTGCCTCCAGAATGAGGTCACTGTGCTTGTCTCTTCTCAGCCTCCATCTCAGTAAAATCATAGAAAATATAATTGTTTCATATTTCAGTTTTATCTCCTGAAGAATGGGAGTTACAGTTACTTGTGCAGGCCATAATGTCAGCAAATCTGCCTTGTTTGCATGCCCATGCTTGAAATTCTCATGTGCTTCTTTTGTATTTTTTTTTTCTCCCCTCAATTTTATTTATTTAGTGATTCCACTTCGCAGGTAGCTGAGTAGACTTCAGTCATGCAGGAGTTGGATGTGCATGTGGCATTAGTGATGGCAGAGGCCCACCTTAGATGTGAAGGCAAGGAAAAGGAAAAAAACAGAATCCAACAGAACAGATGAGAAAAGGAAGACTTTGGTCGTAAAGGAGGGTAGAGAAAAACACCTGACTGACAAGGTGGCAGAAAAGAAGCTAAAGTTCTGGTATGGAGATACACTGCAAATGCAATGTGTGATGACACTGTTCTGATTGGTAATTTTAAGAACAACTGAAGAAGCATGTTGTTTAAATAAATGAGATAAATTATTGATTTTTTTAAATCATAAAATATCAGATCAGATATGCACTAACACTCATTTTAGGGGAGCTTATTATTTTTGTTTACCGTAATGAGAATATATTTGTCATAGTTTTAAACAGCAAATTAATAAAAATGCTAGTGTTTGGTTGCTTTATTGATCATCTCTTGTGTGATCAGGGTTATGTGCTAATACTTTGCAGCGTTATCTGTTGGTAGATACAAAGGAATACAATTTTCCTGGGTGGAGAGCTTATGAAAAGTCTTTTGTTTCATTAAAATGGTTCCCAGGTCTGTGTGAAGAGCACGCATGTATGATCACTGTTCATTTTCCAAAATGGCACTTGAAGGGTTTGTAACTAGGTTGAATTACAGTCAGATTACTCAAATTCCCTCGTGTCCCTAGATAATAGGGACCTAGATTGCTTCACCAGCAAATACATCAGGTAACTTGTGCCCATTCTGTTGAGCTATGGGGTTTATTTCAGAATTTGGGAGGTTCATTTTTATGGAATAGATAACTGAGAGAGTTAGCATTCTTGCCTGGGTAATGTACTATTTATTTTGGAAGGAAGTTTCCCATGACTAAATAAGAACAAGATGTTTGACCACCTTCTAGGGAGGAGACTGTTTGGTCAGCATAAAATTAAAAGCAAAAAATCAGAAGAGACAACTGACCATTCTTACGTGGTGGTTGAAATGTTTTCATGTTTCTTCTGGGCTTCAATTATACTGCATATACATGGCAAGAAGAAAGACCAGAGGTTTTGTTCTTTTCTTGGAAGTGTAGCTTTATCACATCGTTGGGAATTTATAGCCTAGTAATATATAGTGTTTTTTCCATTCCTGCGTTTTGCAATTGGTTTGTACAGCCTCATAGTTTGGCAGCCGAGAGCTCACTTTTTCCTGATTTTTTTGGCATGAAAGGGTTACTGTTCACATTTCCTGTGTAATTCCTTCTGATCTTTCTGGGCTGTAATTACTTTCTTGATGTTAAACATTCCCAGGCTCCTATAACCTTCTAGCCTGCTTGCACTGGCCAAGTTTGTCCCAGGTGATCATGTGGGCGAACCTCCTGTTTTTAAGGATAAAAATCTCTCCTTCCTGTATAAGATAGGCTACATACTCATTCCTTTGCTGTGCAATCCCAAGAGAAATCTTTTAAAAAATAATAATAAGGTAACACATCACTCTTTCAGAGTCAGATTTAGCAGCCAAATAGATGACAAATCTAGTGTGTGGGTTTAGAATTTGCTGAATCTTGGTTGAATGACTGTAAGTTCACATTAAAGATTATTTTTTCTTAATACATTTGGAAAATAGGTTATGGTATAAAGACATATTTTGACTGTAGCTTCTTACTTTTGACCGTATAATTGGCGAATCATTTTAAGCTTGCTTGAATGTAGAACTACTTAGTTGAGCCTTCAGGATTTTTTTTTTCTTTTGAATTCTTTGCAGTAGCTGCATATCTTACAAAAAACAAAAGGACATTACTCAATTCTGTCTTTCCCACATAGTTCAATTATCCTGTATTTCTTCTGGTTTTCAGTTTGTGGTATATAAGCAGTAAACACAAGGTATTATTTTGTTTTTAAATAGAAACTGCTGAAAAATGTTGGCTTCAGAGGTGTGGGAACTGAAGCGTTCTGTTCTGCAAAGGCACTGAAAGGTCCTTCGTGCCACCGCTCAGCTGCTCTTCAGCTTTAATCTGGAGGAGCCACCTGTAAGAATGCGAGTGAAGTTTGCTTTCCATGACCTTTGTGCCGTTTTCTCACAGTGCCAAGAAAGATGCAAGATGGTGATGGCAGGGTTTTTTTTAGGGTGTGAGGAGTTGTAATGTGCTGATATATTGACATTGGTGGGTGGGGTTTTTTTGTTACTGACAATGTCGGAGAAAGTAGCTGGAGGTTCTGTGCACCATTGGTTCAAGAAGTAGCCCAGATTTTGATATTTTATTCAAGAGTGATCTCATTAACTTTTTATCCTGTAATAGATAATTTTTTTGGTCATAATACTAGTATTATTACCTCGTGCATTTAATTGGCTGCTGCGTGAAATTCTCAGGCTGCAAGTAATTCTCTTTTGCTTAGCTGTGGCAATGTGGTACCAACTCAGATACTCAGAAGTCTTCCCAGTGACTGGCTGACTGAAGTCTTGTGAATGCATAATTGTGCTTGAGCTCAGTGGAATTATGCTTGGAAGAAAACGTTATGTAGGTAATAAACTGTAGCAGTTTGAGCCCTTTTCTTAGTTTAATTCTCATGCATACCAATGCCTGTGCTTTACTATATAAATAGAAGTTAGAGCAGTTGGTGTGCATGTTGTTGACGGTGCTGCCATGCTAGTGAAGGGTAAGAAGAATATATTTTAATGAAAATGTCTTTTTAATTTTTATCAGGAAGTCTTCTTGAATTTGATAGCTTAGTTATAATTGGAATGCAGTCAGTATGCTGCCCAGTTCTTAATTGCACACTCTGTCATATAATTGGGAACGCGGCTGTCAGATACGCCTATTTTTGTTGTTGAATCCAGACATTCTTCCTGGCATATTATTCAACACACACAAAACCGGTCCTGGAATAAAGTTTTTATATAGTAGTCACGTGAAGAAAAAAAAAACAACAAATCACAACTAACCTATGAAGCACCAAGTGAGTATAACTGAACAGACAGAATAAGGTACTGCTGATATATTGAAATTAGATTGTTCCTTTGTCATTTTATAGTGGCCTGCGTGTGATCTCCAGGTACCTGAGATTTTGTAGGAAAGTTCGTATGAAGAAGGCTTATCTAAACACATCCACTTGGGTATGCGTTAAACGTGTTGCAAGCAATCTGGGCTCCCTGTGCAATGAAGTCCAGCAGGGTAGTGGTTTGGTTAAAACTTTTTTCAAAACAGCTTACTTTTGACTTTATATTATGAAAAAGTCAATTAGAGTTAGTTGAAAGTGAGTAGAACTGTGTTGAAGCCTGCTTTCTGTCTAGTAGGATGTATAGATTGTCTTTCCTTTCTCTTTTCCTGTTTAATTTTGCTCCTGCTCAGATGAAGACAGTGAGGAATTACATGTTATATTGAAATTAAAGGTAGCCTGTTTAAAATTTACTTTGTAAAGTGCTTAGAATGTAACTGACCTGACTGTCCATTATAAATTTCACCTTTGCAGTGGAAAATACTGAGTGGTAATGAATTTTATTCTATGAAAAATATGTGGTTTCAGAGTCCTGTGCACATTACCCCCTGCTTTTTTTGTAGAAGGCATGTTACAGGATGTAAGCTGGTGGTGTTGATCTTGTGTGTGCGTGTGTTGATCTTCTAGTGGTTTAACTTAAAACTCTTGGATTTAGGTGTCTCTAATGTACTGAAGGCAAGGTGATGTATGTAGCTGTGATGCAGGGAAGAACTGGACCTCATCTTAAGTGTACTTAATGCAGAGAGAGAAGCTGTTTGGTTTTAACAAGCTACTATAGAATTAAGGAATAATTTGAATTAGGTGAGCTTTTAAGCTTTCAGACAATGTAGTCAACTGTATTTTTATATTCAGAGTTGTACAAGTTCTCTCCTTGAGAAGACATGTAAATTACTGTTATGACAAAATGCATAAATATGTCTAGCATTTGATAGTAATTAATTCATTTCACTTATCTAGGTAAGATTAAGTGCCTCAGTTTGTAACTGGCTATAAAAAGTAACATGTAAACAAATTTAACACACATCAGGTGTAATAGCACATTTCGTAGAGCTGCAGACACTTTGTTTTTAAATGCAGTGGTTTCTCACTTTCAATGTTCACAGACTGAAGTTTAGCCTTCAAGTGTCTCTTGACTGGATTTTTAAGGGTAATTTTTATATCCCTGGCTTTCTTGAGTGACTTGAACTGTTTATAACAAAGTATTAAGTACTGCTAAAATGTTGATTAGCACTCTTAATAGAATTACATTATTTACCACTGGTGCACAAAAAGAATCATTGGCTCTTCCAGTTTTCTTGGATTTGTCCTGGTTCAGAAGAGGCCATGTATCCACTGATGGGAGAATTTCAGAACACATCCTCTTTGTGCAACTGTCTTTCAGGATGTTTTTTTGAGATACTGGATTTGGTGGGCTACTTACATGAGAGTTCCACAACATTGACTTCAAAATAGATCTGTGTTGCACATCAGCTTTTTTGTGGTCTACATTTCATCTTTGGTTCTTTGTATTTACATACATGGTACCTACATATATATTTATATGTAAATATATTAACACTTATTTTTTAATAGGAATTTTCTTCATTCTTAGATAAGTATTTGGCATGCGTAAGATCTTTAAATTATGGCAGTCCTTTTTGCACTGACTATGTATGTAGTGCACTGTATTTCCACCTGTCTGCTTCCTATGTTTTTAATAGTGCTTACTGACCTGATGCACATATTTTTGCTATTATTTATTCTTTATTTACATATTTTAATTCCTAGAGTTCTATATTGGTACTTTAGGGAGAGAGGTGAAACACAGAGCAGAGATCCCAGTGATGAAGGGATAGGTGTGGGGATACTCCAGTAACACAGTAAGAGGTTTTAGAAGTCAGTAATATAAAAGTTAATTAGAATCATCATTTATTTTGAAAGGTTCATTATTTAACAGATACATATGTTGGAAAGCAAAATTAGTAAGTTGAAAAAGGATGTTCCAAAGTAATGTGCTTTTGTGGGTACATATTATGGAATCATAGAAACATTTATTTTGCAAAAGACCACAGAAGGTCATCCACTGATGCTCAGCTCAGAACAGGGCTACCTTCATAGCTAGGTGCAGTTAACCAAGGTCTTGTTTAGTTGAGTCTTGATCATCTCCATGGATGGATGGATGGATGCTAGGCAGCTTCTGGACACCCTTTACCAGTGTTTTACCACTATCATTGTGAATTTTTTTTTCTAATATCTCAATTTCCCCAAAGGCAACTTGTCTGTAGCTTTCTGTCCTTCTCTTGTGTAGTCTGAAGGACACTCTGCTCTCATCTTCCATACACCCTCCTATTTTAGGTAGGTGAAGATGGCAGTAAGATTCCCACCTTAGCTTTCTCTTCCTACAGCTGAGCTCAGATATGTCTGTGGGGAGCCCAAACATGAGCACAGCCCTGTAAGCACAGAACAGGCAGGAGTATTCAGTTCCCTCAGCTTGCTCTGGTGTATCTATGGAAGCCTTTCTTGGCCTTTCATGTCCCTTGCTAGTTGCAATTCCCAGTGATTTTTGGTTTGCTAATTCTGTGTACATGCCCCCAGGCAGTGTTTCTGTATTCTTCATGCTAGCTTCTTCCTCTTCTACCTTTGGTATGCTTCTTTTATCTTGGAGCTCAGTTCGGAGTACTCTGTTCATCTGTGTTGGCTGCTTCCACACCTGCTGCATGTCAAAGTGCTGGCCCATTCTTGTACTTTGAAGAGGTTGACCTTGAATATCAACCAGTTCTTCAGGGCTCCCTTATGTTTCAGGGTGGCCCTTTCACAGATGTCACACCAACTAGCTTTCTGAAAAAGCAGAAATGTTTCTTCAGGTCCAGGACTGCAATTTTGCTATTAGTCTCGATTGCTTTTCTTAGTATCATAAGATTCACTGTCTCCTACAGCGAAGGTCATGTTCCTGACCAATTTTTTCTTTAGCTTCCCCCTGTAAGTTTGGAAGACTGTGTTAAGTTGTCACTGTATTTTCCTTCTGAAAACGTTTAAGCCTTATTATAAAGTACTGGCAGCATATAGTAGGATAGAATGCTGAAAAGTTAGGCAACGAGGATACGGTTTCCTGTTCTTAATAAGAAATAAGGTTTTTACGACCCAAATGTTAGAAGAATTTAACACACTCCTGCCTGTTGTTGCCTGAAAATGAAAGTGTTTGGCATAAAAGCTTGAAAATGTTCTTGAAATCTTAATAGAAACAAATTTCTTAGTTTGTCAAAAATGTGTATGAGGAAGAAAAGAGGGACAGAACAGTTTGTCAGACTGTACAGTTGCTACTTGAGACAAAAATCTCTTTTCTGTTACACTGCCCACTCAGAATGTCTTGGTTTAAGCACTGCTTATAAGGAGAAAAAGCAGGTATCCTGGGTAAAACTGCCGTCTTTCATTTTAAACCTGAAATGGGCATGATTTCTCTAGCTTAAAATTAGATAATACTCGGTTGACAAAAGCAACTGTGCATTGAAGACTTGGCACTGAAAATAGTCATTTCAGATTAGATGAGAATCTCTACCAGGGTAGTAAGTTAGACTCTTGTGTTGGACCTGGTGATCTGCGCAAATGCTTTTGGTTTCTGAATCCTACCCATTGAGAAAAAAGTAATTTATTGTTTATCTGAAATAATCAAAACCAGTGCATGTGTTTACATTTGTTAATGAATTTCAGGTGGCATTGTTTTTTTCTGGAATAGGAAACAAAAAGATTGGGGTACTGGGGTGATCGTTTTCCCACTTACACCTAATATGTAGCAGTTCCATTTTTTTTTGTTTCTGGAGGATTCATATATTTTTGAAAGTATCTCTTTTCAAAGTTCACAAAGCATGCATCCAGCTTAAGCTTATTGACTGGATTTTTACTAAATAAAATAGGCGATGATTTTTGAAGGGGAAAAAACCCTGTAAACACCTTTGCTTTCTGCAATTTATTGATGTTTACAGTAGCATAACAAGCAAGATCCCGGGTGGCTGTTTTTTCTGACCACTTACATGTGGCATGCAAGTTCACTGATGGAAATAGCGTATTTGCAGCTCTTACTGACTAGTTAAAACGTTTTTTGTCCACCATAGATAAATACAGGAGCAAAAGATGCCTAATAGGCTTAGCTAATGGTAAGTTTTACTGCCCGGTTTACTACATTTAGAGACTACTATTTAGCAAATGAAGAAAATTGGATTAAGTGTAGTGATAGAAATATGGGCCCTTCTTTCTATGCCAAGAGAAAACGAAGCATCGTGATACTTTTGACAGTTGAGATGAAGTACCCCTCAGAATTCTTTCTGTCTATATTTTTAAGCCTTTTTAATGGTATGGTTTTAGATGAACAGTCTTGAGAATAGAGAACTTTAAAAGATATTTTACAATTTGAAAGGGATTAGGAAACAGGAATACACCACATCTTTGTTATACGTGTGTTTCTCCTGTGTAGAAAGACCTCTATTCTTGCTATCTGGTCAGATGCCCAAAGTGGTTTTATGCTTTCTGTATGATCTGTTAAATGTACATATATAGTCTAAATTTGTTATTGATTGGAGGCTTCTATTAAAAGTCCTATCCAAAACTTTTCATTTCAGGAACTTAAATCTCATTCTTCCATCTGTATAAAATGCATGTGGTTTCCAGTCATCTTCATCATCTTTAAATACAGTAGGTGTTACAGCTATTGCAGTTTTGCAAATACTTACAAATTAAGTATGTATGTAGGCTGAAATATTGAAAAAAAAGACTTACCTGTTTATCTTTAAAGATAGCTGTCATCAACAGAAATACCTATTTTTTTTTTTACATTAATCAAAAGATTGTGGGTTTGAATCGAACTCTTTGTCATTGCCATTGAATGTTTCTTTTTTAAGGTTAATTCAGTTCAAACTTGTAGCATGATCATTGACATTTGCATGCTATGGATCATGAGGCCTGCATGCAGTAAGTGAATTCACACAGATCAGAAATATCTGTAGAAGAAAAGTGGGAAATGTCTTTGGCAGTCATCACCATTATTTTTTCTCTCCCCTCCTCCCTTCCAGTGCTCTAATAAAAAAGTAGTTGGGTTGGATGGGTGAATGCTTGATGCAGAAGAAGATGCAGGTTGTTGGCATGCACCCAGTGTGCATGTAAAAAATACAGTTTACAACACAAGCCTTAAGTTATTTCACTATTAGTGACTTTACAGAGAGAAAATGAATGTGATAGAAATAATATGTGGGGCTTTCTGCTTTGCTGCAAGGGAAGCATTGATTTTTATTTTTACAGAAATACATTCACTAATGTTCTTTCCACATTAAAACTCTTATCTAAATCTTTACAGGATATCGTGGTCTTTATCCAGGCTTGTATAGTTCTGCTATTTAGTGCTATTTTTTTGTGATAAAGCAAAATAATAAATTAAAAAAAAAAATCACAGCTTTGTAATGAAAATGATAGTGGACCTAGTAACTTGTGTGTTAAGACATTTTTAATGAGTGTTTACTGGAGAACCTCTGTGAAAACTAAAATGTCACAGCAAAACCTTACAGACTTTCCTGTGGTTTGTATATTAAGCATTCTGTTGCCTACTTCAACAGTTCTCACATTGCAGAAGACAAGTAGAGTGGTACTGTACCAGTGTTTTAACTGACAAAATTTATTGGAGGATTTTTATAAATGGAATTCAGATCCTAGAAACATGAGTAGTTCCTTAAAACCCATTCTGTATTGAAAAAAGGAAAATTAGGAGAATTCAGCCTGTTGCGTATATGGGGAGTTTGTGCTGATAAATCAAGTGGCCACTGATCAGTTTCTGAAGCTTCTAGGATACTTGTTTATACGTATATATATATATATGACAGGTTTCTAACAAATAAATTATTCCCGTTAATTCTGTACAGGTTTTCTTTCTGATGCATGTAGAATAAATAGTGCAGATGTGTTAGGCGTTGTGACTTAACTTTGCATGTTAGGAACCAAGAGCAAGGTCTGCATGCACATATCTCCTACTTTAATCTTTAAAACAAGAGCAAACTTTAAAAGCAAGGAATACTTGAGCATAAGAATCTGACTAACTCGACAATTGCTTGCTCATTTAGATACTCCCAGAGAATTCTTCTCTTAGGAAACATGATTTGTTTGGTTAAAACAAGGTAAGAAGGGGAGTGAAGTTAGCAATACAGTTTAAAGAATGGAGAGCTGATGATGGCAAGCACTACATGGCTTGGAGACCGTTGGTTAAGGAGCTAAAGATATTAATAAAAATCTGTGGGCAGTGGAGTACAATAGAATTCTTTAAATATAGAGGGTGTTCTTGAAGGATACAAAAGCTTAGTAATGATAGAAGTCCAATAATGGGCAAGGATGATAAATTTCTGCTGTGCAGAAAAAGGCATAAATATTCAATAAATATTATGTTCTGTATTCAGAAAGAGGCTGGATTATGCTTTTACATCTCACCTCCTCCATCATTAGTGATGGAAAGAATGTATTATCACTGTACCAGCAACTATTAACGCTAAATGTTTTTAAATCTGCTGCACTGACACCTACAGATACTAAAAAAAAAGCTTAGAAGCTATATGAATTATTAATTTTGAATTTTAACAAATCATGGAACAGTGGAGAAATTCTAGAAGGCTGGAGGGGAAGAGGGACTTATGAACCCAAATTTAGAAAGTAATATGAGCACCTTGAAAAGGCAGATAGTAGTGTGCTGTCAGTGTAGATTCAAAGAAGGATTGCATAATTAATGCTGATCAGAATGGACAGGTCGGCCCATACCTTGTGCTGCTGCATGGGGTTACTCCATGGGAAGGCACTTGCATTCGCCTTCACCCTCGTTGAATTTCGCAGATCCCTGATAGCTTTTTCCTCCAGCCTGCCTGGGTCCTTCTGAATAGAGGCCCTGCCCTCCAGCTCCCAGTTTCATCTTGGTTGCACGCATGCTAGGAGTGCACTCTATTGCGTTATCCGGGTTGTTAATAAAGATGTTAGTGTTGGCCCCGGGATTGATCCCAGAGGCATGCCACTGGTAAATAGTTGCCACTTGAACTTGATACCACTGATTACCACCACCCTTTAGCCTGACAGTCCAGCCAGTTTTCCATGCACCTTATCATCCACTTCCCAATACATATCTCACCAATTTGTCTGTGCGGATACTGTGGGAGACCTTGTCAAAGACCTTCATAAAGACAAGATGAACACCACCCACTGCTCTCACTTTATCCACTGGACTAGTCTTCTCATCACAGAAAGTAGTTAGGTTAGTTGGGTATGATTTCCCCTTGGTAAATCTGATGAGCTTCCTCCCTGTCCCTCACATGGCTGAAGATGGCTTCAAGGAGGCTTTGCTCCATAACCTTTCTGTGGACTGAGATTAGGCTGACTGGCCTGTAGTTCCCCACAACCTCTTTCTTGCCTGTCTTGAAGATGGGTGTGCTATGTGCCCTTTTCCAGTCTTTGGCAATCTGCCTTGATGCCATGACTTGTAAAAGATAACAGAGTGAATCCTTGTAGTGACACCGATCAGCCCCCTTAGCGCTCTGGGAACATCCTTCTGATCCTGTGGATTTCTACATGTCCGGTTGTATTCTTTTACTGACCCGCATCTTCACCTACTGTTGGTAAGATTATGTGACTACCGCAGCCTTTCCATGCCTTCTGTCACTTGGTCCCCTTCTCCATTAAGCATTAGGCCCACGTTTTCCTTAGCCTTTCTTTTGCTGCCAGTGTGTCTGCAGTAGTCCTGTCACCTTTCCATCCCTTGCTAGTTGCAACTCCAGGTGAGCTGTGCCTTTCCTAACTCTCTCTGCGCATGCTTGAGCGGTGTCTCAGATAGTTAAAACTCTACTGAAATTTAGAGACACTGAATATGACTACCAAAGTTTGAATTTGGCCGTAATGTAGGAATTAGTGCCACTATTCAAAAAAATAGGTGTTTGGTTATTTAATTACACTGAGCAGAACTTCAGTGGTAGAATTTGCAGACTTGACACGACTCAAGCAGTATAGGTGTCCCACAGCATGGTTTTCATGGGAAATAATTGAAAAGGTACTGTGTGTGAAACCACAGAAGCCTGGTTGCTTTAAAAGCTTGGTCATGCTTAATTGTTTTTCTCTTGAAGTACTAATTCAGTTTGGTCTTGCTTAGTTTGAGATTTAACTGAATGAATTAGGAATACAAATATCCTTAGGAACAGAAGGCAAAGCTGGAGTCCCATAGAGAAAGAAGAATGTTCCCAGGGTTCGCATAGTGTGCGCACCACAGCTGGTTGCTGGACAGTGGCCAGGAATAATTTTGACATGTTTATTTCACATTTTTTCTCCATGAACATGTTTTGAGGACACTTCATTAAGTATGTCCGATAGCCTTTGAAGCTCTGTGCCTTTAACGTTTTTCAAACAACAAACAGGGTGGTGGATACAAAAATGAAAATGATATTGGCGAGGAGTATTTGCACAATGAAAACAACACGAGATAAGTGAGTGAAGGCAGTAAACTAGGACAGGTTAGACTTTGATTTATTCTTTTTTTATGTTTATCCGTGTGAAAGTTTTTTGTAATAAGAAGGTGTTTCATCAGTAACGTTGTTGTGTACAGACAGTAATAAAACCTGTGAAAAAAGTATCATTTAAATCATAGAATACGGATATACACTTTGTCTTGTGAATGTTATCCTGTATACTGCGTGGTGAGTGGCATACCAGTTTGAACAACAGCCGCTATTTTATGTGGTGCTTTTGGATGCTAATCAATCAAAGAATGTCACCAAATCTAGATAAGCCTGTGGAGTATTTTTGTCTATCTAAATTTTACGATTGGTATTATGAAATGTGTTTATACCAGACTGACTAGAAAATATACTCTTATGTTTTGATTGTTCTTAAAATAAATGATACAGCAGTCACTTAGTCCCAGCGGTTGCTTGGTCAGTTGGGTCAGACCTCTGGGAGTGCCCAGCCAGGGAATTGTGGCATTCCATGCAGGAGAATCCATTGAAGCGGTGACAGTCCTTTCTCAGAAAATTAGAGGGATATGACTGTTTGAGCAAAGAATGTGGGCGAACAGCTGAACTTCTCTGCTGGGGTCTCTGCAGGGAGGGAGGATGCTGCGTGCCCTGCATGTGCTCAGCACACAGCTGGGCAATGGCTTCTCTTGCTGCAGTTTTTTCAAGGGTTCTACAGCTGTAATCCACTTCTTCAGCTGTGAAAGTTGAACTGCCCTTCATTTTGCAAGATAATTTTGACTAAATTAGCTGTGTGTTGACAATTCTTTTTATCTACAACTATGAAATTTATGCAGTATTCTTTAACACTTAAGGTACTTACTGTCACAAAACTTACATAAAATGTGACCTTTTAATATTTGCGCTAAATTTGGAACTCTTGAGTTTTATGAGGGTGTTTCAGTGAGATGATGTCCTAATTTGTAAACTTAATATTTGATGATTCTCAAAATGTAGAACAGTTTACTATATGCTTAGGAGGCAGTAAATGTGGAAGTCATGTAGGATTTAAGTTGCTCATGCCAGTCATTATATTTTATGGGGTTTTTTAAGTGTGATCTCTTAAGTATATATTCCTTTCTGGTGAGTAGGATCATGTTTGGGAAACATAGGATATAATTAATAGTTGTGCAATGTTTTTAATGTCCAACATCATTAAGAAAATCCAACTATTATATTGACATAACTGGTTTTAAAAGTATGTGTGTTCTTAAAGTGTACTGGGCACTCAGCTAAAAAGGTCCATAGCCCTGAAACGCAGTCTCGGTTAGCGATGTTAGAGCTGAAGTTTGGGAGTAGAATCAGTGTAGCACAAAACCAGTCAAAACAGTTCTTAGTACAATATCTGATGAGTTATCTGGTATATTTTTCAGTACAGGGCAGTCTGCAAGGACCAGCTGTGCCTCACAACAGTTACACATTCTCAAGTGAATTCTTCTGTAGAATTTGGAAGTTGGTTTTGAGTTCGGCTGAAGAAAATACGCCTTTTCATTCAGCGTAAGAAACTAAATCTTTCAGTGTATAATTCTTATTAAGATCTTTTTTTGGTTGAGAGAAATTAGGCCTTAGAATCTAGTGTGCTTTGGTTGGTCTTGGGCATTGGGCAATGTTACTTTTTAATTTTTTTGGCACTAAGACCCTTCTTCTCTTCTTTGTTTCTTTAACTTCTGCCTTAGAAATGTGTGTGTTACAGGCAAGCCCTTTTCGGGGGGGACTTTCTCTCAGAAGTCATTAATTGATAGGCAATTTGAATTTTAACATCCCGGAAATCCATAGCGTCTTTGCCTAGCTCATTTATTGCTTGATCAGGCACAGTCATAGGTTTGACTTCTCTCTTTGTGCTTTGTGGCATGTAGTAGTAAGCTCCTTCTATTTCCTATAAATTTTTTTGCCAGTTCTTGAATGCTTGTTTTGCTTGAGGCTGTGAATAAGACACATTCAAGTTACTTTTTAAAATGTAGTATATTTTTTCTATGGAGGATATGGCTGCACAAACGTTAGAAATGTCAGAATGTAGCTTTCTGACTGACAGCTGTCTAGCTGACTTTTTAAGGAACTCTGTAATGGAAATTCTTATTAAAAAAAAACCATAAATGATGCTCACTTTACTTGTTTAGTACCATGGCAGAATTTAGTTCTATGTTCAAGTTTGCAGCTGTAAAGTCAGAAATAATTCTGTTATTTGAGTGAGAATTGCAAAGGCAATTCACCTTGCAAAGTTTAGAGTGGTTTTTTTTGCTTTTTGTCAGCTGTTGGTTACCTTTCTTCTAAGTAGAACATTAACAACATGTCCAGAGTTTATTAAAATAGCAAAAACCCTTGACAAAATTGTTCCTGAATGACACAATAAGTTTTATTTTATTTTTGTCCCCTGAGGGATTCAGGTTAGTCTCCAAATAACTGAAAATACTATAGTCAAAGTAGAAGAAGTGTTTAGGGATTGATTGTTTCTTGTTTAGCCCTTATATAATTTAAGGGCCAGATGTGATTCTGCAAAGACTTTAGTGCTGTGTTTCAAACTAAAGTCACTCTAATGGTGCAGGTAGTGTCTCTAATGTGTCGTAGTCTTGTCTTAATCCTTAAATTATTAATGGAATTCTTTGGGCTGTGTTATCTGAGACATTCAAATACGTTTTGACTATGTGTGAGGAAGTTGTGAGGTATCAATTATCTCTAAAATATGAAAGGACTACCAAATTAAGAAAACTGAATGCTTGCTCTCATTTCAGCATTGCAGTCCTGACTCATTATTTCTGTAGTCTAAATTGATAATTAACAGAATCCTGAAACTTCATTTTAATTGGAAAATTGTCATTACACTGCCAGTAATAGCTTATTCCTCAAATGTCAAAGTTGAGGAAGATAGAAAAAAGCAAGTAAAACAAGTAATGTTTTTTTAGTCTTTCCTTTAGTCATCTTTATTTTGGTTGGTACCTTTGTCATACATTAACCTCGTTCTGCTCTTTGAAATGATTTCTTTATCTGTAGTCTAAGAGCAAGTAAATAAAAAGTACATGTGTCTATTTATTATAAATTATCTTTGTTCTCTGCCACTCAGTCAAATTCTCTTTAATTCTTCAGCATAGCATGAAATATAGGAAGGTTTTTTTGAGTCCTTTTTAGCTAATTCTGAAGTGTGGCAAGAGCATTGTAGCAGGAATTGCTGGAACAGTCTGTCCTATGTACATAGACCAATGTTACTGTGATTTTCAGGCTATCCTTTGTTGTCAAGTGGTAAATATAATTTGATTTCTGAAAGGCATTTGTTGGGGTTGGAGGTTTTCAAGACCCATCTGGACAAAGCCCTCAGCTCAGTGTTGACCCTGCTTTAAGCAGAGAGGTTGGACGGGATGACCTGGCACAGTCCCTGCCAACCTGAATGATTACGAGAGTACCTGTGTGCACAATTGCAGATATTTGTCTAATGCTGTGTCAGTTATAATAAAACTGCAGCAAAATCGCTGTTTAGTATTTGTGATATTGTTTATCCAAAAAGAAAGCTAATGTACTGCAGCAGATACATAGTGAAAGATAAATCGTGTATTCCGTCCTTATTAAACCAAAGCAGTCATCAATTATGAACAACAGCAAAGTCAAAAAGTCTCACAATTTAATCAGGCATTGCAAACTGAAAACTATAATGGTGTACTGCAATTCCACTATGAATGACATTACATATTGCTAAGAGAGTTGAAAGATGTATAGATTCTGTCTTGCGAAACTGCATTGTTGAGAATCCTGGCAAAACTTAGCAGTTTGGACCCAAGGAATAAATTAATGCTTAGTTTAGGATGAGAATAACAGGGGGAGGGGGGAGCCGGGAGTAGAAGGAATTGCATAGTTTGAATTTTAAAGTAAATTCTAGAGTAGTCATCGCTAAGTAAGTGTGCTAGATGTTCCTGTTCCTTGATTTTTTTACAATTACTAAATTAATTTGAATTTATAAGAACTGTTGACAACATAGATTTCATGTAGTGTCTTATAAAAATGAAATGAGTAGTTTGTATTTTCCAGAACTATTGTTTCCAGCTGCCCTCAGAATCAAGAACAAAATGTAGCAATTTTTACTGATTTATCATTTCACAGTTACTTTCACAACAGTAAGATCCAAGACTGTATTTTAAAATCAGAAGCTTTGACCTTTTAATACACAAGAATGGCAAAGATGTCTTAATACAGATGTGGAACTTATGCAGGACTCCAGTTCATGGCATTCAAAGCAGTACTACTGAGAAGGTATTTACTAAGGGAAACATAAAAAGACAATCTGTCATTTTAAATTGGAAATTTGGAAAAAGAGATGTGATTTTTTGGCATACTGTGAATTATCTAATATTAGGCATAATAGCAACTGTGCTGTTCCTCGCTCTTTTTTAGTTTTTCAGAATGGATTTGTCTTCTCAAATAGAAAATAGTTGGGGTTATTTACAGTCATAAAAACTGTTCAACTACAATTTAATACACATACATTTCATAAAATGAAGAATCAATATTGCTCCTTCTTGAACCTTCTCTTCTCCCAGGCGTCCTTTTGAGAAACTTAGCTTTTATACATTTTTTTTCTCAGGTCTTTGAATTTGCTGTCTCAGAGATAGTTGTAGTTGTAAAATAAGAATTACTGTATGCTGGGCTGCAACAGTAAAAAAATATGTGGAACGTCCTTATTTCTTGCAGTGTATGTGCTCGTCTTTATTCATACAATTGAAAAACCTTAGAAGTTGATTTCAAAAGATTTATCTCCTCAAGAAAAGCAATCGCTTTTCATTTGCTTTTTATTTTAAGCCAAACATTGAAGTTGCCCTATGTTGTTTCATAAATAAGCTTTTATTATCAGCATCACATTATTGAAAGTCGCATAGAACCTGTCGCGTAGGCACAGTTCCACTCTGACAGATGGGCATAGTGTAGGCGTGCCAGCCAACCATTCTATACATCGCCTAACAGCATACGAAGGGAAGAATTTTTGTCCAGGATTGCCACTGTGGCATTCAGTGCATGTAAGGCTTGAAGTTCAGGAAATGCGCTCGGACGGGCCCATCTCATAGGATGACCAAAAGTTTAAAAATAGGCTGGGTTTTAGATTCTGCTGGGTTTGTACTGGGAAAAGTGACCAGTTGCAATGAGGCTTCTGTTTCTTTTTGGCTGCCTGTTGAAGTCACCTAATGGGCTCAGCCAAAAAGAATTCTGCCACGGACACACATTTCTCCCTGATTAATTACCTAAGTATGGAAGCATAAGCAGTGTGTAATTTCTCTTGTAAGAAAGCTGTTGTTTGTGACTGCATGCATATCTCTTTGGATATAGAACAGTAGGATGAGGATCTACCAATGTAGGATGCAATCCTACGGTGAAAATGTGATTTAAAATAGAAAATTTTGAATAGGAATAAATTGGACTTCTGCAACTGAAGATTTGTATAGTGAAATGCAGAATATTTTTGCAGGTTTTTAGAAATGCAAATCAGCTACTGCTTGGTTATTGGGGTTTGGGGTTTTGGAGTTTTTCTTATTTTTTAAACAAATTGGCTTAATGCCTTGTGCTTGATTTTCTAAAGTAGCCGAGCACTGCAGGCTTTTGGCAAATACACTTGCTTGAACAAATGCTTTTGCGTGTTACGCTAGTCAGTCTTTGTCATTTTTACCTTCCTCTGTATTTTTGCATAGCTTCAATGTTTTAATCGTTTATTTCAAGTCTGACTTGGCCTTTAAATACCAACAGATTTTGCTAACTTTCCTGGAAGTTATGCTGATATGATTCATTCATGCTTTTTGGAGAACTTGGTTTCTGTTAAAAAGTTTCAAAATTTTGGGAAATAATAGTTGCATGGCACTGTCATTTACAAGATGGCACAGTATGTGAAAGAACAGGTGTGAAAAATTCAGTGAATAAAATTACTTTTGAAATATAAATTGTCATTTTATGGGCTTCTGTTAGGAGAATGTCTTTTCTAAACTGTACTAAGTATTTAATTTTTCTTTTTAGTCAAATGTTTTCCTTCTGAAATGAAATTACATAATATTTAAGTAACACTTCTTTACATGCCTAGTTTTAAATTAAAATTCATAATTAAGCTTAATATGAAATTAGAAGATTTGATTTAATGCTTTCTTCCTGTACCTGAACTAATGTTCACTGCATTAGAAGGTGCAGTTGTCATTGAGAAGCTTTGTTCTTTTAACAAAAGGTACCAAAAATAAATTCAGATAGGGTCATAGTGGTTTAGTTTAATACTGTTATGATAATGAGTACTATAATTACTTTCAGATAGCTCTTGCTTCCCAGAGGATGAGATTTTTAGTTTTGATGCTTGCTTAAAGCATGAGAATGACAGTAAAATTAATGTCATAACCTTTATAGCCTATTTATCGTTTTCTGTGTAGTATCCTAAAGGATTTTATGTAACATCTAAAATAAATGTCTTAGTATGGACAAGCATCAAATTAGGTTAATTGGGTTCACCTGATATTCACATTCAGTCTGTCTATCAGGACACCAGTATCACATAAAAGACCTGTGGGTATCTTTCTGTGAAAATTGCTTTTAAATTATTACATGTATATGCTCTACTTCCTTTGGTTGTTAAAGACCAATTTACAGTGTAGTTTTTTTCCAGTTTATTTGATATTTTTGCTGCTTCTGCTTGAAAATTCGTTTATTCTTTCATTCGTTTATCCTTTCATTCTATGGTAACATAAGGAGTAGTATAGGCATTATAGAGCTTATTTTATGGCATTAAGATAAATTTTACTTTTTAATTCTGTCCAACTTCAACTTCACTTCACTTGAAATTCTTGTAATAGATTTCTTTTCATCTCTGACCAGTCAGGAGCAGATTTGAAGAGAACTGTTTTGAGTTCTGGAGTACTGCCACTTGAATGATTTTATTTATTGTCCTATGGTATAGATACAAACAAAACTGAGCAAAACAGATTTTAAGATTATATAGAATTTTAAAAGTTTTATCTTTGAGATAGGCAATCAGGGTGAAAAAAAATGCCAGATAGAAATAATCAATATAACATTCTGTATTTGGAAAGAACCAATATTGGACTCAAATATAACCGAGGAAGACTGTAAGAATGTTTGCCCTCTCAGTATTCGACAAAAACAATGGGACATCTTTAGTTATTAGTGGTGTCCAACCTCAAATTTGTTCTGGACATAACTGTGTAAAACAGGTAAAAAAATTTAGTTAATTTTATTTCTAAGGTTGGCTCTTTTTTGAACATAAAAGTGTTTTTTATGGAAAGTAGTCATGCCAAGCCAGATTTATGGTCAAATGAAAAAAAAAATTCTTATGAGGACAGGTATAGGTAGCTGTATAGATGTTACATCCTTTAACTTCTGTACTATGCATTGATTCAGAATTTCAGAACTTTTTTGTAACACTGCAGTTCATATTTAGGACTTGCATCACATATATGCAGATATTAGGTATCTGATAAACATGTTACAAATTGGCTAAAAGATGTCAGGAACTTTCAGTGAGAAAGGAACATGAATCAGTACACTTGTAGTAAAGTCATGGTGGGACTGGTTCCAAGACTAGCGCTAGGCAGTGATCAGAAAGACACTATTGATTAAAAACTTTACACTAAGTGCAGACAGGACAGTCATACAAAGTTATGTGGTTTGCTTTGTAAATGGTATTTGTATTCAAAGAAAACATGCTTTATTACAGTCATACATATAACAATGGACAGAAAAATTTGAAGGGACGATAAGCAGCAACTTGCCCTGACTTCAAAATATTGAGCTTTTCCGTTTTTCCCAAAAGGAAGATTACTTAAATATCTGCAAAAGTAAAGGGCAGTAAAAGGTTCTTTGGTATAACAAGAAAAAAATAATTCATGAATGGCTAGAAGATGAAAAGTTAATTTGCGAATTATTTTTTTTATTGATGGTAGCTGATCAATGTACTAGTCTGTAAAATAAGCACTGCATTTTCTAGATCAAGACCATTATCTTACTGCAGTTAAGGTTGAATTCAAGTCGGAGATGCTTGTACAAAATTTGTATGGGCCAATCTTCTGGCCTAGCATTAAGGGTATGTGAATGCTTGGAAGAAGATGTGAAGCTTGTGTTTCCACGTGATATGAGTTATTGATCTGTATCCAGAAGTCTGGTTTGTGTGCTAGAATTCTAAAAGGAAGTAGTAACCATAAGTGAAGCACCCTTTTAAATTATTTAACGCTCTCTACAACTGGAAGGGACCATGAAAACTTATAAAAATGTGACCTCAGAATAGTAATTTTGAGAACCTTCATTTGAATATCATTTCTTATGTGTTTTTTTTTTTTTTTTTTTACAATATGTGTTGCTGTAACTACTTCAGTATGTTTTCAAGTGTTGGAAATCCTAAAGTGGAAGAAGAACTTCTGTAAAAAGATCTTATTGAGCAGAAGGATGTCTTACGCTGTGGGTGACAGGTTGAAGATCCACGCTTGTTCCTAGAAGTCATTTGCCATTCCAAAATTACATCAGTGTGGCCTGTTTCAGGCTTGTAGATTAAGAGGGAGTTGTCTATATGTTACCAGGACGTGAAACTACATTTAGATGAGCGGACCTATGTTTGTGTAGTGGGTCTGACAGACCAGAGGTTGACAGCTTAAGTACCACGGACAGAGACTCTGTGAGGCAGCCTGGGATCTGCTGGTACACATCTGCAAACCTGTACCAGGAGGTGCTGGTTGACATACAAGAACTGCTTATTACATATGGCTCAACACAGCACCTGTTTGCTCTCTGAGAGGTCTCCTCACAGCAGCCATGCTCAGTTTTCTTTTATGCTTTGGTATTGAACTTCCGGGAAATGGAATTGGTTTTGCCTCTTTCGTACTTTACTGCTGCCCACAGAACCATCTCCTTCCTACAACCTCTCCATTGCTTTTTGAGAGTCAATTGCACGATGGTAAAGAAATATATTCAAGACTTATTTTTGTGTTTGATAGTTGCATCAGAATTTGTCCCAACTATTTTTACATTTATCCAAATACAGTCTTTTGGTACTTCACGTGCTCAGAAGGGGGCTCTTGAGTGCATGTCTGGAATATTCTTTATGTAAGATTCTACCAGCTGTTAAATTGTCCAGGAAGGTAAGCAAACTCCACATCTCCACAGCTGGCTCTGCCTCTGGGAAATACTACGGATATGGACTGGTATGAAAGCCTAGATCCAAGTAAACCCCCATGTAGTTGGACTTCCATCTGTGTCAGTCGATGGATTTGTCTATTACTATCCCAAAGCCTCCAACTGCATCAGGAGAACAAGAGTTTTATACCGTGTGTGACTTTTTTAACGTGTTAGTGGTGCTCAGCCAAACCAAACTCTTACGTGGTCATTCCAAAAGCTAGACCGTTTTAGGATAAAGAAAATCTAAATAGATCATAACACAATTTTATATTGTCATTGTGTTATACTGTGTCTTTCTTACTTGACTGTTGAATCATGCTTGACCAAAGCTTAAGCAGCACACTGACTGCACTGGAAAGAAATAACCCACTCTTTAAGTTACTGGGTGGCCACTTGATTTAATGCTATTTTATGGCAAACATTAAGCATCAAATTTTGTGGTAAGTACCAACGTGAAATTCAGGAGAGGTGGCAGTGTAATGTTTGCTTCACAAATGCAAGCTAATGTCTTCATTGTAGCATCCATGAAAGATTCTGCTTGTCAGTCAGTTATATGATATCCATGCAGTCAGATGTTCGAAGGAAAATGGTTCCTTAACCCTGCGTTGTTTGTGATTCTTCAGAATGCACTGTCACTTTGGAATTCATGATGTGTCCTCTTTTCTGGCTTTAACGGGGGTTTTCAATAACAAGAAGCCGAAGTTAGTTGTACCCAGTGTTGAGATATGGAGAGTGCATATAAGGGTGTTTGTGATCGAGAGAAACACTTGGTTTAAAACTCTGGTGGTGTTTTGCATGAGGTATGGGCATACTAGGATCCATTCAGAAATATAATTTTGGAAAATTATTGCCATTGTCCTATTTCTTTTTTCTAAGTTTATGAAAAATTGTCAGAACTTCTAAGTATCTGTATTTCTTCTTTCCAGGAACGTTGTCGTAACTATTAAAGGGCATAATGCAGAATCCTTTAACTTTTTCTGCAGGTATAGTATACTTTCTGTACTTTTTTGAGAAATTAGAGGCTTGTGACTCAAAACATGGAAAAAATATCATCATGATTAATAAATCATTATATAGCTTCTGTCTACCATTCTACTCTAATGTGGTTTTAAAAAAAAGGAAACCATTATACTGCAGCATTTATCACTTCAAACGGTTACAATAGCTAAGATTCTTTTCTTCTTTAGGACATTGCTTGTTACTGTTACCACCTGTAGTTGAAACTTGAAATATGTAAATCTGCTTCTTGTTTGATTCAGCAGAATTAAGTATTCAGGGTTAATTACAATTTTTTAATGTTCATATATTTGAAAATCATTGTCATATTTGACCCCCATATCATGGGGGGTCAAATGTATTTGCAAGTTATGCTACAAGAGTAGCACAAACAACAAAATAAATATTGAAGAAATATTAAGAAGAAATTCTTTACTCTGAGGTTGGTGGGACACTGGCACAAGTTGCCCAGAGAAGTTGTGGGGGCCCCATCTCTGGAGGTGTTCAAGACCAGGTTGGATGGGGCTTTGAGCAACTTGGTCTAGTGGAAGGTGTCCCTGCCCATGGCAGGGGGGTTGGAACGAGATGATCTTTAAGGTCCCTTCCAACCTAAACCGTTGTATGTTTCTATGATTTTTCTAAATATAAACTTAGATTTTAAGTGTCTTTTCCCCAGCATTTCTATTCTTACTAACATTTTTGTGTTTAATTGTTTTCTATGTTTTGTCTCTTCAGAAGTCATCTTTTGTTGATTTAGTTTTTAGTAGTGCTAGCATCTTGAATTTTTCCTTCTGTTATTAGTAAGGGTATTTGTGCTGCAATTGTGTATTCCCAAGCTTCTAAATGTGCAGCCGTAACTTGAATTTCCTTTCCCTTTTGATCTGTGTCACAATGCTGATGTTTAAATATGATTGTTAACTTGAATGTCATTTTTAATGATACTTCTTAAATGTGAATGAATGTTTGATGGGTATGACATAAGCTCTAATGGACCTTTCAGAACCATTGCAGGTTGTCAGTTAAGTTTCCACTGTTAGTACTTATGTTAATTAAGAAAAGCACTATACATGACTTAACTTGAAGGCTTGAGCTTTTACTGTCATGTAAGTTTATACTTTACCTGTTTTGTGACGAGTGAGTATTTTTATGATACTGTAATAATTCTGAGGAAGCTATTCCCAGAGGATGTCTTGCAAATTGATCTTAGTTGATGAGTTCTGTGTCTAATGGGACTGTTCTTTCAAGGGAGACGGTTTTCACTGTTGTGTAAAGCTATCCACCCTGTAGTGTGCTCTATGTCCGTATGCTTGTGACTGGAATACTTAATTCTAATACTTAAAAGCCTTAATTTAATTTTCCTTTAAATAACAGGAGTTTGACCACTGTTATAGTCAAATTGAAGGTATTATCTTTTTAAAGCCATTTATGAATAACAGGAGAACAATATAGATTGTAAAGCTTGAAACTGATGAATCATTTGCTTTGAGATTTTTTTTTTAAGACTTTTTTCTTTCAAAACATCCATTCTGGTCAGTGTCCTATTATCAACTTACACCCAGAGTGAATTATAAGAGCCATGTTCTAAACTTTGGAAGTGGGGGTTCATGTTAGAAATCAGATCCTGACCAAGAGCTACATCAGTGTGAAATCATTGTATTCTGCAAATATACTGGTCTCAGTATATTTATTTTTTTATTCTTTTACTATCACTCTTTTTTGTCCTCGTATCAGGCATCGCTTGTTTCTTAAATGTGTTATGGCACTTCAAAAATGTTGAGGCTATTAGCAATTTATAATGATTTATGTGCAACTATAACATTGGTACATTTCTTACAAATAAAAGGTTTGAAAATAAATGGTATTGGAAGTAGAACCTATCCATCAATTACATTCAGTATAGCATTTTTGTCAATCTTTCTATACTTTGAAAGTGCTTGTTATTTTTCAGTTGAGTATGGAAGTAATGGTTAGTGCAAGTTCTTTGAGTGACAACATAAACCCCTCACTGCTACCATTTGTCATGTAATAGCCGAAGTTCTGTAATTTGATACATACTCCTTCAGGGCATCTGTGTTTTTCGCAATTTAAAATATTTTATAAGAAAAGTGACTATCATTTATATAAGCAGCAATTGTAACTCCACATTCAAATAGATGCACTTTTCTGAATAAATCTTTAAGATTTTTTCCTAGGAATTAGGAAATTATCATTGAAGCATCATATTCTGTCATCCACATTCATGTTAATATTTGCTGTTGAGCAAGTGCTGGTTGTTTTTTTTTTTTTTTGTAGTGCTCCATAATGACATAAAATACCAGTGTGCCTTAAAGAACTGAAATACCTTTGGATCAGCGGCACTGTCAGATTTATAAAAAATTTTTGTTAAATTACACTACCATGAAAAAAATTGTGTATCTTATACAGTTATTGTGCAAAATATAAGATTGTTCCTGTTTTATCTAGGAATTTATTTAATACTTTTTTGTCTTTTTTAAGTATACATTGGAAAAGCATATCACAGGCTGAAATCATAGTTTTGCTCCTTGGGTATGTTTATTTTAATTTTTTAAAAAACATAGTTTTTTAAAAAGTCATTGTGTAGTTTAATTCATTTTGTATCCATGTTAGTGTGGTCATTTGGTGCTGGGAGATCTCAGACTTCAATTAGCCATGTAAATGTGTTTCTTAGCATCAACTCTCGCTTTGCTGGAACCCCTGCTGCCTTTATATCATTAACATAAATGCAGGTGCAAATAGCATTTATGTACTTTGATAGAAAGCAGTTGGAGTCATTTCACTGTGGGACACGACACTTTCAGATTGTGTACATCTGTTCAAATAATGTATCCAAGCCAGTGACATGAATGCAAGGATAAAAACATCTGCCCCTGAGACCATTTGCCATACAGCAGATGCTTACATCTTTATTTATGCAGATGGTTTGTGTGATGAGCTGAGCAATGATGAAAGCAAGAAAGTTTGACAAAGATTTCAGGGTATTGCTTGGGATGGGAAAATATGTTGGTAACAGGGCTTCATTTTCAGATGTCAACCAAAAGGAGAACATCTGTTAGAAATTCTGACGTTTTTAGTAACATGGATGGGTTTTTTGGGACATTAATTGGATTAACACAAAATCAGTGAAGGATTTTTTTTTTTAAAATCTCTTGCACAAAAATTGTACTGCAGTTGTAGAAGATGCTAAATAGTTTAATAGAATTACTTTGAACAGGAAGGCTCAGCTACTTTGCTTCAAGATGTTTTTGAGTTTATACAAAACATTTAATTGACTGAAAAGTTTGCAAAGGTGGAATACTTTGAAAGAATAACATAACTTGTGAAGTTGTTCAGAGCTTGCGTGCAGTACTGTAAAAGAATTCATGACCTTGGGGATTTTTCAACAGAAGTCGTATTTAGTGTTACAAAATTGTTAGACGAGTAGTTTAGCCTTTCTGTTGGTTGAAGATTACGGTATGGTAGTCGCCGTGAGTCACAGATCTAAGCTGAGCTGGCACATAAGAGAAGGAACAGCAAGTGTCGTGGTGTGGCTGGCCCGGCTCTGTCGGTGGCCGGAGGCTGTGGTGATGGGCGCCCGACTCCCTCTGCTGGACTCTGCGCCAAGGGGCTCCTTTGTCTGCCAGCACAGCCCAGATACACGTGAATTTAATTAGAAATGTGCTGATATATCTGCACACGGCAAGTTAAGGATATCATCTTTGGCCTACATTCCTGTTGACTGCATTCCTGTTGTCATTCCCTCGTATGCTGGCACCCATTACGAGTGTTCGCTGATACATTATCACCTATCAGCAGCACCTTCAATCAATTCCTTTGCAGCACAGCCGGTACCTTCTTGTGAGAACCGGTGCTGCCTTTAAACAATACAGTGGCTAGCACGGGCAAGCTTAGCAATGTCAATAAGCGTTGCAAATAATTGTAATTATGCACGGGGGTGGGGGAAGCGTTCTGATGCTGTAATTTAAATTATTTTCTGCTACATCTTACTGCCAGAAAGGCCTACCTATGTTCAGGTTTAGCAGCAACTGAGAATTTTAAATGTTCTGAAAGCTAATGTCTTCCTAGCCAGGGCCATAGTCTTTCTGAAGCTGTTTTAGTTTTCCTGTGCTTTACAGGGCTCTGCCTGTCTTTGAAAAAATACACATGTCTACTTGAAGTACTGTGGAGATTCTCTAATCTCTAGTTTTATTTTAGTCCTTAGTGGAATTGACTGCAGGTCGCAATGTTTTGCATATCTCAGCCAGAGCTGTATAGTCTTTCTCTGAAGAAATTTGGGTTATGAAGAAAGAAAAGGGGCGAGGTAGAGCAAACAAAATCCCTGACTAGAGATTCCCCATTTGAAAGTTAGATCACTTTGGTAATTTTCAAAAGAAACTAGCTAGTTATGAAATCCCTCAGAAAATACTCTCCAAAAATCGTTTAACAATGTGTTCTGGCCCTTTCTTTGGGGAAGGATAAACCCGGTGTATAATTCATACTGGAAGACACAAAATAGACCAGGCTAGGTCTCACAGTTTTCTGATCCTCCCTTCATATTTAATGAGGGAGCACTTTCCGAGGTTTGTAGTACAGAAGTTGCCATAGCGGTGCTTTTAATGCCTCAAGTAAGAGATGTTTGCTCTATTGAGCGAAAGTGGTGAATTAATTGTTCGTTTTCTCTTGCATGCAGGATCTGTTCAAATAGAGGTGTTCCGGTCATCACAAAAAAGCGATACTCTAACATGAAAAAAAATTTTGCTCTTCTGTTGTGCTCTGTTTTTGCACAAAATAAATTTTGAGAGTAGGAGACATAATTACCTTAACTGCGATCAGATGTATGTCCCTTTCTGTCCCATGGAGGGAAGGGCGGAGGGTTGAACTCTGAGTAAGACGAAGATAGAGTCTATTCTCAGCTTATTTGAACGGGGAGCAAGAGTCTAGTCAGAAAATACTTCATGATTTATTTATAAAATGATTCTACTTGACCTTTTTGTGCTGCATAGTTTCTGAAGAATTCTGCTTTCGATTCTGTAACAGACCTGGTCATTATTGTTTCCTGCACTTAAGGAAAAAATAAGTCTATTAATTACCACTTCTATTAGGCATATCAAGATTTTGTTCAGGTTGATGTGATCTTGATAGACCTTTTAAAAAGAATTTTACATTGACATCGACTTTGCAGTGAATGAATTACTGTTTAGGTCCATATCTTTCTTGAAGCTCACTAAAAGAAATTTCAACTGGCAGTTGTCCCAGAAAATAATTTTTAAAAATCCAATTACAGTCTTCTCTTTTGAATCTTCTGTTTGTCCCCACCTTCTAAAGTACCTAGTTCACATTTGCAATGCCACTGAAGGTTTATGAATTACAAGTTTATGACCAGTGCTTACATCACCTCCCTGCAGCTAGTTTCTGAACAATTAGTTCCCCCAAGTGGCAGCGTCACTGAAGCCTTGCTTCGCAAATCTCCAGGGATGGTATCCTCCATGGAAAAGAATGACTGGGCAGAAGTGACAAAGATAAACCACTGGATTTGCAGTGATAACAAAATTTCCTTTCTATGCAACTGAGTCCTGTCGGAACAACGTGGTTTCTAGATAATGCCCACTTGAAGTTTGACGTGGTTGATTGCTGAAACTAGCGGAGGCATAGAGAAGCTGCAACACACTGTCTTTAATGATGTATCTAACAGTCTTTCGCAGACAGAATTTCCATGCTTAAACAGAAAAGAACCTGTGTTTTCATCTTTATAGTGTTTTGTGTGGTTGCAGAGGCCAGGCACCATCTTGAGCCCATGGATTTATCTGCATAAACCTTATTCTCAAGTTCTGTTATTGCCATAGTGAGAAAAATCCATGTGTGATTTCTTCAGCTGTAAAGGTGGAAAAAGTTATTAATACTTACAGATGCTTTATGTCTAGCTCTCTTTATGTCAGTTTTCATTTCTTGATACGAAAATATTTTGATCTGCTTAAAACCTATTAATTATGTTAACCTTAACATGAAATGAGTAGCTTATAACTTGAAAGACTGCCTTCAAAAAAATGGAAAGCTTTTAAAGTTCACTAACACTGCATAAGAGGTGTTAAGAGAATATGTGGCTCTGCTAATAAATGTGTTTTAAATTTATTGCAAAAGAGTGTTTAAAAATCTCTTGCGTATGTATGTTCTGACTTTTAGAAAAGACTTCCAAGACTTTCTTCTTTTATACGGTAGCGCAGAAATGGCTTCTTTTACAGGAGGTTCTGTTAAGCCTTGCATTGCCCACATTTTATATATGATGGTGCTTTTGAATATTGATTTACCCACATGTGGCTAATACATTTGATATTACAGCACAAAAAGGTTACCTCAAAGCTGTTGGCCATTTGTTATCCCCTATAGAAATAGGATTTCATGCATATTTTAAAAGTTGCTTATGTTGGGACAGTACAGAGAGGTAAATGTTCAGTACTGCCACAGAGTTTATTTAAAAGATATGATGAGAAATCTAAATCTATGAGAAATCCAAAATGATGTCTTAGATTATTATTGTTGCTAATGCTGATAATACGGTGTCTAGATGCAGTGATTTCTTGATGTGTTAACTTTTGATTAACAGATCTGCTTTTGCATGAGTATTGTTTTATATTACAATTTTCTCTGAGGACCAAGATACTGGAGCCAAGATGCTGCTGAGATTGTATTGGCAGAAAGAAGCCTTAATTGCAGAAAAAAAACCTTAAACAGAATTGTAGAATAGTTTGGGTTGGATGGGGTCTTTAAAAGTCATCTAGTCCAACCTTCCCTGCCATGAGCAAGGAGATGTTCAACTAGGTCAGGTTGCTTGTAGCCCTGTCCAACCTGACCTTGAATGTTTCCAGGGATGGGGCATCTACCACCTCTCTGGGCAACCTGTTCTAGTGTTTCACCACTCTCATCATAAACAGAATTTCTTCCTTATATCTAATCTGAATCTACCCTCTTTTAGTTTAAAACCATTATGCCTCCTCCTGTTGCTGCAGGCCCTGCTGAAAAGTCTGTCCCCATCTTATAACCCCCCTTTAAGTACTGAAAGGCTGTATGCAACAAAGATGTTTCAGGAAAAAAAACTGAGCTAGACAGGAAACTGAGGAACTTCCCTAAATATGAACTATGTACCCATGATCTTGGATTAGTGTATGAGTTATTTCTCCAAAATGAGTGTTTATGCCAAAAATAGTTTTAGCTTATTCCCACACTGAAAAATGTCACTAGAAATTTTAAGGTTGAACGTCTGCTTTAATGGAGTCCAGTTAATATCAAAAAAACATTTTTATTGTGCAGCTTAGTTGTTGTAATGTTCTCTTCAGAGTCTTTTGGAGATTATTTAAGGAATCAAGGAAGTATCCCATTGTTCACAGAATTTCTTGAAATGGACTATAATCCTAATCCCTTAAGATAATAAACTTGCACAGACTTGAAAGCAAAGATGTCCTTTCTAAATGATAAAATGCTTAGTGCACAACTAGCAAATCACATTGATGCTCAAAGCAGAATTAATTATATATAAAGAAGTCTTGTTTTCCCTTTTGGAATTTTAACAAACAATCTTGATCTTGCTCCACCCATGGTATACCAGAACGTTTTCTAAGCCTATTTGTACATTCTGTATCTTAGTGATTGTGTGAATGATGTACAGTGATTTTCCAATCTTGCATTAAAACACTTCGTTATATTTTTTATTTTTCTAATCTATTTTAAATTGCACAAAAGGACTCCTATGTAGACATACTTATATTACTCTTAAAAAAATCAAGTACTAAAAAGGTAAGAAATGCAAGATACAAGATTATCCCTGTGGCTTAAATGCTTCTCCTTTCCAAATCACGTGTAATATTAATGTTCAGTACCCATCTTAAATCTGTGTTTAATTCCCATATCCCACCCTGACTCTTTGGCCTAGACACTTTCCAAGTCTCATTTCTAGTTCTCTTGTCCTTTTCCTGCTTGTTCTGTAGTATCCTAGTTTCTCTTCCACACGGTCAGCTCGGCCGTTAAGAGATAAGGAGAGGCCATTTCCGTGTTCCAGCTTGGGTGTTTGGACCTAAAGTGATAGTTTTAGGAAAAATCCAGCTCCCTGAAACGGGAGCACATTCAATAGAATGCAATCATTAGGAAAATTAGCTGCTTAAAGTGTCTATCAAACACATGCCAAGAGCTCACAACTTTGCCAAATTTGGGCAGCTTTTCACAGATAAAAGAGACATTGCTGTGTCGAACATCAAGGTCTTTGTCTAATACACAGATGTGTTACTACATTCTTTTTTTTTTGAATGCAGACATATCTGGGGATAGCTGGCATTTTCTGTTTAGAACAGGACATTCTACCCAAATAATTATTTTTAGGCAAAGATAGGAACAACTGCAAATGAGTTGTTGCAGAGTTGGGCACTCCTGATTTATAGGCTTTATTACCAACCTTACTTCATACAGGTGTGTGGCAAAACTAGTTTGGAATATAGAAGGACAAATTCTATTTTCTAGGGTATCTGCAGTACCACTGATTTACTTGGGATTACAGAAAGTGAATCAGCATAGCATTTAGCCCCTGTATTTATAAGCCTCTCTAAAACTCCTGAACCTTCATTTTTCTGAGCTTTTTGTTTTTGGTGCTGTTGACTGTCTGCCATGACACTGAAGCTAAAGCATCCCATCTGTTTACCATATTAACCAGCTTTACTCAATTATTAAGCTATCACCTTGCATTTGGTGTGTAATATATTAGATTTTAAAGCATTTTTTGAGGAGAGAAAAATGTCAAACAGCAAGAAGCAGTAGCTTTCTTAATGCATTAACTGCAAGTTAATGTTTTATATTGTCACTTTATATTGTCTTTTTCTGGGGTTTGTTGGTTTTGGGTTTTTTTTTTCTGGGTTCTGTTTATAACTGACTGAAGCACTTTTGCAGGTGGTGTTTTTTTGCATGCTAATCCTGCAGAGAAACATTGTGTCCAACAAAGTATGCTGGGTCAGCAAAACCAAGAAACTTGTGCTGGAAAGACAGTATCCACAGGTATTTAGTGTGTATGGAGATTTGGTAGAATGAATCATTAACTATCATTGACAGAAATAAATGTAGTATTGTCTATAAGGAAGTTGTGCATTTTTTTCTTTCCCGTAGAACAGATATTCTTTCTTTCAAAGTCAGCAAAAGACTCAGCAATGTAAACATGCATTTAATACTTCTTTAATGTTTTTCATCTGTATTCTGCCTTTCCCTTCAGAACAACACAATCCTTTTTGTGTGTTATTTTCTGTCACTTGTCCAGTCATACACAAATTAAATACATACCTGCAGAAGAGAGGTGGTCCTACAAGGATTATTTTAAAAATTAGCACGCAGTGGTTTCTTGCATTTTGGTCATTTATTTTAATGTTCAAAATAGACCAGATTAGTGGGGAAAATTAGATTTCTTCTGATGCTTTCTATAGTGTCAGAGTTCAGCAAGGTAACGTGCTTTACATAGAGAACAAACTGAAGGAGGTACAAAAAGAAGGCCAAACAGAGTGGAGTAGACCAGACTTGCATGATTTAGGAACAAAGGGGAACCATGAATGAACAGTAGTCCTGTGGTAGATACTCATTCTTCCAGAGGACTCTTCCCAGCATGGCTACATTAGAGACTTTGATTCATCGTTATTTTTTTAATGGTGTATCACTGTCTGGTCCTGTACAATTTTAAGGTTATTTAGAAGGGGTGGAAGCTTATGACATCCTGCGAGTTTGAGTGACTTGATACTTGCAAGTACTAGCATGGTAACCATTAATCTTTTTTAAAAGAGACTTTTAAAGTAAATGGATTGAATTGCGTTTGATTTAACCTTGTGCTTAATTATTTAAAAGTGTGTACCTGTTGCCCCAACTCCATGCCTATTTGAAAGACTGAGAACACAGCAGTTAAAAATGAGCTTCACGTCATCCAGATATTAAATCTAATGTTTTTATTAATTTCTGTTATTCTTAATGAAAATTTTAAGGAAAGTATAAAAATTGTTGCCTTCCAGTGAAAGACCCATTGATTGACTTGTAGAAAGAACGTTGCCTAAAACCAAGGGCCATCCTCAAAAATGCCATTGCTAAGCCTCCCTTAACTGAAAATTCCCCTTCTTAGATGTGAGGCTTCGTGGGTTTGCATAAGCACGAAGACTTTTCCTCATGTCACAACTGACGAGTCAAAAGGAGTCCTTTGAATCAGAGACAGAAATAGTTTGGAAGAAAGTGTGGCATAGAAGTGGAATGTCCCTGAAAGATGCCTATTAAGTTTCCACGTGGCCTTCTGGTAACCAGACAGCCAGAGCATATTCAAGTCCTTCAGTGTCAGGGTGGCGAAGACATGAGTTACTGTAGTGATCTCTGTGTGCAAAGGAAATTGTTGAGCCTTTTCTCCAAGTATAAATGGAAAAAATAGTTTTGGTCACTGATGATACTTGCGTACTCTGGGTGGGGTCAGTAGGACCTCTGGTCTGTGGATTGAGTGGTTGCTTTTTCCTGCTCCAAGATGCTAAGTCTTCCACGAGTTCTTCCAGTTAGCTTTCGCAGTCCACAAACAAAATCTCAACCGAGTCTGAAGGCTCATCAGACAGCTAGTCTACATCTAGTCCATCTTTATATTTAGACACTGGCTAAGCTGCTTAACTACAGCAGCTGTGTTGGATGAGAGGAAAATAGAGAGTTGAGTTTCCTTTGCTTACCAGAGACACTGCAATGAATATTTCTGCCCTAAACTGTCTCATGCAAACTTGGGGAAAAAAAAGAAAAAAGAAGTTGTACTAAAGGGTGATGCCAAACACAGCTTGCCTGGAAGACACATTTATGATAAAATTATGCTAGTAGGAAAATGAGTGTTTGTTTAAAAATCCTTCTCAAATAGTTGTATTAGTGTTCAGTATTGTGTTAACTGCATAAGAAGAATATTGATGTAAATGGACTTTGTTTCAAAGAGCATTTTGTGGTTAATATTCGTGAAGGTCTTGGCTTCCAGAATGATGCTTTCTTGTGGAATGCTGAGAAAATATGTGGAGAGACTTTCTTTAAAGAAAAGTGATTTTGCTGCCTAATTTTGCAATATGCTTCTCAAATACATTGACTTGCCTATGCTTAATTTTAAAGCTAGTGTCATGCATTATTTCTGCAAGTATTTCCTCCTAACCTCAAATTAACCTTTCTTTTGTGGTGTTTGGCTGCCATTTTGTGCACTTTTGTAGAGGTGGCACGTCTACAGCAAAAATTCTATCTTTTCCTGAACTCACATCACTCGCTACTGTTGGTTGGAGAGCAGGTGCCTTATAACTTGGAGCGTAAACAGGCAGCACTCTGCTGAAGTGCTGGCTCTCCTAAAAAGTTTATGCAGATCAATGAATGAGATTTTGAAATTTAAAGGGAGAGGTGCAAGCCAAACGTGAAGAGAGAATGGAAATTGTTTCATGTTGAATATTGTGGCAAGCTGAATAACTCCTAATTTGGAAAAAGTCTTTAATGTCAGTATATGACAAGGATAATCTGGAAAATAAGAGCAAACTCTGTCCTCTAAAAGAAAAATACGCTTGTTCTGTCATCTACTGTATTTAAGCTGTACAATTTGACCTGTAACTAGCATCGAAGTTCAGGGCTAGTTTGGTTAATGATTACAATATTTTACATCATTTTATTGTACTTCTCAGAAGCTCTTAAAAGTGCTTCCTCAAAAGCAGCAACAAGAAGATACCCTGCAGGAAAAAAAATAAATCTGAGTATTATTAGCAGTCTTGCTAATTGAGAGCGTAAAGGTTTCTATGTATTTAGTGATTGTAGAATGGCAAAAATGGAAGTTCTTAGAAATAGTACGTGCTCCTAGCTTCTGGAGACTAAAAACAG
>NW_009646945.1:4743596-4760829 GCF_000708025.1 Charadrius vociferus
GGTTGTACAAACTTTGTAGGCCTGGACTTACCTCTGTGTATAGAGATCTCTTTATTTTGGGGCAGGATTTCCATACGTACGGTAGTCCATTCTGCACAGAACATCTAGAAATTGTGGACATCTCTACAGACACTGAGCAGAAAGAAAGTTATTGTGGTGCCCAGTAGTTTCACTTAATTGGGGGATCAAGAAGGTGCATTTGGGGTTTGATGCTGTAGATGGCAATAAAAGGACCTATGTTTTATGCCCTGTATAGTTCCTCTGTGAACCTGCTGTAGGTCAAAGGGTTTTGAGAAGCATCAAACCAACTGTACAGTTTATATGTGATTGCTCAGTGAATCTAGCGTGTCCTGATGGCAGTAGATTTACTGCACATGTGCATACCATGAATATGCAAGTGTATCTGTCCCAGAGTTCTGGTCTTGAAATGTGATAGCTCTGTAACTTACAGGGCATGGTGCAAAGTGTGTAACATCTGAAAAGAACATCCAAGATTAAGATAAACTTAATAGAGTTGCCAGTGTTTGTAGTACTTCACAGTTACCTCTTTAAGTCCATAACCATGTATTAATGCATTTGTAATACAAGGCTTTAAAATGATCAGGAGAGGAAACTTCCCTGTGGAATTACCTTATTGCAGTATTTCAAGGTCCCAGCATTTATTTTTACATATTCTATTGGAATGTGATTCCTCTCTCAAAATGAATTTTTCTTACATTGTTGCCTTCCCAAATTGTCTTTCGTCTTGGGATCTTTGAATTTTCAGTGACTGAGATTGTTGGGATTTTTTTTTTTTCTTCAGAAAACCTATCCCAGTTTTTGAGGACTGGAAGCATCAGTAGTTGAATTTGAGGGTTGAAATGGCAGTGGTACGATTAACTACATATCAAATCCTTTTTTATGGAGTGTCTGAAAAGTCAGCATATATCTCTGCTGCTCAATGCAATTTTATTTTACACATTTTACCTTTTTCCTTTTATTTGTTTTACTTAGTAATCCTCACATTCTTCTTTACTAAAAATGTTTGTGACATTTACCAACACAAGTAGAAATGGGAAGGAACTGTGATATAACCTTGATAAATCACATCTTTCGAGAAAATATTTGAATAACTTAGTACAGTAGTTTTATTGTGCATTTAAGGCACATAAGCAATGTGTGTGATTAGGTATTTAACAATGGTACATCTTCTCTCAAGTCGTCTTTGATTTTATTACACGTTAGTTGCATGTTTTATAGCAGTAATTTTTTTAAAGACTTTATCAGGTAAGCTTTAATCTGTATATGATAAACCCCTGCAAATTCTAAACATTACAGAAACTCTGAAAGATAGCATGACTCTGGTTGAGTGATACGATCAGAGTGGGTGCTCAGAAAGGTTCTACTTCATGGAGTTTAAATCCTGCCTTGGTTAGTTCTTCCAGCTGAATATTGCCAACATCATAGTGCAGCTTTTCCAGGGCAGAAGAGGCTTATAAGTGTATTTGTTCTGAAATGCCATGTAGTTTCTAACCTAGAATGAAACATCCATTTAAGATTAGATTAAGAGTGGGGTTTTTTTGGCATCTATATTCAAGCACATTGCTTCAAGGACTATTTTTTTTTTCTTTCCATGAAATCTTTGCAATTCTAAATTTAATTTAGTGATCATTTAAATACCTAAATATTTTTAATAAGTTTGTGTGTAATAGTATCTTTTGTATGCAGTTGCATTTTCAATACGTGATTTTTTTTTAAAAAGAAATACTATATATTATATTTCATCTTTGCTATGTTGTTATTGCAGATAAACACAAATCCCCTTCGGATATAATACAAAGTTTTCAGAAGAAAAGTCAGTTCAGGACCATTGCTCCAAAAATGGTACCAAAAATTTTAACATCTGGAGTGGTCTCTTGTCTTCAGTCATCTTTGCCTGAGCAAAATACACCAATTTCAGCTACAGGTTCTAAACCGCTGGTGGTACCAACTCAAAACTATGCTGTCATGCAGGTGGCTGGTCATGAGGGGACTTTTTCTCTGTTGGCCTTGCCCTGTGTTGCCCCTGCCCTAACGCAGCAAGTCCAGCAGTCAAACGTGGCCCCTTCTGAAAACCTGAAGCTGCCTATCCCTAGGTACCAATCTGTAAGAAATAAATTGCTGAGTGACAAAAAACCGGCACAAATCTCTGGTTTGGGTGTGCATAACGAGATTCCTACCAAAGCATCGATCTCATCGCAGACTTCCCCCATGACTACTTTAACTGAAGACTGTCCTGAAACTCATTCTAGTTCAGATTCAACTGAGCAAGTGATGCTAACAGACCGTGACTCAGCTGAAATTACAGTTGCCACATTAGTAAATAAAAGCAATTATGTGGAATCTGGATCTCCTTTAGTGAACAAAACTGAAAATGCTAACGGTAATGTTTCTGGACCATCTGTAATTAAAGACTCTTTATCTGCGCCAACAAGTACAATTAATCCCATGAAACTAAGTCTATGCTCTGTGAAGACAGCATCTGAAACCACAAGAGAGTCATTCATAACATCTGAGAAACTAAAGGAAAAACCCACAAATTCTGCGAACTCTGTTGCTGTCCTGTCACCGGCAGTTTTTGGCAGTACAATACAGATGACTCCATCAGCACCAAAAGGAAAACTTCCTATTTTGCCTTACTCAAGGATGAAAAATTCAGTGTTCTGTAAATCTAAGCAGAATACTAATGTTACAGGTGCTTCTGGTCCTTCACTAAAATCTGAATGTGAAAAGATACCAGCTTTGGCAAAAAACTTTCATGTTCCTACTAAAGCATGTGATAAGCGATTAGCTGTATCATTTACACAAGTCCCCAAACAAACCATTCGAGAAAATACCTTCTCTCCATCCAATAAAGTGGATGTCGACAGTCTTAAAAAATTGAACGGTGCAGCCTCTAAAAGAAGAGGCAGGAAAAGAAGAGCCACAGATGATTTATTGGCTTTTCAGACCAAGCGAAGGAAATCCATCATTAATAAGTTTAGAGAAGGAAGAGAGAGGGTGAAAGTTGATCTTCAGCCACCTGAAGACAAAAAAGCAGAGGCGGTGAAAAAATACCGTAGTATTAGACCAAAACCAGTGGTGGTTTTGCAGGCTTTCACACCACTGACTTCTGCAGCAGTAGTAGAGACACCATCTCCTGACTGTTTAGACCAAGATATTTTTTTAAATAGTTCACTTCCTAACAAATATTTAAGTTACAAGCATAGTGATACTACATCAGATAAATCGAGTGATTTAAGTAGAAATGCATGTTCAACCATACCTAAACAGTTGTATAAATGTCATGTTTGTAACCATATCTTCCATTTTAAACATCATCTTCAGGACCATATGAACACACATACAAACAAACGGCCCTACAGCTGTCGAATTTGCCGGAAAGCATATATACACTCTGGAAGCCTGAGCACGCATATGAAACTTCATCACAACGAAGGCAAACCTAAAAAACTTGTGTGTTGTGAATTCTGTGCTAAAGTTTTTGGCCATGCAAAAGTGTATTTTGGTCATCTAAGAGAAGTGCACAGGGTTGTTATCAGCACAGAGCCCTCTACCAGCGAGCAGCAGCTGCAAGATGCTTTAAAGAAGAGAGACGCAAATATAAAAGAAGCAGAAGCAGCAACGGAGAGGTGAGTGTTTTCACTGATTAAATGCTAATGAAAATGGGATTTCACGTTGTCAGTGACAGTTCATAAACATCACCATTATGAAAATTGTTGCTTTTTCCTCATCTTTTTTTCTCCCAAAGTGAGATTCCTAATGGTTTAAATATTTTGTTAAGGAATCTAGTCAATCCATTAGACCATCCAGTATTTTTTAGCTTATTTATTGAATATAAATTATTACTGACACTTGAATAGTAAAAGTAATTTTGCATATATTCTAGTAATACCCAATATGCTACCAGTAGAGCTGTTTTGATCAGTTGATTTCTCAAAGCTAAAGCTTTTTCTGTTAATCTGCACTGTCTTGTGTTCTACCTCTTTTGGGTTTTCCCCAGAAGATAAGTGAACCAACTGCAATAAGTGCAAAGTAATTCGTATTTCAGTATTAGCTCATAGTTTGTTTACCCTATTAAATATCATTATCCCATTTCCTTCTCTGGCGTGCTGTGTGCTAATCTGGCTTGTGTGTTGATTACCACTGCTCTTGCGATCACTTAGACAGGTAAAGTTAACATTTATCATATTAAGATGGAGAGAACATTCTTTTATCTCTGCATTATGATTTTGAGGTGAAGTTTCTTGACATAGTATAAATGTTGGCTTTTCTGTTTGTTCCCCTGTGCATTTACTTTCATTGAAGTACACTTAAATGAGCTCAGGGCTTTAACCGGACGCCTGACTACGACACTGCAGTGCAGTTTTACACCTTTTGGTTTGCCTAGCTCCACTCTCTGGGGCATCAGTTAGAAATTTTTAAGATATTGAACTAAGAAACATCAGCGCTTTTCTTTCAGCTTTACTGGCCTTCGTACAATGAATGATTTAGGTTATCTATTTTGTTGGGTGATACGTCAAATGCGTATAAATACACAGTATTATGTGGTCCTTTTCGTGGACATCGTGAGGAGGTTTCTGTGGAGGTCTTCTTTTGATTGGCTTAACTTAAAGCCGGCACTTGCTTGCTCTGTGTGTACCTGTTTCCTATACACTGCAGAGCTGTCCTAAAGCAATGAGAGAGGCTGTCCAGCTGTAAATTAGGCTTTTGAAAGTTTTAAAACTGTGTTACAAACTTTTAGGAAAAAAAAAAAAAGAAACTTTAAAGTTTTGTTGTTTCCATCTTGGAGTGGGAGGTGAGACACGTGGGTTTGCTTTAAATCAACTTTAGATCACTCAGGGTAAACCAGTTAGTTTCTCATAGTAGTACGCTACCCGTAATGCTCATTTTCACTTTTCTAGCACAGAGCTAGAAGTGTTTGGATTGACCTCATTAAATCGGGAACTTAAAAAAATGTTATTAACCTTTTATTAAAAGGTTAGTGTTGTTAAAAGATTATTTCTACCAAGGCTAATTTTGGAGGCAATTCTTAAACTCAGCACTGTCGAATGACATTTGGTTTTAGTTGTTGCCTAATCAGCCTTACTATTATTTTATTTATCTTTTTTTTTTTTCTGTTCCAAATAAATTAGACACTGTAGCAGCAGTACCTGTTTCTAATTAAAAGAATGTTTTGTGAATGTCATCTCTTCTTGGAACTTAGAAGGACAGAAATTGCCATCTCTATTCTGTGTGTGGATAATACTGAAATAGTTCGTATGTCCTTTTTTTAACAGGGGAAATAAGTGCAATTTTGAGGACCTATTCCATAACCCAGGAGAAGTGAAATTACAGATCAAATGTGGTCGATGCCAGTTTATTGCACAGTCTTTTGGTGAAATGAAGTTTCACTTACTGTGCTCTCATGGAGAGGAGATCCAGGGAAGAGTAAAGGAAGGGGGTTTGCAAGGAAATAGAGGAGCGAAGGGGGAACTGACCAAACACGGAACCCACTTCTGGAAACAGCACAATGAGAGAAGACGTTTAACAAAATGCAGTGCCCATGAGGAGGAGTTTTATACTTTTCCAAAACTGAAAAGACAGATACACTTTCACCATCAAAATAATGTCGATATGTTATCTAAAAGTGAACTGATTCAGTCAGGAAGCGGTGAAGCAGCCAGGGAGATGCAAAATGTTGGTTTTGGTACACCGAGCAAAAAAGTAGAAATTTGGTCAAAAGCAGGCTATAATTGCATTTTATGCAAACAGTTATTTGAAAGAAAAGAGGATCTCTGTAATCATTGGCAGAGTCATCATAACTGCGAAGACCCTTCTACTTTATGGACAATTTTTAGTTTGTTATCAAAACAAGGAATTATTGAACTTTCTCATAATGGTGAATATTGAAGCTCTGTTCTACAACGATATGAAAAACATCAACTACCTTAACAAATCATGTATGTTTTCTTGCTGTGTTGCTAAACTAACTCAAGAGATGTATCACTTCAGAGGTTGGTTTGGTGGGTTTGTTGGGGTTTAAGTCATGCTAACCTTTATTTTGTTAAACAGAAAATATATTTATCCAGTGTCATTCCAGATGGGTACATGCAAGCCAATTATGAAACACTGTAGTTAGAATTCATGCTTACAGACCTCAGCAGCAGCAAATACTCAATACTAATGGTTAACATGGAGGTAAAAGATTCTCAAATTATACTATGCTCATGGAAATAAATCAGTTTATAGGAAATAATCTCGATCTTGAATGAAATAACAGACCAGACTAACGTGTAATTTCAGTCCCAACTGTGCTTCTAGATTTTATGGTAAATACATATTTCCATGCAGTTCTCTCAATCATTTGAATGCATGTACATGCAGTCGGCATTCAGGAGCTTTATAATCTATAATTAAAGAGCTTTTAATTCTTCATTTCTTGATTTCAGTGCCTTCAGCCATGTTCATTGCTTGCAGGTTTGTTATTGGCAGGTCTTTTAGGTGTTGTATGCTGTCCTGGTAACAGCAAGCATCTCTGGGTTTTTAAAGTGAAAAATCTACATGTATTTTTTTGCCTGTACTCTTTGGGTTGAAGATGAGTGAGTTGCCACCCGTGAAGATGGAACCCTCAAAGCTTGACTGCTTTATGAAAAAAACAAGTTTATTTTAAGACTAGTACTTGAGTTGGTTACTCCTGGGAAGTTTGACGTTCTGCAGTAGACTGCATGATTCACACTGAACTTTTAGCATATTCCTTGCACCTCCTGTGACAGCAGCACTACTGCTGCCAGCACTGTTAGCGCTCTACCTTTAACACTCTTGGTATATAGCTTTTGTACCTCTGCAGTTGACCCAGCCTGTGCCTTTAAAAGGAAATTGTTCCTGCACTTCTGAGTCTGTGGTACAGATAATGAGTTTTTTTCACTTGTGTTGCCAGATTTACTGTACTAGAGGAATTGCGTGCAGCACCTTAACCTTCCAATGTTAGGAGCCAGTAAAAGTTGCCTTACCAGGATGCAAAGCCTGTAGTGCAGGAATAGTGCGTGCTGTGTCCCCTGCTACAGAGCAGACACGGTAAGTGACCACTTCAGCAGATCTCCAAGGGGGCCACTCAGTTCAGGCTGTAAGGAGATGGAGTTCTGGAGCTCAGTTTTGATGAAAAGGTCATTGAACTGTTGAATCTAGTTTGAAAGTGGTGTTTAAACTGCTGTTACTTAAAGCCTTCTGTACCTCTGAATTATTTTGGGAGCAATAATGGAGGCAGTGTAAGAAGTCACTACATCAGCCTTCAACAGAAGTCAGAGCACATCAGAAGGCAAACTGAAAAATACACCACTACTGTGTCTACAGTACTAATCTATTCATTTCTTCTTGTGGTCAAACTGTAATTGAGGGATTGCAACGATGAAAGAGTCATTCCTAAAATGCCCTGGGTGGCTTCTCACAGTTTTGCGAAAATTGTGGTGATGAGAACATAAGAAGAGATCTAAAAATGTTGGGTTTTCGGAGTGGGATTCCAGAAGCTGTTGCAATATTTTGTGTATGTGTTTTGGTTTTAAATAGTAAAGGCAATTTTGATGAGGTAATAGTTTTGAATGTCATTTCTTCTTGTCTGGTGATTTGCCTTGGAGTTGAATTATAAAGCTGGAGCCAAGAAAAATAAAAGACAAAAGGAAAATGCTCATAGGACTGTACAGGTGCATGGTAAGGCGAAGAATCCCTGTGGATTTTCACAACTTCCTTCCTACTATCTGTTGCTATAAATACATATTTGTGGTTGTTTCTTTGCTTTCATACATTACTTTTGTATGCTGAACTACTGTAAAAATACTACTTGTCCATATTCTTGGGTATGACACACCCATCTTTTAATGCCTACAATATATTCATATTTATTTTCACTGGCTAGATGGAGGAGAATGTATGGCATATTTGGAAAGGTATAGCTAATTTTAAAGTCAGTGTTTCATATCAAACAGACTATATTTAACTTAGAGTATTTTTGCATTTAGAAGCAATTTTTCCCCCAACTAAATCCTTTAACTTTCAAAATCAAACAGCTTGGTGTTTTCTCTGAAACAGAAATGTGAGAACGATCCTTCCTTCACATACTTATAATATACCAAAGGGAAGTTCCTTCCCAGCATAAAGCACACATTTTAAGAGTTGGGCAAAAAACATGAAAAGGTTTGATCATGTTCATTATTTAGAACAGACATTAGATCACTTTTTTGTGATCTAATGCAAAATCACCCATCTCGGTGTAGTTTAAAATAAGCTGAAATGAGTGCAGCTCTGAGACGGAGTCCCTCCTGCTCAGGAGCAGCACCACTGATGGCAGAGTTGTTCTTTAAAAATATTTTCAAATACTATTTGTTAAAAATGGTGGTGCATCAGAGGCAGTGATGTAGCCGAGTTGTTTGGTGGTGGTTATCAGGCAAGAAGAGTCACTGCCTTTCATTTTGTGCAAAAGAGGGGGAGTTTCAGTCATGGGAGGAAGGAGGTTTGGGATGAGGGTGTGGGTTGCATTTTTTTTTTAAATGGAAATTTTCGTGTGCAGTCTTTTCGACGTATTTTTGTGTTTCTCTCCCTTTCTCTAGTCCAGGCCAAATGGGTAAAGCGGTCTCAGCTTTCAGCAATTTAAAGCCTGAAAACATGTTTTAAAGCATGGTTCTAAGCCACTTCTCAGTGTTCTCGTAAATGTTTAAATTTAGAAGCCTTTTTTCTGAGGCTGAAAGCATTCTTATGTTTCAGGCTATTACGATTATGGTAGATTATGAAAGGTTGGGATTTTTGAAAATAGCTTTGCATTAAATACAGATGTGGCCTTTGTTTAAAATATTTTTGTTTTGCATTTGTGTTCATTTTGATAACATTTGGAGGTATGAAGTGAGCCTTGTCTACAGCAACAGTAAATAGTGCGTTTGCTGTTCAGCAGAAGGGTTGTTATGAGTACAGTTTGCTGTTTACCTTGAAGCTGGACAAGGTAACATCTGGTTTTGCACATAAATTATATTTTTAAATTGTTAAGACGAACGTTACTGGGTTTGTAGCTGTAGTTTTGTTCCCCTCTGATTTTTCATTAAACCTCTGTTTCAGCTTCACTGTTCAACTTTAAAGCTGTTCCTCAGATGGAAAGTTGTTCCTTCATCATCACACCATAAATAATCAAAGCTGGAGGAGTTCCATCGCTTCTCTGGCTTGCAGAATATTGCCCTTCTCCAGCTGCAGAGCTACAGTTTCCTATGGCTAGCTTGACATAGTTGCTGGCAGTAAATGTTTTACTTCATCTATTTATTAGAATTTAGATCTCTGCTGTTTAGCTACATCAGAGTTTCTGTCATACCTCATTAGACGCTTATTTTATCTACTATTCACTGAGCTCTTTAAGGAAAAGTGTCATAAGAAGGATGAACAGGTATTTAAGAGAGCAGATTTCAGCCCTAACTTTGTGCAGATGATGCTGACGTTTGAGAATCACCAGCTTATCTAGGCTCAGCCGTGTAGTATATTATATTTCTACAACACATCCACCTACATGCGCATCTATTTTGGAACAAAATGTATACTTCAATTTCAGCTGTCAGTTATTATTATCAAACCTGTACAATGTAAGTTTGTGATTATTATGCATAAAGATTAAAATGCTATTAACTGTAGTAGGTTTACTTGTCAAATTCCTTACAGCTTTGAAAAATGAAAATCTCTGCGTGCTGAGTATGACACACAAAATCTGGTCTCATGAAGAAAATTCTGATGGCTTAAAGGTTGTCCTCATTTCAGTGTGTGCTTTTATAGCTGATCTGTCACATTGTAGGATTTTCTCCAGGTTTTATTAAATTGCCATAATTTTTCTTGGTTAGGAATACTGAAGAAGACCTGAGCTTGTAAGCAAGTTTCAGGAAGAAATGTGTTTAATTCCTTCTCCATACAGGCAGACACGTCTCTGGAATCAAAATAGTCTTGGTGGCCTTATGTGTACATGTGCAATGTGGGGCAACATGCAAGATTTGGACTTCTGTGTATGACTGTATGTGGCTGACCATTCTGCAGCTCCAAAGTAGAAACTGCAAATTTGCGTGTGAAAATAACTTGGTTTTCAGACTTTAGTGAATTTATAATACCTTATTGACAAACCTTCAAGAAATCCTAAAAAATGACAATAGCGCACTCCTCTACTTGTGCTTTGTTTAACAATTTTATTGATGTAGTAGTACCAGGAGTGTTCTAAAATATGATAGGTCTGGTGCTATCAAGTACAAAAGAAGCTTTCTCCCTGCCTTTTTTTTTTTGCATTTTATTGACTTTTCTGTGTAAGCATTAGAAATGATGGGCTGAATTGTGATTTCTGCTGCTGAAAAATCTAGAAACATTATTCTGAAGTCGTTTTACAGAAATTTCCAATTTAATCTAGAATAATAGATTAAATCAGTGAAAAGAAAATTCTGTTGGAAAGAGAGATGTAAGTAAACTGTCCTGTATGTGGATTTCTCTGTACAATTACCCCACTGTAGATGAAATTTATAGATGATAGGTCTTCTACTGATAGATACAAACAGTTTGGTTTTATCCAGAGTTACTTAGAGTGGTCAAGGGGAGTAAGAATTAAAAAGTGTCCATACCTTCTCTTTGACTTGAATTTTGTTAAATATTTCTACTGCTGTGCCAGCCCAGATCATGGTCCAAGGCACTTAGATACTCAAACGCTTTTTAGGGGACTTAGAGCATAATTCAGTGGAGGAAAGGGGAAGAAACATGTGAAGGAAGTAGTGATGATGAAGGTTGGCACAACGTATTGAATATAAGGTCAAGCTTCAGTGTAACTAGCCTTTGATGGTTTCTATATGTGGAAGTGTCCTGTAGCCTTAGTCTGAACTTCTCCCTTCCACCCCCTGTGGTTACATGGTTCCAGAGTCTGCTCCCACTCAAGGTACGTCAGCGTGGAGCATCCTCAGCTTCCTTGGGCATGAGCTTTTCCATATGGCATAGCTGATTGCGAATGTCCTCTTCTTTTAGTGTCTCAGTTACACACTTGTAGGTAGGTGAGCCACATGCTGGGACCAGCTGCTGCCAGACTTGAAGCGTGGCTTTTCAGTTTACTGAGGAAAGCATCTTTTAGCTTTAGTCCATAAAAGTGAAATCAGGTGCTGCATCAGTACGTGGCAAAATAAGAAAATGGCTCACTCTGTTTCCTGCATATACAACACTAATCAGTAGTAGGGGAAAAAAGTGAACAGTTGCTATAAGAAAAAGAAGCTGCTAAATGTGATTCGGGGCATTTCTGTGCTGTTGGAAAAGACTAGAACGTCCCATCAATGTCCAAAGTTAGAACTGCAAACTGGGATCAGGGAAGTTCCACAGAAGTGCCTCATGCGGATCTGATGGTGTTCAGCAGCCGTTCAGAGACACTGTGACCGAGGTTTTTCTTTTTCCCTCTCTCCCCTTTATTCCCTCTCTCCCTTTTCTCCCCTCTTTTCCCTTCTCTTTTTGCTTTTTGACTTTCTCTGTTTCCCTAGCCACCCTACCTTTTCAGCATCCTCTGTGAGCTGTTCTGGCTGAACGCAATTTATAAATGTCTGATTCAACAAAGTCAGCATTGTGTCTGGCATCTTTGCCACTAGCCAACAGCCGGGGATTGAGTAGTTGGGAACACAGTTTCGCAGAGCGTTTCACAAAACCAATGGCTGCAGGAGGGGAGCCCGGAGGTCAGCCAGGCCAGCCTGCCGCCCCGAGCAGGGCTTAGCACCAGCCCGGGCCTTTTGGAAACCATTTTGGTTGCTGTTCCCACCGGTCCATCTCCAGTGGTGGAGTCATGAGCGTAAACAAGGCTTCAGTACGGCAGCTGGTACTTTACGCACTGTCCTAAGCAGTTTTGTGATATTTGTAAAGAAAGCACAAATCTTGGGACTAAAGTTACAGTTTGAGCTGGTGATCCTCCAGCAGTGTGAGCTTCTTTTGGCACAAAACCCCGTTGGTTTTGTTGTTGCGGACCGCGGCCAGGCCTCTTCTCGACCTGCGCGAAGCAGCTTACGCTCCATCGACTGCTCTGCTTTTCCGGGGACTTCACATGCAATGAATATACGACCTTCTTCTACAGTTGATTTAGGACAAAAATAAAGCGTTTTATTTCCTGTATGCGAAGTAATTTTGTGCAGCTTCAGGTTTAATCTGACTTTTGAACATACACCCGATCAAGGAGACGCATATACCTTCCTATTGCTAGAAGCAATAAACGACACGGTGAGGGAGGAGAGCAATAAATATCCCTGTGACCGTACCTTTGAAGCAATGCAGTTGCTTTCCACTGGAAGTTTAATTTCTTCGTGTTTTTAGTTAAAAGCTTTTATTAATTTTAACTGAAGTAAATACACTGCTGTACTTTACTATTCAAATAAATCCTTTTTCAGCTCGGAGTCCTTGGAGTTTGAATCCTGTCCAGCCATTTTCTGCTATCTGCCAATTCCTTGCTAAGTGCAAACCTGACACTCTTGCCAATAAATCCACCTTCATGCCATTTAAAGTCATCTGCCATCTTTTCTCTGGAGCTAATCAAAGTTTGCGAGAAGACGTTTTTTAAAGGGAACCAGCTCTAGAATCCGGGCCATTTAAATTACACGAGTTAATTAAAAGCAATTGCAGCGAACTATAAAATAGAGAATCAGTACAGAGTGGTTGAAAGCTCACTTATTTTTATTCTCTTTCATGAATAATGGGAGAGGAAGTTTTCCAGAGAAGAATTTGGTTTTTTTCTTGCTGTTTTATGTGCTGCTCTCCTAATCCACTTTTTTGACTCTCCCGGTACAGCGCAGCGGAGCCCAGCTGTGCCTCCTAAGTCGATTGCATCCTGTTAAACTCCAAACACCGTTTTATTTTTCCCTCTTGAGACAGCTGGGCTGATAAATGGATGGGGTACCGGCACTCCAGGAGACAACCACAATGTCTGCACAGGTTAATAGTCTCACATCTTTCAAGAGCAGCATTTCCAGGGTCTTTATGCACACACACACACACACAATCACACACAAAATTATAAATGGATTATGTCTGTGGAACGTTTTTCAACTTGTGTGTTAGTGTCACATTGTACAGTGTATTCCTGTAATTTTTTTTCTATTACGATGCAGTAGCAGTGTCATTACTGTATTGCTAATATATCTATGGCTGATCTGAACCCTGAAATACACGGTGGCCACATGTGTTCTTCCAGGAAATAGGATTAATTGTTGCATTGCTGGAATTTCTTTCAAAAAGTGTGCTACTCCTGCTGGTTAACACCACACGTAGGGTTGAAACGATATTTCTGAGAGTGATTTATTGGTTCAGAAGAAAAGTCTGGTGCTAAACCTTTCCACTGGGATTTGCTTACATTAGGAAGCAATGCAGGTGGCGGTCTATTTCAACACGGAATGGATTTCTTCCCCTTTCTTTCTGATAAATGAAGTGCTTATGTAAGGTGAGAGATTGAAGAAAACGAGAAGCCTGAAGCCCTTAGAGGATCCGTCTGAAAGCTCCACACAGGGGCAGGGGAACGTGGGGTAAATCGGATGCGGTTTCCCGACATGCCGGCCTCAGGCGTGATGGGAGCATCCCTGCTGCACGCGGCCAGAGGCGTGGGGACGCTGCTCAGTGAACGCTCCTCACGCAGCCGAGGGTCCACGTTTAGAAACGGGCAGCATCACGTGCGGCACCAGAGGGTCTTTTGACACCCAACTCATTTCGCCTGTCACTTGATAACAAATTGTTCCTGTATCTTCATGATGGGCATCCTTTATTTGTTGAGCTTTTGTCTCATGTTTGCATTTTGTGCACCATAGATCGGATCTGGGCTTGAATTAGTGCTCAGCAAATTGTCTGTTCTGAAGCTTTATTGTATGCGAGGCTGCTCCCTTTGGCTACCACTCATACCTATCGTCTTTCTCCCAAATGATTCATCCGGTGTCATTTAATGACAAACATTTGATAGTTCTTACTGTCAAATGTTATATGTAAATCTCCTAACAGTGTCATATCCTTAAATTATTGTAGCGCTTGATTAAATTAGCCCTTTTTAAAGGGATCCAGGTTCACTAATAGTGTTTCCTGCAATGCGCATCTCTAGAGAAAACCAAGATCTGACTTTTATAGTCAGAACCAATTAGGCTCATCCTTTTGTTTCCCCCCTTCTCTCTGCAGCGTTCAGATGAATTGCATTTTTCAGGCACAGTTCAAGCAGACTGTCAGGTCTCCGGGGCTCTCTGCCTCCCGGGCTCCGCATTCCCACTGTCAGCTGTGAAAAATAATTCCCCTTTTGCAGTTGTGTCCAAGGAAAGTACGATGATAAATCCACAAGTTAGATTTAAGAGGGGGGAAGTGCATTATTGTTTACTCAGCACTGAATAAGGTTTTGTTCTAGGAGATGTGGCTGCTGTGAGGCACGGGAAGGTGTTCTCAGGTTTAAAGCTTTCTAGCTCATGAAGTTGTTAGGATTTATTCGCACTTAGAAGAAAATTCAGGGGTTTGTTCTCAGTCACAATCTTTTTAGAGTACCTAAAATGTGGCAGTGGTTTTGAAAAACACCAGGCTGAAAAAAAAAAAAAAAGAAAAAAGAGTGAGATGTAAACACAGAGTGATAAAGCCTGGAGAAAAAATCAGCAAAAAATCCCCAACACGTGCAGGCTATCTGGGTGTAAATAGCTAATTTCAGATAAAATTTGTGATAGACTTGCTGTTCAACTGATCTGATGAAACTGCAATGTAATTAAGAACTCCTTTCAAACCAGAAGAAAACAATAGATCTTTTAGCTTTGGAGGTCTGAGAAGTTGTGGTAGGAGAGAGGAGCAGATATGGAGTTTGTCACTTGGAATTATTGCACAGTTCTCTGTGCAGCATTTGTTTGCAATATTCTTTTCTTTGCCATAATGCCATAGTAGTGCTTTGCTGTGGAGAGCAGATGCTAGAATTTTAATTGCTGCTAAGTCTGCGAAGTGATTAAATCTTCAGTTTACAGTGACAGAAGACCCTAGTTTAAAAAAAAAAAAAAAGAAAAGAAGAAAAGAGTCATTATAATGAAGCGTTAAGTCTCTTGTCATTCACCTTTTCACCTTTCAAGTTTCCTAACCCTCATTATATCAGTGTTAGATTTAATACACATCAGTATCAATTCAGCACAGCCATCCAGCATCCTTGCTCTGTACAGGCAAACCCTTTCACTATTCTAATAAACCTTTAAATGTATCCAAATTCTTCTCAGGGCTTTCAGACAACACAGCAAATAGTGCTGTGCCCACTGTCAAATTGGTTAGTTTATTTCTAAATGCCAAGCTTCTGAGAAATAAAGCGGCATGGTAAATGCAGCCACCTGCCTTTTTTAACTTGGTTTTAATAGCTCGCTGCACTAATGGCCAGAGCTGTAATTGGGTGGGAGAACTTCGAGCTGCTCCATATTTCAGCTGGTGGAATATTAATATTATCTATTGGAAACATTTTCGTAGACCGCAAAAGGCTAATGTGTCTCAGGAGCGAGATTGCCTCAGGAGGGGCCAAGGTCGCCGTGCATCTCGGCGTGCCGGCTCCCAGGTAAGCCAAGCGCAGAGCCCGGCGAGCCGAATCCTGCTCCTTGCCGTCCCCTGTCCCGGCCACCGTCTCACCCCCGTAGCAGGGGGCTGTAGCTGCTCGGGGCTCGATTTGGTCGCAGCGTGGGCAGCGGCCGTGGCGGTCCAGCCAGGGACCCTCCGGGAGGAGCGCTGCAGACGGTGCCCAGCAGGCAATTGGGGCAGATCCTGCACAGACTGGGTTTTTAGGCACTTTGGGTATTTCTGTGGCAGTCAATAGTATCCTCATTGCAAGGCTCTGCAGGGCTGACGCCCGTGATGTGACGTCTGTGACACCTTCTGGCATGTGGTGGTTGCCTGTTAGCCAACAGCTGTGCCACTGGGCCACTGCACGCGAGTGTAGGATAAAAAGGGAGAATTAATTCGAATTACAGAGCAGTGTGTCTTATCTCTTCTAATTAATTCATGAGAAAATTGTGCGTGTAACAAGAAAAATCCTGTTCCTTGTGCTGATTACAGCGAGCCGACCAACAGGTCAAGAAATCCCAGTGCAAGAACCTTACTTGGACTTCAGTGAATGTCCTCGCTGGTGGGTTATTATCCTGTGAGCGTTAGTAATTATGGGATGAAGAGTGAAGTTCTGTCAAGAAGTCTAAACTGAGACAGAAGAAAACAAAGAAGCAGTCTTACTTATGTAGTTATGAAGACAGGTTAATTGCTGTATGCAATTACAATACAAGTTAGAATAAATTGGTCTGAAACCCACCAAACTGCAGTTTGCAGAAAGTACCGAACCATGGCAATAAAAGCTAGAGAGAAGTTGAAGACATTCAAAAGTATTTCCAGAGTGGGATATTTGAAGGCAAATAAAGATAACTGAAAAAAATATGGTGGTGGGTTTTTTTTTTATATCTGCCAAAGTTGCCACAAGGTATTAAAAGGAATGAATATTTGGTGCCTCATCGTGGGTTAAATTCACTGGGGAGCTTTTCCTCCCCTCCTGTTTGTGCTTTCACACATGATTGTATCCCACATGCAAAGACTCTGCAGAGGTGCGCGACGCAGAGTCTCACTGCGCTGGGGCTGACTGCAGCGGTGGCGGTGGGTAGAGAGCAGAAAAAAAATCCCTTATTGTCATTTTCTTTCCTGTAGCCTGTAAAAAATCTCAGACAGTCTCTGCAAAGAATAGCAGTACCTAATGGTAACTGGAAATTACTGATTGAAGAGTGACTGGCCATGGAGTTATTTCTTTCTGGTAGACTTAAAAAATACATTGTTTGCTTTGATTTTTCTGCCTCACAGAGTTTTCCTACCTGTGGCATTGGTTATTGACTGATGTTTTATAGACCGTCTGGGGAAAGTAATTAAGACAAGCAGGTCTGGAAGTATTTTCAGGGTTTTCAAATAGAGAAAGATTGAAATACGCTTGGAGAAATAACCTTGAAAATGTAATAGCAGCTTGGTTTTCAGATGCGCTGTGGCAAACAGTATTTTTTGTTGTCCTTCTAGCTGTATCCCCCTCCTGTCTGCGTGCAGCAGCCCTTTCCAGCAAAATCCCTTCTAGTCATTCAATGTATCCGAAACTTTGGGGGAAAATATTAGAAATTAACAAACCAAAACCCTGGTGTTTTTTTACCAGGTGGTAAAGCTGAGCATCAGAGTTGACTGGAGCACGCCCATGGGCATATACTGGAATCCCTTT
>NW_009646945.1:4760854-4803957 GCF_000708025.1 Charadrius vociferus
AAGAGGAGGTACGAACACGCTGAGCCTACTGCTGTTACATCGCCGTTTCCCATCGCTGCCGAGCCACAGCCTTCCCAGGCCCCGCGTTGCCGCCGCCAGAGCTGTTCGCAGGATCCATCAGTCTCCAAATAAGAAAAACATGACTAGTTGCTGGGAACAGAATCCTTTTTATCCCGTATGAAATGCTTTGCTAGTGAAATCTGATACAGGCTTCACGTTAAAATAATCGATGTAGAGTTCAGTTTGCTGCACTTTGATACTTCAACACTCAAAGCGCTTTGGTTAATGAGCGGGAGCGGGGAGCGCGCATCCCTCACCTTCATCCCTGAGCCCTGGGGTGCTGGTGGCAAAGGTGGGGAGATTTTGGAGCCAGTGGCAGGTTGGGAAGAACAACCCATCGCTTTTACTGCTATGTGAGGATGGCTTGCACACTCAGCCGAGCTTTGGAGACAGTGCAGGTGTTCACGTGGTTTTATTTTGTTGTCTCTCCTTTTCAGTGTTAGGTGTGAGTGCCCTGAGCTGGAGCTCGAGGAGAGACCGGGAGCTCTGCCACTGCTACGCAGGGGTTTATGGCAGCTCCCATGGGGGGCAGTGGGGAAAAGTGGGGCTGTTTCAGCATCTAGTAGAAGAAAGCCTCAGTGTTCCTGGGTGAGGCTCACAGCAATAGAATAAACTTCTTAGGTCATAAAGTCTGATCTCCTTCCTTACTGCCTCATTGCTCTGGTAGCTTGTAGTTGTCTCGTGAGCTAATAGTCCTCCTCTTTCTGTGTCAAAACCAAATAGGAAGTCCCCATGTGAAAGCTACATTTCCACTTAGGTGTCTCCAGGTGCATGATGAGGAGTTGGTGCAATCGAATTTAATGAATTTCTAGTATTCCAACCCACAAAGTCACCTAAGTCTCAAACATAATATTCTGGTATTCCCATCACCTTTACAATACCAATTAACTCTGCTAGATCCACAAATTTCATTAGGATTCTCCTACCTAGGTAATAAAAAATACTAAATAAAATAACTTGAAATGCTGAGCCTTCAAAAACAGTGGTACCCATCTTTACCTGATGGCTCCCATCTCAGCACAGCCCATGGTCGTATTCCTCTTCTGCCCACGGCAAAAATACTTGGTTAAATAACCAGTTTCTGTATGGCACCTCTCAGCTGAGGTGCAGGCAGCTTACACCCAACGCACCTCTCTGTGCAAAAGGTCACTCATCTTACTGAAGAACGGTATGAGATTAGGTTGAGGGTAGACAACTTTGGGGAGTATATACAGACCTTAATGTCTTTCATTACCTTTTGACTTCATAAATGTTTCCAAATCATAGTTCAATATTGAGGATGGACTAAAATGGCTACAATGGTTGAGATTGCTTGGTTTTCCCTCTCTATGTTGTATTTTTGATTCACTTATTCATGCTCTTCATTTGATAGATGTTTTGCATTAGAGACAGGCTGACCATTCCCAGTTTCTGTGAAAAAAAAAATGTTTTTCAGGGGGGATACAGGCACCTCCAGTTTTACATTCCCATTGCCATTTAATTTCCTTTGCAGGGTCTAACTAGGTTTGTCCACGTTCCTGCACCTTCTTACCTGTAAGAGTTAACTTTGCTTTGCCAATCAGTGTTGTTTTCAGTAACTCCTTCAGTGCTTACTCCTGCTACCATCTCTCACGTGACAGGATAAGATGTCTTCCTTCCAAGATTTTTCTCCTTCTTTGGGATGCTGTTTCTTAAATAGCATTTTATGTTTATGGAGAAAAATGTCATGCTTGTCCCACGCTCAAATTCTTCAGTTCAGCTGATTTCACTGATCTGTTTCAATGATTTCTTAAAGCTTGACATTAGAAATTGCAAATCTGACTCAAATACTTACGTCAATTGCTTTTTTTCACCCCTTTAAATTTAAAATAAATCAAGCCATAAGGAAGTGGCATTGGTTTCTTACCAAGACGGTCATCAGCTAAGACAATCTAGCTCAATTCCGTACTGGGTTTTGGCATATGCAGCAGTACTCGGCCAGGCTCAGTATCAGGTGGGTGCAGAGATCCCCACCATGGGCAGGGAAACCGCAGAGCAGAAGGAAAACATTAAGTGTTTTGAAACAGTTGTGAGAGGCTCTGCAGAATTTATGGCCTTCGGGGGCCTGTGAGAGGTTTACGAGGCCGGAAGGTTTCTGGGGAGCACTTTTGTGTGGGCTTTTGCAGGTGGCTCCCCGAGATCATATGTCTCCGTTTGCTGGAATCGCCTCCTTGCCAGGACTGGTGCTGCAGATGTGAAGGCAGCAGAAGGAGCACGAGTTATCTTTCAGGGTGGTGTGTCTGTGCTTCCTCTGAAAGGCTCCTCAGCCGTGCTTTGGCTTTCTGAGCAGTTAGTTACGTCTTTCTGGGGAAATGGGCAATTTTGCTACAGAGTGACAACCGCGTTCTCAGATCCTCTGCATCACCAGGAGGACAAGCAGGGTCCGGGCATGTAGCATCAGTATCAGTAATCAGTGAAGATCGATATACTGTTCCAGAAAACAATTGTTTGTAAAATGTCTGTGCAAGGCCAGAAGGAAAAAAAAAGCCTTGCATTCAGGTCAGCCTGAACTGAACAAATTTATTCCTCCATGTGGTTTTATTTTTCAGTGAAATTTCTTGCAACAATACAGAAGATAGCGAGTGATGTGCTACAAAAATCTAGTTTTATGTGTATTCTATTTGACTTTTCAGCAGAGGCCTATTAGATGTTTTGTGATGATCAATTGTTATAATCCTTTTAAATAGCAACAGCATAGTTTTAAGTGGTTTATTTAGTGTAACGCACAAAGATTGTAATGAGCTAGAAACCTCTCCAGGAACGGTGGCCACGTCAGTGCCTCCTTTCCTGAGATTATCTTTCTAGTCATTAGGAGCCCACTAAAACCATGGAGCAGAGCTGGAAACAAGTGTCCTTGCCAATATTCATATGCTTTTCATCCATTGACCACAAAGGCTTCATTTGCCCATCCACCCCGACTCCCTCCGTGACTCTGGTGGGAAGTATTCACAGGGGTTTGCAGCTCCACGCTTGCTGTCCACAGGTGACTGCGGGGTTCCTTCCATGGGTGACCTGTGCAACACAGGGGGAATCGCAGCCACACAGGTAATTGGCTGGTGTTACAACTTCATGACAAATTAATTCTTCTCACAGACTGCTGGGTGTCCCCCTTGCAGGCTTTGGGGCAATGCTTCCAGTGAGACTGAAGTCGGTGGCTTCCACCACCCAGCCTGGCCCGGCAGCGGCAGGTCCCAGTGCTGTGTTCCAGCCCACGCTGGAGAAGTTGGGAAACTCCCAACTGGAAACTCCCAACAGGACCAGTTGGGAAACTCTGGTCCTGGAGGATGGAGGGTACTCCAATTTCCCCAGGCTTGCCACAGTGGACACCCCTGCCTCCCAAACATGGTAGTGTTCTGCTGCCTTTCTTGTCTGTATTTAACATCTTTTGGCTTAAATCCCGCTTCTTATGGCTTAGGCTGGAAAGGAAAACGATGGAGAGGGAGGCCTCTGCCACGTGCTGGTACGCCAGAGACTGCATGGGGGTTCCCCAGTGCTTCCCAGGCCACAGCATGTCCTATTGCATGTCCCACCTGCGAGCTGTGCGCTGGGGAGGAGAGCTCAAGCATTTAGTCCGCTTCCAGAAAAATCCCTACTGGGCCTGAGAGTCATGAGTATCCACAGTATTTCACTGGAGCCTTTATTTACACACCTGGTGCAAGTATCAGAGGGGTGGATGTGGGCTGTTTAAAGTGGATTTCAGAAAGAGTACAGGAATTGATAACTCACTTTTATGAATCACAAAACCGGGCAGCTAAAACTTGAAGAAGGAGCTGTCTGGTAACTCGTAGCATAACCTGCCCACCATATAAAGGTATTATCCATCCTTGAAGAGGTTGCTTTAGCTGTATTTAAGGCATATACCTGAATGTAGTAATCTCTCTTGGGTTTTGCTCTCCTGTAGGGCTAGCAGCTGGAAAGCACACTTTCTGATCATATTTTGGTCTCATTTTTAATTCATTTCCTCCACCTTGAAGTATTCATCAGCTGCTGTAACCTGTTGTTTCAGACAGCTGCTAGATCCTAGCTGATGGAGCTTATTGATTTCTGACTCTGATCTTGCAAATCTTATTTCAAATTCATCACCCGCCAGGGCTGTCCTGGGAGCCTGAGCTGAACCGTGGCGTATTGCAGATGAGAGAGTTCTCGTGGGCTTTCTAGTGCCACCAGCCGCAAAGCCCCTCTGCGTCCCCTGCTCTGGAGCAGCCCACCTTCATTCTCTGAGAGGTCTCAGAACAAACCCTGACCCCTTTTCCCCCCACTGCCGCAGCCCTGTGCACGGCTGTGCCCGACACCTTGGTGTGCCAGCACCGGCTGTGCCGTGCCATGCCGTGCCGCACCGCGGGCGAGGGGAGGACAAGGAGCTGTGCACTGCAGACGTCAGGCAGTGGCTTGGTGGCCCCAGCTTGGCGGGTGGCAAGCTCCCAATCCCAGCCCACCCCCAGCCCAACACAAGTTATGGTCCCCGTCCTCTCCACTGCAACAGAAAGGCTGCAAACCTGAACCAGATGCAAGGTTTCACCTGAGTTTACAGACAGCCTGGAAGCAATAACTCTGGGAGGTATAAACTGCTCCTTTCGTCGTAATAAGATGTTAACGGGGGGAAAGCCCCGCTGCTCCAGGCGGTTCTCTATTAACGCTGCCGCAGCAGCTGGGAAAGGTGGATCTGCTGCATCGGTTTCCGCAATGCTCGCCCCCATGCATCCCCCCGTGCCCATGGCTCAGGGTCTCCAATTTGCACATCCCCCCCCCGACCCCAATGTGGTCCCCCTCCTGTGGGCAGAATGTCCCCGGCCGGTCCCCCTGCACAGCTCAGGGTCCCGGGGGTCCTGAGGTCGTCGGTGAGCGCTGTGGGCAGCGGCACACCATGTTTCTCAGAGACGCTGGCCGCCACTAACAAAACATCTGTTTGCCATCGCTTTGGGTTGTTTATAGCATTTTGATGCTCTCTTCTGCAACATTTTATTTTAAGGAGCCTGGTGATACTTCATGCAGAGTGCAACAGAAGTGCAGCTTGCTCCTGGTTTATGTATTTCAGCTAAGGTTGCCTAACAATTTGTGAAGTTCGCAGAGCACGCGCCTCTCTGACGCAAGGCCAGACACAAGAGCATCGTTCCCAGCTCTCGCATCACCATCTGCAAGCCAAGCTGCTCCGCTCTCCCCCTTGCTTTCTGTGGGAAGGGATGTTTGGGCAAAGCCAAACTGGCCCTTCTTTGACTTGAGGTAAAAACCAAAATGACATTGTAACTTTGGAAGCCAGGCTGCAATTTGTCATCATGCAGCATGGGATCAGAGGAGGAAAAGCAGGCAGTGCCCTCCTCTGCAGTGCTCTGTACCTCTTTCCTTTTCCATCGTGGAAAGTCCATGCACGCCGTACATGGCTCGGGGAGCGTTAAGGTAAGGAGGAACAGAGGTAAAGTGTTTTCTGCTGGGCAGCCTCATCTACTCTGATTGTGCTGGATTTTCAGCTAAGTGTGACTGTGAAGGATAATTACCATCATGTGTTACCTGAGATTACAGGGTTGCTTTCCAACTAATGACACCAGGAGAACCAAGCAGTTGTTAATATTTAATCAGACTCTCGGCTTAACAATTGGATAAATGAGGTGTGTAATTACACAATTATAGAAGACATTTCAGATAGGAACTGTGCTGTTATTAATAGTGAAGGTGAAAGCTGGTGAACATACACTGTTCAGTCCCATCAAGCACGTCATTAAAAAAGATCTTCAGCACGAGAGTCTAACAGCATGTCCTATGAGATGATAAACAAAGGTTTCAGCTGCTTTTGAGATAAAAATTCCTGCTTGGCCAAGAGGTTTCAATGTAAGAAAAATACCAGACCAGATGTTTTGTTGATGTGGCAAGCTGTAATCAGGGTTAACTAGGGAACATTTAAATACGTACACAGAGTATACCATGCGTTTATGGCCGTGCTTTATGTATCATTTCTCAGCAGTCAGGCAATTATTTTCCCTAGGTTATTCATTTTAAATTTTATTGGAAACAGAGAGGTACATTTTAATTCAGTGTAGTACTTACCTGCCCAGTGGAACTTTCCTTTAAAATAAATGTTTGTCGTATAGCACATGCAATGTGTTGTGTTTGATCACAAAGTAGCAGTCAGAATGAAAATGGAAATGCTGTCTATAATAATTTCATTAGTCTGTTCTTTTAATCCTGTGCTTTATCTCAGTTCTTTAAAAACATTTTATTTTTTCAAGTGATCTTGATTTGAAAAAAGACTGCAATAGCTGCAGTTCTTCAGTGCTCCACTACAGTGAGCACTAACTGTAATTCTCTCGAGAGTTAATTAGTGGGATACTGCAAAGTTAACATCAAAATCAAAGAACTTATTGACCAGCATGATTGCAGGTTAGTGATATGAATCTGAATAATGCATGAAATTAAATCTTAGAAATGCTTTGCTCGATGCAATGAGGCAGCATTCAGGTGTTAATGTGGTTTCTCAAATGAGAGGTTGTAATACCAAGAAGCACGTTTGTTGGCAGATGCTATGGGCAATAGTGTTTTGATCCCCTCCTCTTCCCAACTAGCACTCCTGAAAAGTTTGCAGTGATGTAGAGCTGGATGCAGAGACATTGGGGAATTTCTCAGGGTCCCATTCTATCTGTGACTGTATACCACCATCTCTGGAGTGTGCTTTGAGATCAGGGGAAGAAATGTCCTGTCGAAGTCACATTAATGTTTTTCTTCTAGAGAGAAAGAGATATTAAGAAATCATGTAATCAGAGAAATACCTTGCATGCTCCATGCTCAGCTGAGTGCTGGTTTTGTGCCAGTGGCTGAGCTGCACCATGAGCTGTCAGTTCCTCCTCCTGGCATGTGCTTGCACATCGGTTCCTCTTTAACATTTTGTACTTGGTGTTGAGCTCATGCTGTGAAAAGAGCAGAACCCTTCAATTATAGTAATGCAGAGCCAACAGAGATAATTAGGAAAATCAGCTCTCAGGCCCAACGAGGTTAAGATCTACCTATGCAACATGTTAGCATAGAATCGTAAAGGAGATATAAAGAAATGCACAACCAGAATCATTTCCTACAGCTTATTACCTTGTGATCCAGTTTAGCGCAACCTGTTTCTTCACCCTCTTTCTTCTCTGCCTCACCTTGAGTCTGCCAATTCTGTCTTACCCAAACTGGTACCAATTAAATAATTTTTCTCTATTCTGACTTTGTCACGGTCCTTCTGAAGTCTGCATCTCTGTGGCTCCCAGCCTCAGTTTTGAGTTCTGTAGACCCACAGACTGCGCCTTCTAACCCCCTTGGCAGTCCTCTCTTGCTCATATGTGATACCCACCTCCTTGTGCTCCCCACTCCTTCTGGTACTTTCATTACGTTGCCACCAAGAACATCTTTGATAAATAAGGAGACTTGCATCTCTCTTTCCTTTTCAAGACATGATTCCTCCGTTTTGCTCTCCCCATGGGCTGCCTCCGAATTCCTGGATGAAAAATAGTTTAGAACCCCAGGAACCTTGGAGCTGTAACATTGAATATTGCCCAAACAAGCTAAAATATATTGAACTTGTCTGGTTAAAACTCATCTTCCTTTTTCTGCTGAGAACCCACCCTCATGGCAACTCCATCACTGAATTGTCCAGGCTGCACTTATGTATTTTTCTAATGCCAAAGCAGCTTGCACTTAAACCTTTTGAAGTCCTAATGACTTGGTCTGTGAATTCCTGATCTACCCTATTGTAAAATAAAAATAAACCAGAAAGATATCAAGTCCTGGCATCTGAAGAAGACTCCTCTTCTCCCATGTGTTGGGTACTCCCTTTTGTACTGTCGTGGTTTGGGCAAACCAGGACAGTACCTCTTGGAGGTTTTAAGTCCAGAAGGCTGCAGAGTCAGTGACCATAAAGTACTTATGGCATGAATGCATAAAACATGTATTTAATTAAAAAGTTAAAATATGGAGAATGTTTCAAGGATGCTGCTTTGTAGATTCCCACAGATTGGGCACGTCAGTAATTTATGCACGGTCTGGCTTTGCATGTTGTACTGGGCTATTTATGCTTGTCCTCAACTGAAACATGGACCGTGGCATCCCTGCCACTACCCCGGTGAGACAGGATGCTTTGCAAAGGGAACACACGGTGACAAATGCCGTCTCATGACCATTGGAAGTGCTGCGCACACAGATACACATTTCAGATACACAGCAGTTCTCAAAGACCGTGATGCTGTTATCATGGAGCTTGGGAGTAAATTTAGCTTTCTGCCAAACTGATACCTCCATTTCTTTAGTTGTGATTTGCAAAGGCAGCTTTCATGGGTTTCATAAAATCAGTTTGTTTCTGTCTTTTCCTTTGAAGAAAGTCAGTGTCACCCAGACCTCACAGGGCTCTCAGCTGGATGCGCGTGTTGGCTGCCCTGTTTGATCCCCACTGAACTAAATGTGTTTGTTTGCATTTAACCTCCTTTGAAGGGACTGAGAGTCCAGCAACACACCATCTCTCCGTGCCAAGCCAGGGGGATTATTATTATGTGGGTTTATCCCACAGCCCCCAGAGGTGCTCTTCAGGGCGCTTTATAATAACTCAGAGACACCAGCTATTCCTCTATGTAATAACTCCCAAAAGAAAGAAATAAAAAGAGATTGCACAGAGCGTGGATAAACTTCAGGGCACATCGTACCTTTTAATGAAACTCTAAATATCAAAAGTAAATCTGCTAATGTGGGTGACGCCAGTCAATGGAGAGCAATCAAAAGGCTTACTGAACTTGCTTTGAAGGTTTGAATAAAGAAGGGTTTCTTTTGGTGCTTCAAATTCTGGTCAAGGGCCGAATGCGGTCAGTGAAGTGCAGAGATGCAGAATGGCTATGGGAAGCCCAGGGAGAGGGAAGATGAGCCATGAGCTTGTATTTTGGCGGGGAGGTGACTGCAAGCCTCAACTCACTTCAGCATAAAGAGACAAGTGAAATAAGGCAGTATTGGGTTCTGCAGGACCCACTTATCTTGTATCTGTAGATTTTAATTTCTGTTTCTAAAAGAATGGACGGATGTTATGCAACATTTTTCTAATACTCCAGCTGTGGAAAACAAACCACATCTGGCACATAAAATAACAATGAAATTATCTGAAAGCTGTACTGTTCTTAAAAGCAGCTACAAGTACGTGTTCAAATAACTTGCTGGAAAAGATTAGATCCAATTTGTCAGATGATAATACATAAGCTCAGAAGGAGGGAAAAATTAAGCCAAGAGAAATATTGCACTTCAGAGAGTTCAAATAAAGAAAAGGTTCCTTTCCACCAAACTTCTGTGGTCTTGCAAGGCATAAATTAACACAAACGGCATTTAAAAACAGGAATGCAAAATTCAAAGAGCAAAATTAAAAGCTCTGTTCATGTTCCAGCCGTGCAACAAGTGTGCAGCAGATGTCGGAGGCCTATGGTTAAGAAATCCCCTGGTCTGGAGGCACAATTTCCAGCGTGTCCTGTCGGCACGCATCTGAAGGTAGGTTTGTAACAAACAGACTGTCAGCTATGGAAAATACACAATCCGTGAGAAAAGGAAATACTGCAGATCTGAGCATGACGCTTTCCCTTGTGTGTTCTCTAATGAATTGTTTCTGAACGAGGAGGCACTGGTGGCCCGAGAGCTGTCACACTCCATCTCGGTGAAGACCCACCTCCATTCCTGGTTCCTCTCTTGTGCTGGTACAGAGCTTTCCAGTGAAGCACAAGGTAACTTGCTGCCTCTTAAAATGGAGCAGTTCACCTTAACTGCAGCTGACGTTTGGTTTTGGAGGATGTATCCCACTTTCATGGTTCGTTATACCCTATTTGGGTGAAAAGGCCTGCACTGCCATGTGTCCCCACCCCCCCCAGGACCCAAAGGCAGAAAGGAGTAATAAAAGTAAAAATAACATATTGAAAGAGTTTAGCTGAGGGAAATTGTCAAAAGACTATTGATTTGTTTATTTGTTTTTATGTTTAAGGTGATTTCTAAAGCTACAGTTTGATAATCTTCTTAAAACATGCCAGACTTTACACATTAGCTGGTAGAAAAATACCATGCCTCCTACGCTCACAGCAGCAGGAGAAGCATGTTGGGATGACTATATAAAGCCCTTCCTGCAATTAAGTTGTTCTTCTTTTAAATATTTTTTATCTACCAAACAATAATAAAACATCAGTCACTACCACACACAGACCCCTGATGAATGCGAGTCTGGATGCAAATTAAAGGCTTTGCTGACAGCCTGAACAAGAGGGTCTTTCACGCAGGTCTGCAGGTTTAACATTAAGGATCGGCTTCTCGTTTAAACAAACTCCCCTTTCCCTCACCTCCACAGCTGCAATGGACCTTACTGTGGGAGTAAATTACACGCCCGCTCAATCTGAGAGGGTTTAGCTGAAATGCGAAGTGTCATCCCGGGGGTGGAGAGGATGGGCTGGCTGGGGAGAGGGAGGCGGCAGGGGCAGATGCTGCGTGTGAGCCTGACGTGAAATCAAATTAACTAATTCTGCTCTGTGTACACTTTATTCCTCAGCATAGTTGTGAGTCTGAGCTGAATCCTGCAATAGCAAACACCGATTGTCCGCACCTTCTCCCTCCTATCACCGAAAAGATTAAGAAAAAGTATGTTCACATACATGTTTCCAATATGTTTATTCATATCAAAAGTATAAGTTTTTTGGAGTTCAACACTGCAAAAGCAAAGCATGGGAAGGCAGGTGTAAAATGTACCGTTTCACGTCAGTGGCAGCTGCAGTTTCATTTCTGTGGTGGAGTGATAAATGACAGGAATTCACAATTTTCTCCCCGCTCCCTTGGAAGATGTATTCTATAGAATGAAAATAGAAGCACTGTATTATTAAGAATCATCCCCTTTACATATGAAAATGGTACGGTGTCATGTTAAATACACCGTATTAAGAGGTCAATTAGAGACCTATTTTGAGTTAATGGAATTAGTTCTTTTTTATTTTACATTTTAAATGCAATCTTTCAAGGTGTACTGGAGATGGAAGGAACAGAAAATAGAGTAATCCAGTTAAAGGCAGTTAATGCTTGCAGAATGCCTGAGAGCAAAGCCGTCGGCTGAGAGGGTGTGATGGGGCAAGGGCTGAGCAGACAGCGCCCTTTTCTTCCCATCTACATCAACTGCCCTGTGCATATCAGTGAGAAATCCTTTTTTTTTATTATTATTTTTTTTTAGTACATTCCCTATATCTGAATAGACTGTTAAACAAGGGAAAATTTACTTGGGCCCTGGCTCCCAAGCAGAGCCCTCATTTCACTAAATCTTACAGTGCTTCCTTTAAATCCTATTTGGTTCAGTGAAAATTGAGTATATACAGAAGTCCTGAGCGCAATATTGCAACTGGTCAAGGTACAATTGTTGCATTAGTCACTGGACAGTTGTTCAGCTGCAGATTTGCGTTGGAAGCGGCTCCAAAGGGAAATAGCTAGAAAGAGCCTCTCTACTCTGCAAAGGATTTGCTGCTCCCGTGATGCCCCCGGAATATCAATGCACATGGAAATTGCCCACACACACCCCCCGACCATGTTACAAAAGAGGAGACGGCTGCAAAAGGGGAAGCCTCTGGACCAAAGGATAACTCAATAAATAAAGGATAACTCAATAAATGAGGCAGTAGGAGTATTTTGACATCCAAGGACACATCATCATGTGCCCACACATCCCTGGGTCCCTTGCTAACCCCCTCTGTCCACCCTGCCCAAGCACACGTCCATTTGTGCGGTTGTGCTGGGGTCCCTGCAAAGGGGGATGGATTCAGCTGGAAAATAAACCGGAGGGAAAAAGAAAAAAAAAAAAAAAAAAAGGCTGGTTTTCTTCCAGTTGACTTGTTCTTGCCCATGTGGCATAAGCCACTACAAAAGTAAATATCTATCTACACCCGCTTTTTGTCTGGTCTCTAGGTAGGGTGCACACAGCACTCTCATATTAGGAACACTGTTTACAGTACAGACAGGCAGGGTGGCAGCTTCTGTTTTAGAGTTACTGCTTAGCTATAGAGACGATACGTACAGTGCATGAAAGGGGACACATTCTTGCTGTACACAACAGCCTGGAGATGGTTTAGCTCCCCCCCATTTCTGTGCATTCACACTGCTGCTGCCGTGTCTGCCCTGAAGAGACTCAACCGCTCTCCAAACAGTACCACCGTATGAGTGCCGTCCCCGTGGCTCAATTTCAGTAGCAGAGAAGGCATGAATTCCTCATGATTCATCTTCTCTGGTCACAGTTCAGGCTCCCAAAACATTCTGGGCCAAGGATTCCTTTTATTTTGGTGATTTGCTCCCCACAGAGGCAACTATTGGTACCTAACAAAGAAAACCACCAAATCCTAAGCAACTCCAGTGCTCATATAATGAATTTCCAGTTGGCTGAAACGACTAACGATCTTCTCTCTGCAGCTGGTGGGACTAAAGGGTGGATGCCAATGTTAATGTTAGGAGGAGACTTGTCATCCCGGGCTTTGCTGCAGAGACTGCACCACTCAGCCTGCAAGTCGCACCGGTGGCCAGCCCGGCACTGTGCATCGCTACCTCCTGCTCCTGCTGCGGCCAGATCCGGCACCAGAGAGATGCTGGCAACCAAGCCAGCCCTCCCAGCTAGGGAAAACGAGCGACTTGCTTTCCTGTAAGCTGGGCCACAACACCACTTGTTTCCTGGCACTTTCTGACTCTTGATCTTATTCCACTGATTTTCCTTTACAAACAACAGGGGAAAAGCTGGGAAAGCTGTGGAAAACAGAAAGGAGAAATAGGTCACACTAGAAATTCTGAAACCTCAGCAAAGCTCTTGTTTAAAGTGATTAATTCAGTGACCTCTGACCACAAGGCAGACCTTCAATTTGCCAGCAGAGGATAAAAGAGTCAAGATCTGAATGAGTAAAGAAGGGATGAAGGGTGAGTTAATCCAGTAACTGTGAAGGAACATTGGAAATAAAAATACTCAATGTATATTCTTCTTCCTTTTAGTCCTTCTATGCAGTTTGTATCTGGATATGCTGGAATATCAGATACATTTATATTCTTTTTGATCTGCACTGTTTGATCCAGATCCAGCCAGCAGAGCAGACCGATGCTCTTAATGCTATTAAGTAGCACAGTCTGCATTTATTTATTTGTTAGAAAGGGATCTAAAAAGTACTTGCAAAATAGTACAGGGTTAAAAGAAAATTAGGTACTCCAGCAGCCTGTAACATTTCCATCTTTATTTGCTGAGGTTTCTCACCCTAAAATATACATTTTTTTGTGATGGAAAGTGACAAACTGGTTAGTGACACTGAACACTTTTGCCTGAGTTGCCTGCAAAACTCCCATGCAGAATATAATCTTTCATCTATAGTTATAAGCCTTTAAGCTGCTTATACTATTTTTACTCTAAAGTCACCTTTCATTTGGTTAGTCTCCAGCAATTCAGACCAAATTTACACTTGGAAGTTCCCTGGTAATTTCCAGTTAACACCACTAAAAAGTGAGAAAGGAGTCTTGAAATAAATTGTCTCTGTAATGCACATATTTTTGCTGCTGGACAGTAAGCAGATACCTCATTTGTAGTATCTGATTTCCTTCATATGATAGCTTTGATCATACTATTATCTCCCAAGTAGAAAAGAAGACTTGTGGGAAACCCATTTTGAAAATGCTAGTGTCCAACAATGCTAATGGTGTGAAAACTTCTCCGTACTTCTTTATGCCAGTAGCACTTTAAAATGAGAGAAAGAGACCTTGGAGTAACATAAAATGTCTGATCGGTACCTCCTATAGTCCATTACTTAGTTAAGGTTCAGTCAGTAAAGGTTCACACGTTACTTGAACAATCCTCCACTTTCACGGGTTGTTTCAGTTCCATTTTACAGCAGCAAAATATCAGGCTATTACTGATTATTGGATTTTACTGTAAGGAATAAAAGAAGTGAAGATAAAATGTACAATAAAAACCTTGTCTTCACAACATCATGAATGTTTTAACATTCAACTAATAATGTATCAGACTTCAATCCTTTCCTCAAATAGAAAAACACTTCTTAAAAGTGTGTATTAACTCTTATTTCTTAGGTGCAGTAATTTTTTCATGGTTCTTAAAAAGGAATCCTGAGAGAACCAACATCTCCGTTTATGTCTGCACAGCAAAACTACCATTTGAGTTCTCTTTGATTAAATCATTATCATCTTCTGCTTTATTCCCACTGGAGACATAAGAAGACATTAGTAGCAGAGATCAAGCTGTTGAGAGTCCAGGAAACAAAAATGGGAGATTATTTATATTCAGCTGTCCAGTAAAAGATTGGAAACCTGAGTAATTATTTTACCGTATTATAGTAAAGGATGAGGTAAAGTTTTGGCTTTTGACAGGTATGGTGTGATAAAACCAGAACTGCCTATAATTAATATTTATTGTTATCATTTACTGAGCTAAAGTGCATACTGATTTACAGGGAAATATACAGATAAAATCCCCCAAACAGGAACTTTATGTAAAAAAATAAATCGTAGCAGAACTGATGACGATGAGGACGGTCTGTACGCTTCCCCCCCTTCCCACAGAAGAGCCCTGCAACCTCCTCGGAGGGCAAAAGTTTCTCACCTGGTGCTAATTAAGCCCATTGCTGATTTAATGTTTGCTATGCTAGATATGGATCACCACCTAAATTTAAATGCTACCGCATTATAGTTGCAAGAAATATTCTGCTTAAATCCAGAAAAGGATGTCAATATTTGGTGTAATGTAGAATATCCTCCAAACATGGTAGCGGGCATCACACCGACAATAGCTGCAAGTGCAAGTAACAGGAAAACATTGATGCTATCAATCACAACAGAGCCTCAGCGGCTCTTAAGATTTATGATGTCAACCACATAATATAGAGCTGTTAATGAAAATAGAAGATTGAAACAATATTGATTTATTGGGTCAGGCACACGAAGGCTTTAATGAGAGCATCCTTCCATTGAATGGCTACTTGGGGCTGTCCCAGTATTGCAGGACCCTCGGTAGTTATGGTCCTTACACATTGCTACCACTAGAATTTTAAATGGAATTTTGAAGAGTTCAGGTTTTCCTCAAAAAAGGACTGTGGACATGAGGCTGCTGATCTTCAAATATTAGCTTTGTGGACTTAAAATTAATGGTAAAAATTACAGAGAAGAGGCAGAAAAGGTCCATCAATGCCTAAAACGTGTGGTGTTTGGGGGAAAAAAAATAATCTAACTATGCAGAAGCCTGGTTGGTTGTAGTGGCTTATGTTTTCAGAAGTAATGATACTCAGGCCTCTGAAGTCAGAGCCCTGGCCCATCTCAGCTGAGCCTAATTCAGGAAAGGTTTGATTTGATATTCAGATCTCATTTGCACTTACTGCCAAAATTAAATTAAATAGAGCAGTAATGGTCCCTGACTTAAAAAAAAAATGCCAAAACCCAGAAAAATCCCCAACAGAGGCAGATCCCTCTTCCCTGCTGCCCTTGCGGTTCACGTGCTCTCACTGGAAGGCCAAGGCAGAGCAAGTGGCTGTGATTGTTTTCAAATTAATAGCTTTTTGAAAAAAACCCTCAAAATTCCTGAAGAAATTTCACAACATAACCTGGTATTCTGAGAAGCTGTTTTTTTATCTGAACTACTATATTCCTAGTGTCGAAGTCTGGTAAACAGGGAAGACACATCCTGGGTTTGAGCGTCTCATCATAAGTAGTGATAAATAAATACACCTGTCTATTTATTCCCCCAGAATTCATTACACATATTAAGTAGAGTATGTCTGCACATGTGCAAACATCTTCTCAAAATAAGACTTTTAATAATCCATGCCTACCTCTTTTTGCATTCCCTCCAAGGTCATGTAGGCACATAATGGATACAGTGCTATGGGTAAGCATACATGCACATGTCTGCAAGTAGAGACATCAAAAGCGGCGCTCACACTTCAGATATAAAAAACTAGTCAAATGTGAGTTCTGTGATCCCACTCAGTAAAATGTTGTTAGTAGCACTAAGGTGAAACATTTCTGAAGACAATGTATTGTGAAAGATCTGGATGTCCTCCATTAGTTTCGGATTACTCCAGCTTGTGACAGACGCACTGTTCTGTTAATTCAGGGTAGGGAGGATTGCTATCCTTGGTGGTTCTCACTCCCGTCCCATCAGATGGCTGTGGTAGCCTTCAGGCCCCTGACTCTACAGAATAACCCACAGCAGCCCAGGTGATCATGTAGGGTCATGTAGATATAACATTCAGGGACATGGTTTAGTGGTGGGCTTGTCAGTGTTAGGTTAATGATTGGACTAGATGACCTTACAGGTCTTTTCCAATCTAGGAGATTCTGTGATTGTGTGATTCTGTGATGCTGGCACTCGCCAGAGCTCTGCCCCTGCTTTCGTGGGGGTAACTGCTCTGTGCTTATGTTTACTCAGCTCAGCAGGGGTTAGTGCCTTGTGATCATGGGAAGTGGTGTGCTTGTTGGCAGCACCTCCATTTAGCTGGACTTCCCTCCAGATGGGCAGGGGGGTTCTGGTCCTGCTCCCGCTGCTGGACAAGGGGCTGGGCAGCAGCTGGGCTTTCCTCAGGTAGAGGTGAGCCCATGCCTTCCTGCCTTCAAGAGTTTCACCAAGTTTTGCCTCTGCTGTTGTCTCTGGGAAGGCTTTGTCCTGTCCCTGTCACCCAGTTCACCAGTGCTGGGGAGAGCCCATGGCTCACCAGGCACACGTTGACCAGGCAAGAGTTGCTCACAAACCTCAAGTGTCCTCACGTCTACAGCTTCATGTGGAGTGGCACACAGCTCTGGGCTCCCTGCACAGCCCTGCTGCTCCCTCGTGCACCATGGCTCAAACTCATGTTACAGCCCTGGCATGGAGGAGTGTCGCTCCAGGGGGCGGTGGTGCCGGGAGAAAGGTTTCAGCGCTAAAATGTAATGATTTTCAAGGATAATATATACAACCCATGCCAATGAGATTAAATTATGATTCAAAGTAGGAGGAACTGCGCTTCCCCTCCTGGAGACAGATGTCTCAGGCCACGGGTCCAGGGTCTAGAGAAGAGGAAAGCAGGGCCACCGCAGGAGCAGACCCTTTCCCCTCTGCTCCGCTACCAGTGGTTTTTCACTTGTCCTTCCCTGCAACAGTGCCACTAATGTCTGTCATTGCATGGGTGCCCCATCCCCTTCTTTAGCCTTAATGAAGGAACAGAAATCACTGGAGGCCATAGTACCCAAATGTCCATCTCCTTCCATAAAAACTGTCCCTGCTCTGATACCACCAGCAAGCTCATAAGCTGTGAAGACCACTGTTTGTCATGCAGATCACTGTTCCCTGGCTGCCCCCAGACTGGCTTTTCAAGTCCAAGGGTATCTCCCGGCCAGCACACACCTTGGTGCCCCAGGTACCCCTCGGCCACCACCGAGGACCAAGGAATTGCCTGCAAGAAGGGGCTGGCAGTGGTGGGAGAGTACTGCACACCCCCAAGCCTCATGCTTGAAAGATGATTTTTAAAGGAAAACCTCTCTGGAGCAAAGTGAAGACTGAAATCTTTCCTTATTCCTCCCATGTCCCTATCAGGACCGCAATGGCATGCAGCAGACTGGACCCCCTTATGCTCAGCACGCTGCACATAAATAAAAGAGATGTTCCTCATGCACCCACCCCCTGCTCCCCACCTCAGGTTTGATGTATTTCTTCATGACTGCTTTCCTACCTTGAGGAGTGCGGTGATTAATCCCATAGCATTTTTCGGGTGTTGCTGTAACTGTATTTGAAATGCGATGCTAACCGTGTAAGTAGATACAACACAGTTAAGGACTCCTGGCAAAACTGGTGCGACATACAGGCATCAGTGCTATTAGTTGCATTTAACAGCTACAAAGGTCAAAGCTACAAAGAAGCTGCAGACTTGTGTAAAGGACAGAGAGAAACATGTAGCTGGGATTAGACTTCAGGAATTCCTTCTTTACCAGCCTCCTTATTAATTGTTGGACCAAGCCCTACTCTCCAACATGGCTTTTGCATGCTTCAGAGATGCACAAATTTTCCTATTGATCAGCCAATAATTTGTCCTCTAAGATTAGTGCACAAGTCAAGTCAGCATGACTTGGGGATTGAGGTGGATTGATTCCTCTTCATCAGCACTATTTACAAAACTGACTTCAGTTTCAAGACACACACCTAGTAACAGCGAAGTCAAAGGCTGGTCATGGCTAGGGAAAAAGTGTTTGACATTTCGCTGCCGTTAAGTTCTTCTATTTTAGTTATAGCTTAGTTTGTTTTTTTCAAATTCTCTTTATGTTAATATAAAAAGGAATTCAAGCTGAAATAGTTACCATCTGCCTGAAAGAGGACAGGAAAAAGTGGTTACAAAAGAATGTCTAAAGTGTGGAGCAAAACACAGTCCTGCTCATGGCAACATTTCTGTCATTAACATTAAAGATTAAAGCCTATAATATACAGGAAAATATATTGCATGGCTTATCACATTTTTAATGAAGGGTTCAGTGTTATAGCAGGCAAGTGCTGAGAAGAAAAATGTACCTCTTGGATTTTATTTGCTCTCTTGGGAAACTACCCTATCATGATTGTAGCCCGTAGGATCAGCCAAATGAACACCAGGCAGTAAGTCAGCAGTCCCCAAAAGGTTAACAGAGCTTCTTCCTAATGTTACAGCAATGATTAAAAAAATTAGCTCACATTAACCTTTCACCTTTCCATGGATGGTTCAAATCTAGAGTGGGTTGGTAGTGACTGAGAATGGTTACTATAAGTTTAATGGTTTTTTTGGTGGCTTACGCAATGCGAGCGGGTGGTCTCACACTGCTTCCCAGGGGAGGCGTGTCTGCCCAATTAAAACCCCCAAACAACTTGCCTCAATTGGTGCTAATTGGAAACCTCCCTGGCAGTTTCAGCCGAGACCCCTGTGTGGGCACAGGCGTCGAACGAGCTGCTACAGACCACGGCTGCAGCAAAGGCCGCCCTCAGACACACTGGCTTCCCAGCAAGGTTTTGAAGTCCTGAATCTTTAATTAAAGCAAATTTGCCCATCTTTGGTGCTGAGCCCCACCAGGGCCCTGCTCTAGCTTTAGCCCCTTCAACCACCCCCTTCCCCACATTCCCCAGGTCCTCCCGAGGGTGCTCCCTAACTCCTCACCCCCACACACGGGTCAGATCAGAGCTTCATGCATGGGTCTCACCAGAAAAAGTATGGGAAGAAGGCCTGGCCATGTGAGATTCGGGGTCTGCTCTCCTCAGCTATTGTAATTTAGGGTGGAGGTGACTTTTGCCCTATAATCCCTGGCAATGAATGCAGCTGCAGCAACGCGTTTGCCCCCTGCACTTGTGCACTTCACCCGTCTCCAGCCCGGGCCCCTTGCCCACTCCCCTGAACCGAGATCCGCAGCATAAGCATATCCATAAGGTGAGAGACTGCAAAGAAGCATTTGCCATAAGGTAACAGGCACGGTACGGTCCAAGAGCATGGAAGTCTGGTCCAATGACGTGGATTCAAAAATACAAGGTCCAGCGCACTCCCTAAGGTTCCCCATGACAACTAAGGTGCCATTAGCACAACCCCAGGATGTCCTGGTTCCCTGTGCGCCTTCAAATCTTGTACCAATTGTAAACATTTAATCAATGACACATGCACAAACGCAAGCTCTCTGCAAACCCTGCTTGTTCTCTGTGGAAAATCCTTTACCCGGTCTAACAAACTACTCCCCTTCCTCTTCTGTTGTATTTTGCAACTAGAAAAAATTATCAGGCTCTGGCCGTGTGTATTTCTCGCTTCTTGGGTGAGAAAGAAAGCAATCAGCACTCAGGGTTTTTTTGCTTTCTTGGGTAAATAGTTCTTGTTAAACCAAGCTAAGTAAGGTGATTTGCAGTATGGATTTTCCCCATCTAAGTTATCAGAATAAGTTCAGTCAGCACATTCAACCCCAGTCTCTAGTGGTACATAAATTTAATGCAACACTCAACTCTTGTTCAGTATTTTTGGTGTACTCAAGTTTTTCTTGGCACAGAGAGAAGTGGCAGGTGGAGTGATCAGAGACTTTTTTCCTTCAAAGTGAGATTAGGGTTTTTTCAGGCTCCTTTGTTCTGTAAAAGCCTTGGTCTAATTCACTACACGCTATCTAGGACTGAGAATGCCATTTCTTTACTAATTTATATGTTTGGTTTAAAGCTGTGCACTGATCTCAGTGGAGTTTCTCTATTTTTAGTATCCTGCTAAGAATTTTTAACCAAAGGGTTTTATGCACAAGAAGGGCAGGTTTTGTTGGGATTTCTTTATTTTCTCATTTCCCTATCAAAGGCAAATACTTTCTTCTTTCTTCCCCATGCTAACTTCTTATCTCAGCAAGAGAAAGTGGGACATCCAGGCCAGCTCGAGGCAATGGAAACCCACCAGCATCTGTTCAGGACAACGGTGACTGGCTTGAGCCCAGGCTGAGCTGGGTATCTTACAGTTAAAATCCCCCAATGCGTGTGAGGAAGCGTGCTTGGGAAGGAGAAATACGAGAAGGAGAAATAGGATTTGCAATGAGCTTTCTTCTCCAGGAATATACTAAATAGAATTCACCTGGCAAAGAAAATCGGGGAATGCATGCAGCTTTCTTGGCAGGTGCAGAGAAGGCCTTTGACATGATTTAATGGTATTTTAAAAGGCAAGCACTAGAAACAAATGGGAGTGTGCTGGGATGAATTAGATGGATTAAGATTCAATGCGATAACCTAACAACCTCAGGAATAACTAATGACCTACCCTAACAGAAATGTCTGCTGGGTAGGGAACAAGGCAAAGCTGCTCACTTTAATGATTTTGCTGGCACTGAAGCCTCTCATTTGGGACTTTCAGCAAGAACAGCTTATAACAAGTATTGGCTGAAGTCCTCCATTTGTGCAAATTGTCTGGGTTCCTTTGGCATCGGATGTGTGACCCTCTGCCCCTCTGGAGCATCTGCCTCATTCTGGTAACAAGACAGAAATCAATGCAGGCCTAAATGTGAATGATATACTGATGGCCGAGATACTCTTGTTTATGGAAATGCTTTCACGATACCAGGAACAGAACAGCCTAGAGTTTAACATCCAGAGGCGCTGGGGACTGCCCCAAATGTTTTAGGTGTGAAGAGGTGACAGCAATGGTTAAAACACCTGAAGGGGCAACTGCGGAGTAGAGGCATTGGCCTGACACCCAGCAAGACTCCCTTCCATGGTAAGAGTGATGCTTTGCTCCCGTGACATTTGAAATAAGAAATGAATGATAGCGTACACAAGAACTGTCCTTAAAATGAGTACTTTGCCCCAACTTCTTTTCAGTCTGGTAATTATTCACCGCATCAATTCAAAAGGAAAATTATCATGACCTTGGCTGAACAAACTAAAAAATCTCTTAGCATATCAATTAACAAATTGTGCAAGAGCATTGCAATTAATTTGTTTAATTGAAGTCCCTATTTCTTAGCAGTGCCGGGCTGATTCAGTGCCTTGAAGGACACAGATACTCTGCAGAAATTAAGAGAATGCGCTGGTCACAGGAATGAAAATCCCCTTTCTGCAGTCATTTACGGGATGAGAACACTGAGACAAGCGTCCATAAATCTCAGCTTGGCCACTTGACTTGCCAGCAAGTCAGAGCTACAGAGAATCCACCTGAAAGGCGGAGGGCTGTTAACTATGTGGTGCGTTCATTGCAGCTCTGAGGGGCTGCGGGTGCTCTCTGTCAAGGGAGCTATGGGGAAAACACGGAGATCTCCTGTACATTCAGACTGCATGGTGCATATCGCAGTAGCATGCAAACGTGGCTTACATCTCTCCCACAGCTTTCCATGGGATTAGAGCAGTGCTCATGCTCTAAGTAGCATGAGACAGCATCACTGCCAAAGGACTGAGCATATATTCCAAATTCAGGTGGGATGGGGTGAGATCAGTTCCTCCATGTTCTTGTAAAGTATATGCTCTGTACCAGCACCGGGTCATATTCCTTTGCACAACTCTTTCTTTCTTATTGCAAAAAACACGTTACTGAGCAATGAAGAGCTGCACAGCCATTAAGCCCTTGATGGTAAAACAGCGCGTATATGTGCAGATGTGGGTGTGGGGCCAGCTAATTGCAAACCGTGACTGTGTATGGCACACGCAATTTAATACAGTTGGAAGTTCAGAGCCCGACCTTCACAAAGGCTACATAAAAATACTTCCCTTGATCAACCTCAGCTCGTGATTTCAGCTGTGGCACCTCTGAGGCACTGCCCTGTGTGTGGAAGGTGTCTCTGTCCTGCAGAGGGGCCCCGGGTGACATTCCACTCTATCAGCTGTTATCAGCTCCTTTAATTACTAACAGGTATGTTAGAAAGCATCCAAATTGTAATCAGACTGAAATGGAGTTATAATGATATCTGATCTGGGAATTTAGTCCAAAGCTTTCCTTTTCCATGATGGTTTTCATTTCCTGTAATTTAGAGCTGGAAGCATTTATGGAATATCACATGGTTTTAGTTTACACAGGAAATCAGCTGCAGTTGCGGGAAGATACTGACTTAGGGGTTTTAGGGTTTGTTTTGTTGGGTTTTTTTAAAGAAACAAAGATTGCTTCAGAGGAAAACATTGCAGACTTCTACCTCTGCTGTTTGAAGCCTGCGTTCTGCAAAGCGATCTATGATTATATAGGAACAAGCAGTTTATTTCTGTTACATGATAATCACTTAATGTGAATGAAGCAATAAATGCCTTTCCTTTTTACAGTGAGGAGCTAAACCAAGTACAGCAAAAGATGTGGAGGAGGGTGAGGGGAAGGGATGCTGGGCAGCTGCAGCAAGAAAAACTCTGAAGCAGGAAGTATCAAATAGAGTGTGCGTGAAAAGCCTGAGATGATGAAATCAGATTAAAATGGGAAAAGGTGGTGGTGTTTCTTGAGTCACAGCCTGCCGTCTTAATTACCCTCCCAGGGAGGGGATGGGGTACGTCAGGACTAACACCGCGTGATGCCGCACCACCCAGACCACACCACAAAAGCCTTCTCCATTCCCAGGGGTGAAAAGGTGGTCCTCCCAAGGGGTGCCAGGCACGTTTCTCTTTCAGGCTGGGGTACCAGTGCTGAAGATTTGGCCTTGAAGGGGAAAAAGCACTTCTGAACTGTACTCCCCCTGGTAACACTTCTCAACGAATTACTCTTCCAAAAGTGCCAGCAGAGCAGCTCGGTGCGTTCCGGCTGGAAGGCCGGGGCAGGGCGGGCTGGCATCCCTTGGGAGGCAGGCTGCGGAATGCCAGGCGGGAGATATCAAAGAGAAAGAAAGGCAGCAGGAAGGGGGGTGGAAGGCAGCAAACTGCAATAAAAATTCATCTCTTCCCAAAGGCAGCCCTGCCCACTCCACGGGTCCCTTTGGTGCCAGAGCAGAGGGAGATGGCAGGCTGCGAGAAGAAAGAGATGGACCGCATAAGTCAATAGCGACTAATGAACCGTGTTGGAAACACCGTCAAAAGCAAAGGGCTGGATTTGCAGGACGGCGAGAGCAGAGGAGTGCTGGCTGCTTGCTTTCTGCACACAGAGGTACATTATGATTTTAAATGAATCCAGAACAGCTGAGGCATTTGTGGACTAAAAGCCAACATAACCATGACCATCTTAATCATCCCCTTGTAAAATGAGCAGCCATATGCGTGAAATCAGCCCATACATTTTATGGAATATCTGTTGTACGCTGGACAAGTACTTGGATTGAGGTTTATTTTCTCAGGACTTCAACTCCTGAAATATAAACCACGTAACCTTTCCCTTCATAAAAGCAGAATTTAGAGAGGGGAGGGGGAATTCCCCCAAGCTGTGCACTGCGTGGCGTTGCCTCTCACATGCTGCTGCACTTGACAGAGTCTGGTGCTACAGTGGACACTATACACAACGATTCCTTTACCATCCTGCCTGAACAGTCCTCGTCACGACAGGGAAGGGTGTTTAAACAAAGGTGGCATGGCTTATAATATTTGTTAGCGAGATATCAAAATATTTATGTGCACAGTATTTCTTCGCTGCTCTCCTCAAAAGGAAGGTTAATCAAAAGGAGCCTGTTCCTTGTCTTAAACAAAATCTTGTCCCAAGATGCCTGCTCCTTAATCCCCAGAAAGCAATATCGTATTTCATTACTAGTGCTTCTCAACTAATTGATTCAATATCAGAGGCAGCGTTACGCTGCGTTAGGATTTCTCAGGGCGGGAGAGTTCCTTCTTGGCCATACTTCTCCTGGACTCTGACTCTGCGAGGGTTTGTGCATGTGTTCTACCATCTGCGCCGGAGTAGTTCCTCCGGCCTCAGGAGGACCGCTCATGTGCACCGTTACGCACACGCATGGGTCTTTGCAGGACCGTGGTCTGCTTGTATTTTATGTTGTACCATATCCTGTCATATATCACATTGTCACTGGCTTATATGTCATTAATTCCTCCAGCTCCTGGAGCAAACTGTTGGAAGCGTGGTGGTTCACGACAGCCAGACAGTGATCCTTGCGCTCATGGTCTCATCATGGGCTTTTCCAAAAGCTTGCTCCACTTTCATCTTGTTCCGTTCTGGTTCTTCAGCATTTCTGAAGACTTCAGGTTCATTTTTCCCTCTCCTTCTGTCTTACTGAGGTCCATATGAAACCACCAGGGAAAACGCCATAGCCTGCCCAACTGTGTCTCAGTTGCTGTGTTTCTACAACCTGGCAACAAAAGCAGCCTACACCATCCCATGAATAGTGGTGGAAGGGAAACGTGTCCAGAGGAGATCACACTTCCTGCGTGGGAGAAGATGATGGGGTTTAGCACTGCTTATTTGCAGAAAAAGTTGTTTTGGTTAAGGAAGATGTGAGCAACCATCTACGTGGGAACAGGACTGGGGGAAGCAGACGATATAGGAGAACAGGTGCTGACTTTGGAAATGGCAAGAAGAATGATTTTGCCAGGGCAGCACTTGTGGATAGTGAAGGAGGGCATCCAGCAGGGTGTGGAAGCCACTGATGGACCTTCCCCTGCCAGAAAGGAGTTCTTTCTTCTTAGGGGGATCAGCAAAAAAGTCCTGCTGAAACAAAGGTTTGCTTTTGGGAAACAAGCAGAGAATTCTTTGAGCAAGAGAGAGGAGCTGATCCAGAAGTTATCATGAAACTTATTTACTGGGGCAGGATGTTGGGGCCTCCAGAGCATCCCTCACTGTCCTCACGTGCTGGATGTGGGCTTGCAGGAGCAGCTGCCTGTGGCACTGCGTGCCCCTGCCCTGCATCAGCCCCAGGGCAGAGCCTGGGGACAGAGACTCCTGCTGGGACACAAACAGTGTATGCTGGGGAATAGGATGTGGACCTGGGATGAAGATCACTATTATTTCGTGGTTGATCTCAATTTCAGTTTTTCCTCATCTACAGAAGATTTCCTGGATGCTGCAAATGAAGATAGACTGGTGGGAAGTTTAACCACAACTTCTTAAAATGCGAAGTAGCCTCCCCTTCGCTCCTGCCCTTCCCCTCCTCTTGGGATCAACCTCAAAGCCGGAGCCAGGAGCCCAGACGGGACCGCTGCACTCCTGCCTTTCTCCAAGTCCTGTCGAGCACCTTATCTTTAAGTAGTTTCCATGCAAACTGTCTCTGTTGGAACACGATGAATTTGTGCAGATGTATTTACCATCCTGAACTAGATTTTAAACAAATTGACATTTTAATATGCATTTATTCCTGTCGCATTAAAAAAAAACCTGCTGGTATTATGCCAGAATGTGATATATAATGATGTTGTTTAGCGGCAACTCTGTCATTTGGTGTTGTTGACAGTAAAATAAATTAACATAATAAACATAATTTGTTCAAAAACAGCTAAGTAAAAACAGATGGTTAAAATATTTTGGCAGGACCCGTTAGCCCAGGTTTACATGTGTGTTTAGACATTAGTTCTGTTTGCAACATATGTTACATATTTTCTTGATCCCATTTAATATGCAAATACACACCCTCTTCCACAGTTGTGTAAACAGGTCCTTTACAGCATGAGTGTGGGGAAGGGGGGGATTTTTTTCTTGCTTTTCTGTGCTGGGACCAGTTCTCGGCTACATAAATGGGAGAGGGAAGTAGCCATAGTACTGTAAGAAACAAATAGGACAGAAGGTGGAGCATAACAACATATTTGTGTACTGACACAATGGGTCTATTACTGGCTGCTGATACCTACTTGTGCAAGGAGCTGCTCTGTTGCTCGCTCTCCCAGTCACGCCAGAACGTGCTGTCCCCATCAGGCTCCACAGCCTCCCGCTTACCTAATTCTCACCGCACTGGCCTGAGCCCCAGCAGAATTAATGGTCACATTTAGTCCCGTCCCACCCTCCCTCCTGTTTGTGAAGGCAAATGTGGGGAAAAAAAAAAAAAAGGGGGGGTGGGGGGGAGAAAGCAAGCTGCTCTTTTAAGAGAACCTGACATTGGAATGGAGCAAGCTGGGCTTAAGTTCGTTTTAACTATTTCTAAGATGTGGCTGGACTGATATAGACATGTGAATACGATGAAATTCTTGTTAATGTTTAAAGGTTACGTGTCTGTCAGTCATTTTCAAGGTATAGGGACATGGTTTAGTGGTGGACTTGGCAGTGTTAGGTTAATGGTTGGACTCGATCTTAAAGGTCTTTTCCAACCTAAATGATTCTACGATTCTATAGCAGACAAAAGTAAACCTTGTGCTGCAAGAGAAACTACGGGCATCATACCTCAGCATACTTTTAACGAGCCATATATTTTATATAAATCATATATACATGTATACATGTAGTTAATGTACATAAGCTGCACCTTTTAAACCACAGCTCCAGAGCAGAAGGAGCATGGACACATGGGCATCGCATGGACTAGCAGTGCCTCTCAGTGCTTCTGGAAAGCTTTGAGCCAGAAGGCAAAGGTGATGTTCAGTGCCCTCCCGAGACAGCCCGGCATGTGCTCATACCAGACTGCGCCAACCACACAGGGTGAGCTTTGGTAATATGCGGACTGGAGAAAAAGGTGGTATGGTGGGTAATGCCAGTGGTGTGAGCTCTTTGAGTCAGTAGTAAACCGTGCACATTTCAGGGTTTAGTGCATACGCAACTTCAGTACTAGGTGGTGTCAGGTTGTCCCTCTACCCAACTTTGTCACCCTCTTTCTCACTCACCTCACACTTGCAGAGGGAGAACGGCTGTTCATATTCCCTTCTCCACTCATCCTCCCCAAAATCTTCTGCACCCCCCTGGGAGATCTTCCCCTGCCTGAACCCTCCAAATGCCAGCAAACGTCTCTCCCCATGCTGGCAGCTCTCCCCTCCCGCCCCATGTCCCTGCCTGCCCCAGCACCTCCCAGCAGCCTGGACGGCAGCGCTGCGGAAGGGTCTGGGACACATTTCTGCCTCCGGAGCAGAAGGGGATGAAGGAGAGAGGGGATAAAGCCATTACACCACATTCCATCCATGCGGGGCCTTAAAGCAGTGATTGACGGCATCCACATCATGAGCAGCCAGGGAGGGCTCTGGATGCCCCAAAAGCGTGGGCTGCTCTCTGGGGAGGTGCGCAGTCCATCGTTGCAGAAATATGTGGCACAAGGGAGCATTTTCAGAGGTTCCTCAAAATGTCACTGTCCCTTCCTTGCATGGCTCTGCGACATATCTAATATAAAATATTATTTGTGAAACTTCCTTTTAATTGCTGTTTAATGGCTCCTAATATATTTCAAATAGGCATCTGCAAGTTCATTTTGACATTTATTAGAAGCCATTAGATACCAATTTAATGGTGATTTTATGACAAATGTCTGACATCATTAAAAATGTGATGGTTGATAAATTATAATGTGATGTGCTTTTGAGCATCAGGGAATTAGGCTGTTTCCAAATGTGACTGTTTTTGATGTTGTAAATTAAATTTTATTTCTAATTGATTTATGTTTGTGGGCTCTTGAAGTGAAGAGTATCAGAAGTTGAAGAGTTAGTGGGGAACCAGGTTCTGATGAGAGCAAACCAGTGTAGGTCCTGATGGCTTGATTTGTGTGACTTGGAGTAACTTGGGTTTTTAGAGGAATTGCTTGATCTCTCCTACCAGTGTTTCACTAAGTATTTTCCCCTGCATTAGTCTGATTATTTATTTACCGCTTTTATTATTGTATGACAGAGTATCCCTCATCCTGGACCATCATCCCTTTGTGCCAAAGAAAGGTCAAGCACTGGTCCCCAGGCAGTTCACAGTACAGGCAGGCCCAGGGCTGAGGGAAAAGGGAGACAGAATTAGCATCGTAAGTAACAAACACTGGTCTTTAGAAAGCTTTTCATAGACATCATGCAGAAGAGAACTTTAGAGATAATTGACAAATGTTTATAGGAAGCTCCTCGCAAGCACAAGAGGGTAAATGGTAGAGGAGAGAGTGCAAACTAAAAATGGGTGATAGATCTGCCAAGGGATCCTGAAGCTACAGGGTTCAGGCAGATCATGGATGTGGTTACCAAAGGAAATCTCTGTCTCAAGTTGCATGGAAATCCCATATTCACATTAACATGTACACAAAGCAGTGGAGCAGAGCCATAAGTATATCTCAGATTTCAAAGTGAGTACAAGACTTGCAGATGTGGGAAAAGATGCTTCTCAGAGAGCCCTTGGCTTTATGCAAAACAAATTTCTAAGGCCACTGCATATGCCTAGATGGAAAACAGGACCTCTTGGAGACAAAGGTGCAAGTCAAAGGACGTCATAGAGTCAGGAAGGCAAGGTCATCTGGGCATCCAGAGGCAATAAAGAATCTGGATGCAGTAGAGGAGAGGATGCCTTTGGGATTTTTGGTGTTTGGGAAGAGCGACATGAAGCAGCCCTGGGCTCTGATGCGGCTCTGGGCTCTCCTGCCCGCCGCCCCCATCTCCAAACGTAGAGGCAGGTGCTGACAGCCCAGGGTTGCATTGCTGATGGAGGGCTGAACCATCTCTGCCCGGTGGCCTTGTGCCTAAGGCACCCACTGTCCCCACCGCCAAGTTCATTAAACCCTCAGGGAGTGGCACAGGAACACTTAAGAACTGCCTAGGAAAAGTACCCGGAAACTTGGCAACTACATTTCCCAGTCTGTGTTTGGGAGGAATGCCCTAAAGAGCCACTTCTTTGGGGGCCAAGCTTCATGGAGAACTTAATTTCTATCCTCCTTCATGGTCCAATGGCTTGGCAGTCTGGCAGGACTGGCACAGGCAGCCGTGCCTGAGCTAGCAAAAATGCTGATGATGTGGCAGCATCTGGTTTGGCATGCGTGTCTGCAGCCCACTGGGAATGCTGGGTATGATCCTGGGTAGCTTGATCTTATTGATGGCCATAACATTGTTGGTCCCTGTATCTGTGCCTGCTAGATCAAGGCTATCTTTTCACAATGCCACTGTTGCACCACGGTCGGTCTGAGACCTCTTCATGGAACACAGCACAACCTCCATTGAGATGCCGGCCGTGGCTTCATCTAATTACTTGCTGAAGTCAGTGGTCATGAAACTTTAGAAGGCAGGCAGGCAGGAGGAAGAGGGGGGTGTCAGGCACACCGTTCATAAATCAGCTGTGGCATGGGCAGTATCCTACCTGCTCCTCTGCAGGCTCACTGCTGGCTGGAGGATGTACTGCTGCAGCCACTTCTGGTGAGGGGGCCCACTGGGTCCTTCTCCACACTACTGAAGCAGTCTTTGTCCTCCAAGCCTGGGCTGTGAGCCTTGCTCAGCTACCATACAGCACAGCACACAATGTACCTGCATTTTAGTGACTGTTATACAGGCCTGGAGTAAAAAAACAGTGTCCTCAGTAAAGCTGTGCATCTTCCCAGCTCTAATATTGAGCCATTTGGCTTTCTCAAAACCAAGATTTTTGTTAAATAAGGTGCCCTTTTCTGTGGGTTCCAAGGATAAACTGGAAGAGGTCCACAAAGTCATTATAGTGTCAAAAGCTCTGTTAAAGAGGGATTTTTTTCAAATCCTTCTGGGAGGTGTTTCCCTAACGCACTGAAGAGTCTATTTTGGCCCCATTAACTTATTTTCTTGTCTATTTTTCAGGTCTTTTACGTTTTGTTTTTTTTTTCCTTCGAGTAAACGTTGTTTTACTGCACTGAAGAGTCTATTTGGGCCCCATTAACTTATTTTCTTGTTTATTTTTCAGGTCTTTTAAGTTTTTTTTTTCTTTTTCCTTCGAGTAAACGTTGTTTTACCATTGCATAGTCGAGTGTGGGAGCACTTGAGACAGGTCATGCTGGAACAATGAAGGCTTGATAAAAGAATACATTGCATTTCTGTCACTGCTGTGTATCTGAGGGTCTTCAGGTTTGATGAAGCTGAGCTTTGCTCTCGACTAAGGGTTTACCTCTGCCAGGAACACTGCGCACAGTGCTAAGGTGGGACTTCACAGCACATTCATTCATCCTAGAATCATAGAATCATTTAGGGTGGATCCTTAAGATCATCAAGTCTAACCATAAACCTAACACTTCCAAATCCACCACTAGACCACGTCCCTGAGCACCACGTCTACAGGTCTTTTAAATACCTCCAGGGATGGTGATTCAATAACTTCCCTGAGCAGCCTGTCCCAATGCTTGATAATCCTGTCAGGGAAGAAATTTTTCCTAATATCCAGTCTAAACCTCCTCTGGTGCAACTTGAGGCCATTTACTCTCATCCCATCACTTGTTACTTGCAAGAAGAAACCAACCCCCACCTGGCTACAACCTCCTCTCAGGGAGCTGTAGAGAGCAATAAGGTCTCCCCTCAGCCTCCTTTTCTCCAGGCTGAACAACCCCAGTTCCCTCAGCTACTCCTCATCAGACTTATCCTCTGGACCACTCACCAGCTTCGTTGCCCTTCTCTGGACATGACCCAGCACTTCAATGTCTTTCTTGTAGTGAGGGGCCCAAAACGGACCACAGTATTCCAGGTGGGGCCTCACCAGTGCCGAGTACAGGGGGACGATCACTTTCCTAGTCCTGCTGGCCACACTATTTCTCGTACAAGCCAGGATGCTGTTGGCCTTCTTGGCCACCTGGGCACACTGCTGGTTCATATTCAGCTGGCTGTCCATCAACACCCCGTCTTTTTCCATGAAGCAGCTTTCCAGCCACTCTACCCTACACCTGTGGTGCTGCATAGGGTTGTTGTGACCCAAGTGCAGGACCCGGCACTTGGCCTTGTTGACCTTCACACCATTGGCCTCGGCCCATCGATCCAGCCTGTCCACATCCCTCTGTAGAGCCTTCCACCCCAAGGCAGACCAACACTCCCGCCCAACCTGGTGTTGCCTGCAAACCTCTTGTATGCAGGTAGTTTGTGCACCATACCGTGGAGACACGTGTCATGACATATGCCCCTGGTACTGGGCACAAACTGCCTGCGTACAAGAGGTCTAAGAATGCCTTTGGGAGCAGCCAACGTAAATAAACCCCAAAGTGTTGAGCGGCTTGTTCCAGGACACAGGATAAAAAAGAAGCAGCTCCAGGGCTGAGCCTGAATCCCCCAACGCCGAGCACTGGTAGCCTGTGGCTGGCTGGAGCCCAGCCCCGCGCTGCCGGTGTCTGCCCACGGCTCCCCCAGGCACACAGCACCTCGCAGTCCTCCACGTGCTCCTGCGCGTCTTCCTCGCCTTGTATGGAGGTCCTCTGCACAACGGTAATTGTTTTGGTTGTGCTTCTCTGGCCTTTTTCTCCCTCTCTCCCTCTGACTTTTCAAGAGGAAGGGAGAGGGGTGCTGGCCAAAGCCGAATGCACCATTCCAGGAGAGGAAATACCATTATACTGGCATCACGAACCAGAGGGATCCTAGTGCTGTATTTAAAGCAAAGCATGAGCCCTGGGTACATCTGGGTTCTGTTCTCAGTCAGACTCCGGGTTTTCTCTGAAGTTTGCCCTACTTACTTCGAGTCTCTATGCCACAGCCTCTCTCCCTGTGAAAACAGGGCTGTAATATTTTTCCCGCATCTTAAAAGTATTGGGATTGTGAAAGACTCGGATACTTGAGTGGAGATGTAATTAAAAATGCAAGATAGGGTGGATTAATTATACCCCAGGCCTCTGGTAACAGACGCCAAACTTCTTGTTCTGTGGTTTTATAAGGAAGAAATATGCGTTTGGACCATGTATGGGGGTTGAAGCAGAGCTGGGGGCTGGGAGAGCCGCAGTGGGGGGAGCAGGGATGGGAGCTCCCCCCAGATCTGCACTGGGGTTGCTGGTGCTGCTGCTGTGATTTGCTTAAGCACAGAGAGGGCTTGATTCGGCAAGTTGCTGAATACATCTGGAGTTGTTGATCAAGCAGGGGACTGCCTCCAGCCTGGCTTTATAACCACTTCAGCATCAAACAGCCCCGTTTCAGTGTATGGGGCAGGTTTGGGGGGGGGTTGGTGTACAGCCATGCACGGCCATGGTGCTGTTTTCCTCCTCTCCCCGTGTATGTGTGTGTGTGCATGACTGCATCACGCATACCCTTTTTGGCCAATACGCCTGGTGGTAAAGGATGATCCTAACCGCAGATTCGGCATGCTGGGGTTAACCTCCAACAAGCTGGCGGCCGACGCAGCTCCAGCCTTGTTTCTTGTTTTGAGAAAAAGGAAAAAAAACCCACAACCCAACCCTGTTTGATTTGTTCTTGTAATAGCAGCTGATCTGGATTGGATTTTATCCAAGTCCTTATGTGATTATACGGCCCAATCCCCACAGTATGTACACAAAGCTATTAAAAAAAGATGAGACATTATAAAATACAGTCAGGCTTTAAAAAGGCCTGCTTAAGTTGTAAGAAATACTGAACTTCTGCCAAGGATTTTGATATTTGGTTGAAAATTGAAATCCCCTTACAAGATTTGTTACATTATTGAGCATTTATAAGTATCCCTAGTTAAATAATGAAAAAACGCACAGTTTTACTGGTACTCTGCTAGTGAGTTGTCAAGCAAAAATAAAACATAATATGCCAGTGTATGAGCACTGAAGCAGAGTTCCTGCGGGAGGGTAAAAGCCCACAAGCAGATTGATGGCCGTGGCGCGTCTCTCTTTTGTAGAAACGTGACAGCATAGAGAAAAGAGAGGATGGGGGAGCTCACTTGTGGTGTGCATAAGAATTGGCTGAGCACCAAAGCCCTTATTTTCTCTGGATAATTTTTTCCTAAGTGAGCAAATGCCTGCTATAGAAATGGCAAACATTTTCCGAGCAAGGTTCCAGGTAGAGAGTGTTGACTTGCGTATCTGAGAAATCACTTAAACCGCAAACTTCATGAGCAGATGTCAGTGTTTTGAAGCCGTTTGACATTATTAAAGATGCAGGTGGTATGTTGGCGCTACTGACTCAGCTCTGGGCAGCGATGGGCATTGCCTGGGAGACGCAGTATCTCATCACTCTTCCCAAAACTCTGGTCACGCTCAATGAGGAAAGCCAGGCTAAGATGAACTATAAATCTCAAAATACTTGTTTTTAGTAAAAATTACATGTGAAGTCCAATTTTAAAAAATTATAATAATATTGATGTTACTGGTGTGTATGTCATTTTTCACGTGTAACAGGAAATACACCAGATCTTTCGTGTCAGCTTAGGCCAAACCTAGTAGACTGTGAAACTCTAGAGAAGAAAGGGATTTAAAAATTGCAGTTTTGTCTCCAAACTTCTGTTTTCTTGCTGATCCCAGATATCCCCAGGTGCCTTCTCATTTTCATCAGCTCCCAGCAGCCAGGACCTTGTCATCTAATATGTTTTTAGAGTGTATTGAGTCCAAGTGACCAGTACTCAATGACCAAAACAAGCCTGGTCAAGGTTGCCTTACAGGGTCTTGTCTCTGTGCCCGGCCTGATCCTGCAACGTGCCCAGCACCCTCAGCTCCCCCCTTGCTGGCACTCTGCTGCAGGTGGCTCTTAGAATCATGGAATGGTTTGGGTTGGAAGGGACCTTTGAAGATCATCTAGTTCCAACCCCTGTGCCACGGGCAGGGACACCTTCCACTAGCCCAGGTTACTCAAAAGGTCCATCTAACCTGGCCTTGAACACTTCCAGGGATGGGGCATCCACAGCTTCTCTGGGCAACCTGTTCCAGTGTCCCATCATAAAAAATTTCATCCCTATGTTCAGTCTAAACCTATGCTCTTTCCGTTTAAAACCATTGCCCTTTGTCCTGTCACTACAGGCCCCTCTTCTCCACTGACAGCAGCTTTTCTTTTGGCTGCCTCTCCACAATAACAGGGAAGGGAACGTAGCAGGACGTAATGCCCAAAGGAGTATTAATTCCCCGCCCCGTGGGGCCCTGGAGGACCTACCAGCGAGGCTGCACTCCTGCTCCTCCTAACCAGTGATGATCCAACTGGAGGAGCAGCACTTTGCAATTCCTAGACCCGTGGTTCGAATGTCCACACTACTCCTTACACTTAACACAGAGTATCTCTAAAATATAACTTGGTGAGGGGTTCATGGGTTTGTTTGTGGTTTTTTTTTTGTTTGGGTTTTTTTTTGGTTTTGTTTTTTTTCAAGTGTAAGCACTTTATGTCCCATGTACAAATGTTTGCAGGGCAGCAGAGGCTGCAGTGGGACCATGCCTGTTTCTAACCAACGCCAGGTGAGGTACTTGCTTGCCCTCTGCTGCCAGTGAAGATGGCCCAAATGGGAGAAATGAGTGTGCATGTGCTGGGCCAGCTTCGTGCCAGGTGACAGCTGAAGGACTGGGACCGAGGCATGTTTCTTAGGATCATTTGTGTCAGGCCCTCGGGCGGATGGAGCTGGAAGGGATTGCTAGAGGAAGAATGTGAGGTGAAAGCTCTGGAAAGCACAGTAAAGTCCCATAGGTTTAATCTGAACCTTCTCAAACCATGTGAATTTGGCAGGTTGAGTTTCCAAGTTCATCTGGCTGAGACACTGAGGAATCAAAGAGAAAGAAATCTCCTTTTCACTTGGTTCCAGGTGGAGCAAGATAACTTGTTCTGGCAGCCTTTCAGTGTCCCAGAAATGTGCAATGAAGTGTGTGCCCCTACCCTCTTGGGGAGAGTTCAGCATCTGCAGTAAACTTGTGGAGCCTAAACCATGCCCAGAACAAGAGGATGCTTTTCAAGAGAAACTGGCGAGTTCTCACCATTGCCTTCAGCAGCTGCAGTTCAGCCAGCTCATTTAATAAGGGACTTCAATGTATGTTCTACTTCCAAAAAAACAGATTCCCCTTTACTTTTCAAAAGGCAAACAATTGGCCTAGGGAAAAAAAAAAATAAATGTTTGCAAACATGATTGTTTCCTTCAACCAGTGAGTTACACTGCTTTCCTGCACAGCTGGCACTGTTTTGACACATACACGTGAGTATTTAAGATGCTTATTAAATGCCTTGTGCCACACAGGCACTGGCTCCTTTTATCACTTACCTGAAAATTCCCCGAGGAGCCGGTGCCTGTGCCCGCGCTGGAGCAGCAGTGTTTCTCACCACCGCCTCGCACCGGCACCAAACCTCAGGGCAACGCGCACCGAGCCCGAGTTGCAGCCGCTGCCAGGTCCCTTCGGCTCCCCTGAGAAACCTCTGGTGCAGCACAAAATGAGAGCTTAAGCATAAGCATTAAGACTTTGCTTTTCTTTGGGGAAAATGCAGGGAAAAAATAATTCCTCAGTAATATCGTAGTTCACGTACGGGATGTTTAGCAGTGTTGAGAATCACCTACGCTCTCGTACACAATAAAATATTGCAATGATCTATTACATGAGAAACCTTTCGATTATATTTAATGAGCTTCCATTGTATGGGTTTATTAGAAGAGAGACAGTCCTCATTAAAATAATTTCCAGAATCAAACTGGAAACATTATTAGACACATTTGGGGATATAAAAGACCCATCTATGGCAAAGGCACGCGTTTGTCTGAATGTGAAAGCAGAGATCCATTTAAATGTGAAGAAGGTGACAGACAGCAATAGTTCGGTTTTCCAAACTGAAATTTTAGCTCTGGCCAATGCTTATTTTCAGGTTCTGCATTATTTCTGTGAGCAGTCTTGTTTTCCCATTAAGAAATATGTTAGATAAGGTCTGCAAGAAAAAGATCTGGGCTGCAACTAGATAAAACTACCACTGAGTTTGTGGTAGCTGCTAACTCTGTTCTGTAGTCTGAAAATAAGGGATGGAAGGGATTTGTCCTGGAGAAGTGGAGTGACAGCTTTGCGCTCAGCTTTCAGAGCACCTCAGGCTTCTCTCAGATTGATTTATTTTTCACTTTACTCTGTATTTATTAAATCGTTTGTGTGATGCATTGTAAAAGCGGGAAACACAGCAGAAAAAATCCATTTTCCTCATGCACTGCCGATCACCAGAGACATGAAAGCCTTGGCACAGCCCATCACCGGAGCACAGGGTGAGTGTCAGACACACGTTTCTTTCCCAAGTCACACAAGGAGGGAAAACTTATTGAAATTGTGTGTTTGTGTTGGACTGGACAGCCTGAAAACTCTGCTTAATGACACGAGAGGAGTTTAGTGTAATTTAAAGCTAGTTGGAGCACTAATCTCATCATAAATAAAGTCGTGGGCTTTTTCTACTTCCCCAACTCCCACCAACTTCATTGTCCGTTGATGTCAATAGGACGGAGCGCCCTGGGTCTGCAGTGGTGAGCCTGACATATTAATGAGCCACAGTACAGGATCTCAGCAGTGCTGAATACGCTGGCCTCTACAGATTACGCAGATTTAGGGGAGTGGGAGTGGAAGAGAGAGTCAGAGATGAAAAAAAACCTCTTTTTTTTGCCTAGCTTCATACCGTCTGGAGTGGAGAGAGCCATCAGCAGGTGATAGGATTGGATCCAAGTCTTGAATCTTTCCTTCAAAATGCCAGAGCCTGCAAAAGGCCTGAATAAAACATGAGGTGAAAAATTGCGTCTCCCTTCTACTGTGAAGAAAAATTAGTGGTGGAACAGGAGCGCCACTTGCCCGGTTCAATTGTAGCTGCAAGCCCAGGAATTAATTACAACTGGGCCACTGGGTACCTGGCCAACAAACACTAACATGGTATGGAAAATTTATTTCTAGATTTGTTCAATTGTCTCACAACTTTTTTTTCCTAAGAAACATTTGTCCCACTTAAATCACGGAGTGCCTGGCCATTGTCTTTATTTGGAAAATAAATAAATACAGTAGATGTTTGTACTATATTTGTTAGACAGTCACACTGTAGTACAGCTCAGGGCACCTGAAGCTGAGTTCCCGAGTTGCCTCTGTGGTCACGGGACCACAAGTGACATCCAAAGTGTGACCCAGGACATCCAAGACAGGTGTTGAAAGGCAGGAAGTGTGACTTCAACATCTGTATTCCATTCAAGTGGGAGGTGAAGGGATGCATGCTCCTCTTGTGAGCCACCTCGCTGTTTGTGAGATGAAGCAAATCTATCTGAAAGTCTTTTTTGTTTGTTTGTTTTCCTTTTCTTTTTGCTCTTTTTGCTCACTGTGCTGGCCAGAGCTGACCTGCCGCTGCTGAGGCCTGCAGTGCTAGGACATCATCTAGGACATTTTACATCTGACAGCACAGTGCAAGGCGGGCTGACAGCCATGTAGGATGGCCCTCTCAATAGAGTGGTGTATGTGCCTCCTGCTTCTCTAAAATGGTCCAGCCATTGCTGGGAAAAGCGCCAGTATGAGGATCTCTTTACCTCCATGAATGGGAACGGGTTCAACCAGACCTTGGTCTCTGTTGAGACCAGGAACAAGACTGCAAGCTCAATTTTTATACCCCTGACCCCAGCGCGGAAGTTCCTTTTGAAAATGCGCAAAGCCTACTCACCTCATTTCTCAGAGGGTAATCAACTGACACAGCATAGGAGAAACATTTTGTCACTATCACCCTGACTTAATTTGAATTTCATTTCCAGGAAGAATGCCGTGTGTGATGAAATCACCTCACCACTGCTGGCGTGCCGCCAGTGATGCAGGTGATAGCTGGCTGCAGCTAACTATCCCTTTTTGTGTCCTTTTGGCCATCACCAGCAAAACCCATGTAAAGCAGGATGTCGCACCTCCTTCGTTGTACAAGCAGGGAAAGTTCCAGGTTATGATGAGCAATGTCCTTCACCAACATGGGAAAAGAGTCTTGTCACCTACTTTTGTACTCAGCGTCCTTCTGCTGGGAATTTTGAGCAAGGCAATACAAGTTTTTCTTTTCTACAGAACAGCAAGCCCCACAGCAAAAGACCTGAAGGTAGAAGAGGTACCTCATCTCCTCCTCCTGTGCTGGACTGCTCTGCCAGTGCACGGACTTGCTTACTTTTCATACCCAGAGCAGTTTTGTACACACCAAGGGGACTTCCACCTCCACTTTGGGAAACTCTACCAATTTGTCTTAACTTTGTACCTGTGTCCTTGCATAAAACACATTTTTTCCTGTCCATAAATTCATCCCATTACATCTAATCTTATCCCAAATGAGCCACCCTTGGTGTTTATAGCCTTCAAATACTTGCAGAGGGTTATCATATCCTCCTCCTTTAGTCATCATTTGGAAAAGTTGTTTATGCTGAATTCTTTCAGGCTCTCCTCATTCACCCGTTCCCTCCCACCTCTCATCTGTGGTAGTGCTCTTTGAAAGCCCTCCAGCCTGTCTGCATCACCCCGGGCCTGAGGTGCACAGCAACGACTGCAGCAGCCCCGGTGCAGAGCCCTACTGCAGCCCCAGCACATCCTCGCTCTGCGATGTGAGACCTCGGTGGGCAGCCCCAAATCACACAGCCTTCTCCCGTCCCACGTCGCAGCAACGGCTGCTAACTGACGTGCCTGTTCTCCAGGTTTCTCTGCCCTATTGACTAGCAGTGTTTCAGATTATTTCCCCCAAATGTATTAACTTCAGTTTTCCCAGGCGCAGTCTAATTTGGTTATTTCCTGCTCAGATTTCTGACCTCTCCAGCTTCCCCCATATTATTGCTACATCCTCCCTCATTTGCTTTCGACTGTTTGGGCCAAATTACAGAGAAAGCAGAGATGAGCCAGGATGTGTATCCAGGCTCTCTGCCAGCCGTTTTGCAAAGAGATCACCCAGGCCCCAGGATCCCACCTCTCGCAAGCCGCAGTGACAGACCGTGAGTTAGCAAACAGCCTTTCTTTTTCCAGCCTACCTGCTGACATGGGCAGGATCGGTAGCCGTCGCCAGCTGACCCGCATGGTCACTGCAGGCTTGAAGCTTTCCAACCCCTACAGTGACCCGCAAGGTGCCCCTGGGTCCTCAAGGGAGATCATCAGGTATTATTTCCAAGCTGTTATTTAAGGTTAGACACAAAAATGAACGTGTCCTGATTTTCAGATGCCAAGTGCTTGCATTTTCTATCAGTGATGTTGGCCATTGTGCTACCTAAAGAATGGAGCTCTGGGAGTGATCTGACCGAGAGCAGAAAGGTTCACCACCTTTGAATTTCACCTTTGAAATTGCTTTCGTGTAGGTGAATGAATTTCAGCAATTTTGGAATTGTTTGCGTGCCTGTGTGTGCATTTGTGCATGTGTGTGTGTTCTGGTTTTGGAACCAGAGACCACGCAGAGGGACATTAGTGCTCCCCAAGAGCACAGAGACTGAAGAGGCGATGACGAAGGTCACGGGAAGTCTGTGGCCTGACTTGGGAGTGGGGTGGCCTGTGCTTTAGCCAGCAAGCTGTTGCATACTTTCCATCTTCAGAAATAGCCTGAATCGCCTCACACCTACATAAGCTGCTTTCCAGGAGGTGACCTGCTTTCCTGAGTCCAACCATTTAATCAAACTGGCCTTTATTTTTGTTTTAGTTCTTTATGTAAAGTTCCTCCTGGTTCACGAACACTTTCAGCAGCTGTTCATGGCCTTTCATCATTGCACCTCTCACTTCCTTGGGGCTTTTTCTCACTTGACGACTGAGGCATCGCGTCTGCCAGCGCAGAGTGAGCGTTCCTGACTTCACTGCCTTCAGCTTTTAGAAAAATGGATCTTTAGCAGGAAATGGCTTACATTTCACTAGATTGCAAATGATCCTGCAAACTAATATTTACTAAGTTGGACTCAACCCGTGGAGCGCTCCTGGTACGTGGCTGCCTGACTCCTGGACCAGGCAGCTCCATGGAGCCGCTGAGGTGATGTAGCCCCCAGGCCCTTAATACCCTTAATGCCACAGAGTCATCACCTGCCCAAGCCCCTCCCTGCGTGAGCCCAGTCCCCTCTGCTCCCTCCCTGCCCCAGCAGGTTGACATGGGATGTCCAGGAAGATGACCTGCAGCCCCTCAGGCCAGATGTCAAATCCAAATCTCTCAACAGCTCTAACTACAGCGTTACGGGATAAAGGCAAGCTACTGCTGCCTCCGCCAGCCTGAGAGAGCCACGGCTGGTGTGCCCTGCGCAGAGATCATTAGTGGAGACCCCCGTGCCTTGGAGTCCCTCAGGGAGGGAAGGAGGAGCTCCTGCACAGCTCTAGGTGAGAAGGTGAGGAGTCCTGCCACAAAGGCAAGGGCTCAGGGCAGACCTCCCGTGCAGAGCTTGGGCTACTGGGAAAACTTAAGCACCTCCGGACTCCAACAGTGGGATTCCTCCCTCCTCACTCTATAGTGGAGCCATACACCGCAGGCTCCTTTACAGGCAGGGGAGAGGGAAAACCCTTTCGGATACAATTCACCTGACTTGATATACCTGCCTTCTTTTGCATGAGGTGGCTCCAATCCTAAAATCCAGCAACCGAACCAAGTGGAGCTTTGCCAACTACAGAACCGAGTGGTGGTGATTGCTTCCCCAAAACCTGCTCTTAGCCCCTGTGTGGAGCTATAAGGTGGATTCAGGTGCAAGATGCTCTGCACGTCTGAAGTCTGAAAATGGACAAAAGGAAGAGTGGGTAGGCAGGGCATTGCTGTGCTCACAGTGACAAAGCCATTTATAGCTGCTCTCGTGCCCTCCCTTAGCTTACCCATTCCTGGCCATCCCTTCTTGTATCCAGGAGTAAAACCTGAGGCCAAACTATTGGCCCTTCAGAAGGGGGACTTTGAAGGTGTAGCTCTCCTGGCCCTCAAGTCGTCTGTGCTTAGCCAGTACCAGAATCGGGGGAAACAGCCCAGGGGCATCCCAGTTGGTGGGCTGGGAGCCAGCGCAGGTCCCCTGATGTCAGCGCAGTGCTGTGCCCAAGCTAACAAACCCAGGGCTTATTAGCTCAGGTGCAATGCCAGGCAAATGTGTCAGTACTGCCGTCAGACCCACCGCTACGCCTGTGCGTCACCGGGCTGCACCGCATGTCATTACCAGCTCTCTGTGCATGGGCAGCCCTGCGGTGCTGCCTGCCTCGGAGCGTACGGGGCTCACAACCACGACTTTCTTCAGGCCAAACATGCAAGGCCCATCTCCCTCCCCTTCTATATATACAGTAATAAACCCCATGGAAAAGTCATAGCAAGCGAGAGAGAAGAAAGTCCAAGCCTGGTTTTGGTCACCCATTTGGATTTATGCCTTGGAAAGGATCAAACTGCCAACAACCCTCCGGCATAAGTAGTTTAACCTCACTCTGTTAGTTCCCATGTCCTGGACAAATGTCCTTCACTTCTCACTTGGTGTTAGAGACCTCTTGTCTCCCCCTAGGTATTCAAATGCGTCTTACAGGTTGAAATTGTGGTCCCAAAATGCTTTCAAGAGATGTGATGTGTGCAGGTGACAACCCACACTGTCACCGGTGTAACGGGGTGAGAATGCTGCTGTTGGTTAGTGCATTTAGCCCTTCCTAACAGTGTTCCCACTGCAAGGTAAAAAATACTTGAGTATTCAGCACATGAAGCACTTAAAAATAATAGTTTGGAGGGGGTCGGGGGTGTTGCGGGGGTGGTTGCTCTGCAAAGTGCCACACTGCGATCTGGCTGAATATTTCAGCGGTGGAATAAAAGCCCCGCTCCAACTCTTCTGTCCCCGAACACCCAAACAAGGGTGTACGTATTCAGCACAGCACTGCTCAAAACCCAAGCCCCAAACGCTAGCAGGTGCTTCTCCCTCTCTTTTCATCATCTGAGCGTAGCTGATGCCTCCTGCCAATTTCAAAGGCGAGCAAACACAATGGCGTCGGGGGGCGAAGCAGCTGGGGGGGCGGCAGGCAGGGAGGGGGCACGGAGGGGGCCCTGCTTGGCAAGGTGAGCGGTGCCTGCCGGGTTGGCGGGCGGCCCCTGCCAGCTCTCTTTGTACAGCTCTGGGAGGGAAGGGGGGAAGGAAGAGACGACAGCAAGCAAGTGGATTCAAAGTGAAGCGCCTGGGGCCAGCGAGCTGTAGCCGTGGCTGATCTGTGCCAGCTGCGAGCCACCGCTCCGCTAGTCAATGTGCCAATTATTTTGCTGGAGTAGGGAAGAAAGAACCACCACACCCGTGCGTTCGTGGCCGATGGGGCTGGAGGAGGGCAGTGTGGATGTACGGCAGGACTTCACCCATATACACCGTGCTGACCCACAGCCATCACAAATTCCCTAACGCATGGCATTTGGGCTGTGCTCCGTGCACGGCCACAGCCTGGCCAGCCCAAACTCCTGGGTCCCGAGGGAGAGGGCGGCCATGCTCCCCATGCCTATCCCAGAGAAGGGAATGCCACAAAAGCAAGCCTGTGTCTGCCAGGGAGCCATTCCCTGAGCTGCCACAGGGATGAGACCTCAGCACAACCTTCCTTAGATTGGCTACATCAGCTGGCACTGAAAATGTTTGACCCCAAAACTGCCCCTGCTGAGGCACCGGTGCCAGCACGGGGGCAGTCCTCTCTCTTCTCCTCTGTCCCCTGGGCCATGGTCCCCGAGCGGCCATTCCTCACGGCCAAAAGATGCTTTTGCCCCTTTCGCGTCCTTCTGGATGGAGGATTGTGGTTCACGTCAACCACAGCTCCTGTCTCCAGGCTGGGATTAGTGTCGCCTGCGTGGGAAGAGGGTTGGGTCAGGGCAGCTCTAACACCCACGATGGGGTACCGGGAAGGGGGGATGACACGGATGCAGCTGCTAAAGGCTTTTGCGGAGGGGCTGCTGCTGCGTGGTAATGGCCTTTCATAGTGGAGCTCCACAGGCTCCCGGCGGCCAGAGCCAGGCTGTGGGACTCTCCATAGCCCCCCCAGCCTGGGGGTGTCGGCCAGGCACGGCG
>NW_009646945.1:4804781-4825928 GCF_000708025.1 Charadrius vociferus
TGTCCAGGGATGCCACCCCTGCCACCTCTCTGGGCAACCTGTTCCAGTGTTTCACGACCCTCATTGTAAAGCAATTTTTTCCTTCTATCTAGCCTAAATCTACCCTCTTTAGTTTAAAACCATTACCCCTTGTCCTATCATAACAGGCCCTGCTAAAAAGCCTGTCCCCATCTTTCTTGTAAGCCCCCTTTGAGTACTGAAAGGCCGCAATAAGGTCTCCCCAGAGCCTTCTCTTCTCCAGGCTGAGCAACCCCAACTCTCTCAGCCTCTCCTCACAGGAGAGGTTCTCCAGACCTCTGATCATTTTTGTGGCCTTCCTCTGGACCTGCTCTAACAGGTCCATGTCTTTCCTGTGCTGAGGGCTCCAGAGCTGGACACAGTACTCCAGGTGGGGCCTCACCAGAGTGAAGTAGAAGGGCAGAATCCCCTCCCTTGCCCTGCCGGCCACACTGCTTTTGATGCAGCCCAGGACGCAGTTCACCTTCTGGGCTGTCAGCTCACATTGCCAGCTCCTGTCCAGCTTTTCATCTCCCAGTACCCCCAAGGCCTTCTCGGCATGACTACTCTCAATCCCTTCAAGGAAGAAGGATGGCTTCAAAGCGGTGTGAGGGCAGGAGAGGGGACAGCCGGGCAGCGATGCTCTCCTGCTCCGCATCCTGCAGGCACTCACTCCTGTGGCCATAGCTTAACACTCGCCCGGCAATTAATTACAGGCACTGTTGGCCAGCCACAGAGGGAAATGCAGGCTGGCAGTGCTGAGCCTGAGCAAGTGGCTGCCCAGCCCTGCAAACACCGACCCTCCGGCACTGCGGTGAGAGGCGCTCAGTCCACCCCAGGGACAGGCAGCTCTCATGTCCCCCTGCCTCACCTCCGCACCCTGGGATTTTTGACCTTCACCAGGTCAAGGGCACCTGGTGAAGTCCCCTGAGGCAATACAGTTGCCTGCGACGAGCTCAGGTTTAGCCAAAGGAAGGATGTGAGCCTCTACATGGATGATGTCCTCAGGACAAGCAAGGGGCATGAAGCCATCCAGCGCGAGCAGGGTGTCCGTCCCAGCTAGCAGCGGTGGTAGTGGGGCAGGAGCACAGCGACACACCCGCGTTACCTACATCACTCATGGGGAACAGAAGGCACAGTGTTCGCCAGCTGTGTTTTGTGTAGTGCAGCAGACAGTCATCTGCCCAGTCAGCCGCCCTCGCTAGAACCTATGCCTGTGGCTCACATGATGCGGCGTGAACATGGAACAAGGAAAATCTGCTATTAAATTCAAGCAAGGCTGGCAGCCTTCAGCCACTTTTTAGTATAAAATGAAAAGACATTTTAATCACTCTGTGTTGGCATTTTCCCAACAGTTTTTCCTCATCTCTTCCTTTCCAAGAAGGCTCAGTCATTATCCCATCTACCAGGGGCGACTTCTCATTAGCAAACACCCTCCGCCTGCCTTCACTGGGCTCTGCCTGCCTCCCCCTGCACAGCTCAAGCCTTTCTTTGGAAATGTTGCTTTAAGGGTTTTCTTACTTTCCTTAATGAGTTTGGCTAAAAAGGGGAATGTTTGGTGTATATCCTTCAGGAAGAAACAAACCCATAAGAGATCCCTCAGAGGACAGAGTGAGGAGGCTGCATTTGCAGGTGTGTTTCCAGAAGCTCCCCTTTTGCACTCATCTGTGTCTGATAAGGGCCATCTCATTCTAGAGAGATAACCTGGAAGTGAATCTGCTGCTACCACGCTCCTATAGACTGATGCCTGTCCTGTGTCATCAGAAATGAGACAGTTGTGGTGGGTTCCTCAAATACAAAACCATATATCCTTCTAGTACTTGGTCTATGAACATCAAGTGAAGTGTGTTGGGAAAGGTGCTATCTTTCTTGACCAACCAATTTGTGCTCCTCATAAACCTCACCTTATGGAGTCTTTGCATATATTTTAAGGACAAACTAGATTTTCTTCTGTGGTATCCACTCTGTTCAAACTGGTACCAAGACCAGTGGTGTTCCAGAGAATCTCATCTTCACGGGTCATTCCTGAAGGGCTCCAACTTGTCCCTCCGTTGCTCAGACTCTGGGCTCCCAAAGTTCATTCCTGTTGCTGCCCTGTGTAATTTTGGCTGGTCCTTCTGTGCCTCGTGGCACTCCCAGCCTTGAGTGCCGCATCTGCTTCTGCAAAGTCCTTCTTGCAAATCTTTGCTCATCCAGCAGTCATGTGTTGGCAGAATGCATGGCTCTATCTAAATCAAGAAGCATTGCAAAAATTAAGTCTCTTTTGCTGGAAATGTTGATACTAAAGTAAACCAGAGGCTTCTGGATAAAGTCAAAACCTCAGGCTATTTCTGGTAGTTTTCCTTTTGTGAAGTGCGCTATGTTCCTTAGTATTTATTCCACTGATGTGGTGTGGTACGGTGTGGTTCCACTTCTGGTCCACAGCCAAATTTTGAAAATCTTTTCTGAAATAGAGAATCATCTTTCCCAGATCACTAATAAACCACTTGGAAAGAATCCGGGGGGGGGGGGGGGGAGAGGAGAGGTCGTCGTCATCCCCCCCCCCATGCAGTAAGTCACAAGCAATCATATTCCTAAAATACAAAAGTTAGAATTGTTTTAAAAAACACCCACGTATTTAAATCCTAAGACTTTGGTGAAATGAAGGTAGCAGTCAGAGTTGGAAAAAGAAAAAAACATTAGAGCTATCTGAGATTTTGCTTGGAAACTATTCACATAAATGACTTAAGTTCAAAAAAAGCTATAGAAGTGAAACGATAAAATTTTGCCCGGGCCGCCATAAATAAACCAACCCAAATCAATTACTTTTCTGTCTATAAGTCATAAGCAATTTATAAAACATAGAATGAACAACGATTTCTGTGACAACAGAGGCACTTTAGTAATAAAGTGTTACCACTTCAACAACATTATTATATGCAGCATCCAATTTCTGGCACGAGGAAGCAGGTGCCTTTCTTCACAGCAAGTCGCCATTACCAAGAGTAGCGATCGTCCTGAGGCTACTATATGTTTACTGGCTGCATAAAGACAATTAATAGCCCCACGAGTAAACAGTTACTGGTTTATACAGCATATTTCTAAATTCAAGGGATTAAATATCAGAGTGCTGCTCTCACAGCAACTGCCACTGGGAAACGAATGTGCTGGTTAGCACAGCCTGGACCCCACAGGCTGCAGAGGGGCAGCTGAGCAGCCACCACCCTTTAGGGGAGTGTAAAACTGAAGCTGAACAGGTATTGGCCAGTAATATGGAAAATGGGGACACTACAGGTTGCTTTCTTCTGCCTCCCTTTGCTCTTCCAGCACTGCACGTGCTGTAGGACTTTTCTCTGGTGCAGTACCTTGGTGGGTAGTTCCATGGACAGGTCCCTGCAGAGGCGAGAGCAGAAGTCTGGGGTGATTTAGGTCATGTTTGCAGCCGCGGCGTAGGCGGCCAGGATAGATAACCCTCAAGGCCCCTTCCAGCTCGGTTGGACTGGTAGAGCCACAAGTGTAGAAGTGCATGACTGCAAAGGTCTGCCAGCACAGGGCCTGGACTGTGTGCCTGCGGACACATGTAGCAGAGGCAGGAACCTCAGATGCATTCAGTAGCTTTTACCATGAATCTCTACAACCGACTCTACCTTCTATTTGAGAAGATTTCTTCAAATGCGCCAGTTGCTTATTGCGATGACAGAGCAGAAAATAGAGCTGGGTGGTTTTTTTGTGTAAATACTGTATTTTTTAGCATCGGGATGTAAGAAATTTGTCCAGAGTCTGATACTTGCTGTGAAAATATATTCCCGTGCTAGTCTGAGGGCGACACTGAGCAGGAGTGATTTACAAAGCTTTATACCAGCAGCACTTTGTGGTCTTGCCAAGAGAGCAACTGGTGCTTTCTGCTTTGTCAGTGCATCGGACTGCATGTGGACCTCGAGTCATGGGTCCGCCCTTACTTACAACAGTGGCTGTAGAAACAGGATGGGGCCATCTTTGCTGCTTGAGCTGCACGTCCATATGGAGAGCACAAGATTTGGCATGGAAGAGTGTGAAGATGCAGTCCCCACTGCAGACCCTGTGTGCCTGCTGCCTTGGCACTCGGGCACATTGCACTGGTTCCCCAAGGAACGAAGGGCAAGAGCACCCGAAGGCGAAGTAACTCAGCTGCAGGAAAGATGATAGTGTGCACGTAGCCTGTGGTACTCCCTCATTTTCACCATTCCTCTGAAATATACTGCACTTTAGGAGAAGCCCAAGCCAGATGTAAAGATTTACTTTGCTTCTGCTCCAGAGCATGCAGCTTTACAGGCTGGTTGGGGTTGCTTTTTCAGCAGTTCTCCAGCTCCAGGAGTAGTCCCTGCGTGACTGCCTCCCAGTCCGTGCTGCTATCGGCCACCCCAGCGTGCAGAGGAGCATGGAGGAAGGCTGTCCTCCCCACGAGGCAGGGCTGCCAACTGCACGGCTGGTGAAATACTGCTGCTTGGGTGCATACTACCCCCATCTAACCCCAAGTCTCACAAAAACAAACGGGAAAACCCCACACGGAACATTCCTGATACAGAGCAGCTCCTGGGGCTGCCAAACGGACGGTTTAAGACCACCTGCGAGTGACTGAGCAAGTGGGATGCCGTGTAGCCTGCACCTTTCCTAAACTGAGAGATGCTGATTTTGAAGGAGAGAGGTATTGCACTGTGGGCAGGTACCATGTCTGTGAGCAGCAGATTCCCTCACAGGTAGGGCAGTGGCTGACCAGCACAGTCCCTGGGATCGCCCTCCTGCCCGCTGGAAGGAAGCGCTGCCGCTTCGTCCTTTTCTTTCTGGGACTGGCCGTACTTACTGCTCAGATATTTGGGCCGTGCTTCTGTCCGTGGAGAGGTTTTGCACTTGTTTACCTCCAAGTTCAGAAGTCGGCGCCCAGAAAAATACTGCTAGCAAGAAGCCAGTACAGCTCACATGCTAAGGCTTACTGTGAAGAGAAAAATATTACTGACATATTTTAGCTGCTTTTTTGTATTATTATTATAGGATCAGGGTAGGTGGATTAGATAGAGAAAAACTAACACTGTGACAACACTACCCCACACTCACAGGTTTTAACAAAACTTGGCCACAGAGCCAGCAAGAATCAGGAAACTGCACTGACTCTCCCGACTCTTCTCTGGGCAGTTTTAGCTACTGACTCCCCAGGATAACAGCATGTCGTGGTTTACCCCCACCCCACAGCCACTCCGTCACCTCCCCCTTCCCCCCCAACAGAGAAGAGGGAGAAAAGGAGGGGAAAGGAAGAAAAACTCATGGGTTGAGATAAAGACAGTTTAATAGAACAATATCAGAAAAGGAAAAATAACAATAATAATAAAACCACCACATGCTCGCACTGCCCAGTCAGTTGGCACCATCCTGAGCAGTGAATGTGGATTCCACCCCGCAGCTAACCCCCATTTATATACTGAGCATGGCGTCTATGGTGTGGAATATTTCATTTGCCATTCCATCCTTCTATCTATTCTTCTATGGGAAGATATAAAAAAAGTCCTTGAATAACGTAAACATCACTTAGCAACAACTAAAACCAACAGGTATTATTGACCTTCCTTTCACAGCAATCACTAGAAAGAGAAATTAACTCTTTCGCAGCTGAAACAAAGACACAGCAGAAAGAGGAGTTACTCACAGTGAGCTGTTCTTCCAGGCAGTCATCTTCCTGCACAGATCAAATCACAGGAAGACAGCAGAGAACTAGCATTAACCTTACAGGGCATATAAATACAGGACCAAAGGAGGGAGAATCAACTTGGCGTTTCAGGCACTGCACCCCAACCTCCTTCATCCCCATCAAAGATCAATTCACACATTCAGTCTCCGGAAGAAGGTTAAAAGTGTTCATCTACCCATGGCAGCATCTCAGCCTTGTGCGGTCAACCCCACGCTGTTGCCCTGTGAGAAGCAAAGGGGATCCCCGGAGCCAGTACTGAGCGGCTGAGCGCGATCCTCACCCTGTGCCCAAAAGGAATTTCCTCACAGCATCAGGTTCCAGCAACACACTGGGAGAGCGCATCAGGTGAGCGGGGACCTCACATGGTTGAGCGGTGACTTGGGCATACAGGCTGCTTTCTCCTACTTCTGGGCAGCAATGTCCTATTACCGCAAACCTGCTTTAGTTTCCCGACAAGGGGATGTGAGAAGCAGGCATGCTGGAGAATGCTATTATTTGACTTATTTCTCCTTATCTGCTACTTTATCTGAAAGGCAAAAGGGAAATTTAGATGGAGAGTTAGTAGCACAGACTGGTCGCAGAGGGCTCTCCAGCATGCGGACTCCACCGCAGCAGCCTCGAGCCCCACTGCGCAGGAGGTTACTCTGCGCCTGTCACTGCCCCCTCCCACAAAAGCACCACAGGCTTTCAGAGAAGCTCAGAATCAGGTTTTACACCAGTTGCGCACATGGGTCCACAACTTCTGCGAGGCTACATACCCGTTTGGGAGACTGGTGGGACGGCAGTGGACAGAAACAAGCTCTCCCAAAGTGTTAGAGATTAGTTTTGTTTTTTCTCCCCCTACCTACCTTCCATTTTCCCCCCTCTTCTGGCTGAAGCATACGTGCTGCAGATTTTTCGGACACAATGTTTTATTTGCTGTTTTGGCATACTAACGTATTCACGTTTCCAGCCCATTTCACTGCTAACAAATCCTTACATGTGCAGGAATGTTTGTGTAATCAAAGAGCAATATTTTTAAGAGTCAGGATTGAGCAGTTTAAAATCATAGGAGATAAGAATCATGGCTCAAGGCCTGGAAGCTGTGAGACTGGTAGAAAATGCAGAATGCCACATTCAAGGTACTGCCTTTTTCACAGACAGAGCCCCTGTACCAGATACTTTGCCTCTGAATTCACCCAAGACATTAGGTGTGTTCTTGGGGGTCTATTTGAAACAAGCGAACAACATTAGATAAAACCCAAGCAAGCAAACAACCCCCCTGCCTGTAACCCAGACAAACCCCGTTCCAGCTGCATTTCCCATGCAGGGCTGTAAAAACAGGTCAAGAATATTTTAACGTCCCTTTCCAGTTTCCAACCATAAATGGTATTCCCACAGTGGAGAGGTGCAGAAAATTAAAACATAACCCACAGTTCTGTCTGGGACCTTACACGGACTTGCTTTCTGTTGTCAGCTTCATATGTGAGGAAAGCATTTTGATAAGTAACAAGTATACCAAGGACAAAAAAAAATAGTTTTCTTTTCTGCAAAGCCTTGAAGCTTTCCTAGGCAACGTTAGGAGCAAAGCACTTAAGTAGGAAGTTGGGTTCTGGTTCCTGGAACTGAGACTCCAGATATCAAATTGTGTAAAAATTACGGTGACTCCGAGAGCTGACAGCAGTGAATTATGTTTCACTGCCTGCAGGTCCCCGACCCGGCTTGGCTTGTCTTTTAGCTAAGATTCTAAAGGCTTTAAGGGTGTGTGGATGTTGCCCTTCAGCAGCACTTGGAGGACTGATGGTGTTTTCAAAAAACAAAAGCAAATGATAGTACCCTGCCAGAGGGAAAAACAAGGTCAATCATACTATGCAAATTAGCTCTCTGTTGGAGAGGAAAATCAAAACAGAGGAACCTGCTACCCCCAAGGTACAGATTGAACATGAATAAACAAAACTTAATTTCTGCTTGATTTTGTCACCAGAAAGGGTGAAAGAGGAAAATACATAGGTGCAAAACCACTTAGATGAATACAGCAGTGACTTTGGAAACCTCTCAGTGTTGAAAAATAAACTTGTTGCTACAAAGCCTGCATTTGCAAATGAAGAGTATCACCCATGCAGAAGACACAGCTGCGGACCTCTGAGGAACTATCAGACAGCTAAACATTTTTTTGCTGGAGGCTATGTAAGAAGTATCCTGGTTCTGAATACTGTCGCTACCCTTTTCTTGGGTTATTTATTTTCAGTTCTTAACAGAAACCAGTCATGAAAGAAAACACACCAGTGCTGAAAATTCACCTGTAACATCTCAGGTCAGTGTGTTTCTAGACTTTTGGTTTATTTACTTAAAGACTAGCTTACAATTTATTAACCAATCTGTCAAAACAAGATTAATTTAAACTATGGAGCAATATTTACTGCAGATCTTGATGAAATCTCCACCTCACGCATCCAAAGATGCTACTTCATTTCCCTGGGCCTAAGAGAATGACAAGCGCAGCAACAGGCACCACTGCAGGTGATTGCTTTTTACCAAGGCAGGAGGAGCCCTGAGCGGCTGCACGGCAGAAGGAAACTTATGCTGAAAACGTGATAATCCATTAGGCTACCACAGGGGAATACCACAAGTTGCTATAGAAATGCCAAATGCCTGAAAAACATTTCAAACAATAACAAACTTTTACTTGATTATTCAATATCTTAATTTGCTGAATGAAAATTATTGTGATTCGGGTACTTATTGAAAGAATGGACACGATGCCGTACTCATTTTCAGTTCAAGTTTTACTCTCCATTGCACAAAGGTTGAAAAGATTTTTCCAAAGTCTGAAAACCAGCATAGTATTTTTGGTTTCATGTATAAAGCAGGGCAACCCAAGGGATACAGGAGTTGTATGACTGTTCCAACGTTCAGCATTAAAGTGTTGTACAACGTAATTTTATCTCATACATTGATTATTTTTCTACATTATCTGCTTCTCAATTTGTAACTCTGTACAACACCCGCAGATATCTAAGGTTAAAATATTTTGATAAAATACCATGTTATGGAAGATTCCAATGACTTAGTAGAGATTACAGTGCAAAATAATGACAAGTCAGAGCATTGCTAAGAGTTTATTCAGAAGCTTTTACTTTCAGTTCTTATATCACAAAAGACATGTTTAATGTTTACAACAAGTATTAGAAACTGAGATGTTTTTATTTCTACTATTATAAAAGTAACATAGGAGACCGTTCTAAGCCATCTTCAAAATGCAGACCAATCTTTTTTTGTATATAAACTGTACACAAAAAACAAGGCACTATACATTTTTGGATAATAAAGTATAAAGGTTGATTCGCATAGTTTCTCGAGAAATCCATGCTATAAATACAAACGCTTTGTTCAGTTTAGCACCTGAAGCAGCACTGAGAACAATTCATTACCTATTGCAAAGGGAAACTTTTCAGAATACCTAAGAGATACATATTGGTGGTACAGCTAATTCAGTACAAGCAACTGCCATCCAGCTACTTTTCTGTAGTTTTGACATGAAAGTCTTGAAAGTGAATATATATATTGCATTGTTAAATACATACTTGTTCTATGTGTTTATATAAATATAAATTCTTTGTAATCCACAAACTAACAAAATAACACTTTACAAAGAGAACTTCTTCAAAACAAAAATGGCAAGTATTGTATATAGCCAAAGGACACCTGTTACAGTAGCTCAAGAAACTACTGTTTAAGTGCATAGGAGAGCAGAGCTTAAACGTATTACCTTTAAGAGTCAAAATTGAATTCCATTTCCAAAGAGTTCTCTTGACCTTTTATAATATTACATGCCTCCAGACAGGTAGTTGCTAATAACTTCAGATTATTTCTATTTATTTTGTAAATGTGGGGTACAATTCTTCTAAAGGGCACAGAACATGAAAACGGACATCCCTTTAGTGCTCACTCCAATAAACACAACTTAGAAAAGTCCTTTTGCCTTCTTCAGATTAACCTGCTTCCAAGATGGCAGTGCATTGTACTCTTCTCTCGTCATCTCTAATGCCACCTGCATTTAAAACCAGAGGATTTGCCATTAGTAAAAACACTTACAAGTAGCAAAACTGTCAAATGAATTCACAGTACGGTTAGACACACATGCAGAGAGTAAAAATGCGCCCATTCTCTCCTTACCTCAAAGTCCTCATCCGAAAGATAAATTTCGAGCTTCAGTGGATCAACTCCCTCAGGCAGAGGTCTAGCTAAGAGATCTGCTAGTGGGTACACCGTTTTACACAGCTTGGCCAGCACATCCTCTACAAGGATTATCTGATTGGAAACGTCAGCATCCTGTGGGGAGAAAAGGGAAGCAGAGAACACAGGATCACAACGCTGAACCCACCAACTGCTCCCGCTGCAGCGTGCAGATGGCACGGGATCAACCTGCACTGCCTGGCCCACACAGCACAAAGCTATACATCCAAGTCCACACAGGAGCGAACAGCCCTGCCCTACAACAATTTCACAGCTAAAAAACTGTCTGCACTCAGCAGAAGGACATCCTGTACCCTCAGAATCTCAGTTTAAGGCTGAATTCTGTGTTTAGCCATGAAGCCAGCATTTTCCACTAAGGATGCCTGCAGAAGACTTAGAAAGAAGAAAATGTCATTTGCCTTGAGATGACTCTTCACTGAAGGCTTTTAAAGCATCACATGTAATTCAGCTGTGCCTCCACTTCCCAGGTGGGGAAGTCAATGCTGAAGCTCTTGGAGGGGGCACTTTGCAGGGCATTTTGCTCCCCTGCACTTCAAGCCTGGAGGACAGACCAGAACTGCATGTTGCTGCCTGTTTCACATGATTGGAACAGTTGTTCTACTAAACTCTGGCACATCTCTTTTTAACAGGATTCAGGTAACACTTTCCTCCTGTTTTTAACAAAAAAGAATATGAGAAGTTATATGAAAAAATATTCAGGAATGCTTCTGCTATCCACACTCCCAGTCAGAATTTAGCTATGTTGTTATTTTTTTCCTGTGCAGGCTCCTGAACTGTACTTTGTAAGTTCATCCTCTGGATTTTGGGGCTTGACAGCACAAACAAGCAATGTTACTGACAACACAAGACACAATTACTAGCAATAGGAAACAGTCTGTGCAATGAAAAGATTTACCATTTCCGTGATCTCTGCAATGTCTTCCCTGTGTTCCCAACTTGGGAACATATTAGTGAAGGTCAGAGGCTCTAGGCCAGCATGAATTAGATAGGATTTTGGGGGCTTCTTTACGTTTTTTCCTAAAAACAGTCAAAATACAAAAAAGAAAAAAAGAGAGAAATTACAAATGGTACCATATTTTGCAATGTCACCCATTATCCAAAGCTACCTTATTAGCTTGTTTCACTGATTCTTTTCTCAAAAGCTGAAGTAATTTAAGGCAGTAGGAATAAATTTCACCAGGATTTTTTTTAATGTAGTATGGCATTTTTGAACATGTTTTTCAGTATTATTAAATCTACCTTTTACAGTATCTGACCACAAAGATCAAAATGCTGAAAATCCCTCACAGTTACTTCCTAACCCAATGTATTTCTTATTTTACAAAAACAGAGTTAGAATATAGTAAGCAAAGTGTACTGGTCTGAAATTAGCCAAATTCAGGTAAAAGAAACCTTCTGGTATGCTCAGCAGAAATGTCCTGCCAGCAGCAAATAAAGTTTAAGATTGGAGGCTGAAGTAAGAAAGTTTAAACTGTTCTTAACTTGGGATACTGAGGTGTAACACAATCATTTTGTTATTACAAATTCAAAGGAATGGGATCTGAAAGTTAATAGAGGTATTGCAATAGCTGGATGGTAATTACTGATGATGTTCAAAGACAGTCCTGCTTCTTTAAAGCATGTATGTGTACACACCATATAGGACATGGACATAACCCTGCCTAGGAGTGATTAGTATTAGATTAAGTGGTTAAAGTTATTATGCCAAGAACTGGTGAAAAAAGGCCCTATTGACTGAACGATTTCATGCCCCAAGGATTCAAAATCACTGGAAAACTCCAAATATTTTTGGAAAGAGGTAGGTAGGCAGTCAGGGAGTAGGAGGAGCTATCATTCAACAAAAATACTGTACCTTCATCTTCCTTGAATTCAAACAACTCAGTCTAGTGAAATCTTTCTTCCATATGGAAAAGGCAATGGAAAAGCTGAAGATGTTGCAAAGTGAAACTAACTATCAGGAGATTTATTGTTTGAACACTCGATTTTAAGCCACGTATTTTCACTGTGGTTTATTTGTTCATTCTACCATGAATCATTAAACAAGCACTTAAAAACTTTGCATTTAAAAAGTATGTGTGAATCTGCTCTAGTTGCACTGCTCCACTGTCAGTAATTCAGCCAAGAGATAAAAGGAGAGTGGTGTTTGCTAACGTTCCCATATAGGTAAGACGATTTGTATGTAAGTAGATAAACATTTTCATTGCGTGAACTCTGCCCTCAGCACAAGCTGATCTCCTCACAAAGAATCACTGAATGGCAAACCAGATTCTTCCCTCTCCTAGCGGTCCGCAGCTCAGCTCTGCAGACTGCTGATTTAGCAGATAAAACCACAGAAAACTAAGATTTATACACAAGGAGAACTGCTAGGTATTTTCAAGGGTTATCCAGAGTTGCTAATCAATCTCTTTCATACCATCATGTAGTTAAACACTCCAAGCCAGGAAAAGAAAAAAAAAAGGGGGGGGGGGGGGGGAAGGGAGAGGGACGTAGGTGAGGAAAGAAATGGAGACAGAAAAATAAGAGAAAAATGTTTTAATGCATCTGATCACTCGACTATATTCTGGTAGTCAAAACAGCTGCAGCAGCATTGGTATCTCCTGAAATTCAATTTCTCTACCTTTATAAGTAACAACATAAGAGCTAGTCAGCCCTGACAGCTTGGTGCAATGAAATTTTGAAGTGGTTGGCAGAATCCCAGATCATGAAAGTGATAGAACACCAGAACAGCACAGTCTGAACAGTAAAAAACTGCTAAAGAAGTTCACATCAGCTTTAGCATAGAACTGGTAGATCAGTAGAACTGGTCTTTAACAGTAACAAACTTGCTCTGTACCTATCCAACCACACAGCCCAAAGCTCTTGAGAACTACCCCATGCCAAAGAGGATAAAGCCACAACTGCTGCAAAGTCATGGCCAGCGGTAAACAAGTGAGCACTCAGCAAAAAATTTGTCCTATGATACATATGCTAAGCTTCAGACCCATGAGGAATCACTGAAGAACTTTCCACTGTGCATCAAACTCAGATGCAGCAAATTCAGTCCAGTGCAGAAGGTAGTAATCCCTTTTCCCATCATCAAACTCGATGAAGTTCAAGAAATCTGGAAAAGTATCCAAACCTCAGCATGTGTATCTGATTCCATCTCTGCTGGGGCCAGAAAACACGATTTTCATTACCAGAAGATTACAGCACTGCATCAGGAACACTAAGACCAGGATCTTACTTCCATCTCTCTCACTAGCCTGCTGAGCAACTTTGGGCACTTAATTGCACGCGGCTCTGTTCTTCTATGCTGACTTTCACGTCCACTGTGAAGCACACTGTATGAAATGATTTCAGCAAAATGCATCTTATCACTGACTTGCAAAAACTGGGTGGCGGGGAAGGACAAGTAACTGGCCTTTTCTTTAGGAATTCAGCAGTCACTGCCAAGGGCTCTTCCAATTACTGCCCTGTCTTTAGCACTTCATTCCTAAACGAATGCTGCTGTTTGGCAGGGCAGTGCCAGGGACGCCAGAGGATGAACCATGTAGAGCTATAATGCAGTCCAATAAAGGTCATGTTTTGGTGTCACCAGTACTGGTTTTCAGCTGTTTCCTGCCAGGTGTTACCACCTCCTCTCAGTGACATGAGACAACTGAGTAGAAATGCAACACTTGCTCCTACTCATATTCGACCTGCAGACTGGGGAGGAGAGACTGCCTTATCCTCATAAGGGTAGAATCCAAAAATGGTATTTGCTTTCCCTCTTCAAATATACAAACATCTATAGGAGAAGATGACAGATACCACCAGCTGTGTCACAAGTTGTAAAGTTTATTTGCTACAGAAGAAATCAGTGGCATCATGAGGTCTGAAGCAATCTGGCTTTCCTTGCAAGAGGGCATAGTCTGCACCAATTAAGCCCTAGGGACTTATTCACAGTGGGAAACTGCTCTGAACTAACAGAACGTGGCTGTTACTTATGCCCTCTTTCCTGGATGGTAACCCCACACCTTTCTTTATTCATCCCCCATCAGAAGATGTAAGGTCTGTTACCAGCCTCACATAACCTCAGATGAAGCGAGAGGAAAGCATTAAGGTGTCTCAAGGAGACTCTACTAGTGCAGAAAATAATCTGGACACTGTACTCTTACATGATCATCAGCTGCAGCTTGAATCACTGCACGCTTAGTGGCAATAACTGTCTTGTAGAAATGAGCTCCAGCATTTCCAATGGCCACCCGTTTCCGTGCAAGATTTGCTCTCGATCTTCAAAGTCTTTCTAACTCTCCCACTAAATCAAAACTCAGTAACATCAGCAAAAAGTATCTTCATTCAGTCTTTTGATACACAGAAGCTTATGAAATCTAAAAGGAGATAGGCAGAAAGCATTCAGGTTTAAGAGGCTGTGTTCTCTGAATTCACTATTAGGGATCTAATGTCTGAACTGTTCTCCCACAGCGGGTACACAGAAAAGAAATAAAGAATTGAGTCAGCAGAGTATCCTGGCAATTTGGGAACAATGCCATTACTACACAAATGGTTTGCTAAGACAGAGTGGAGGATGTATCTTCAAATACCCTAATATTTATCATTGCCGTTGGGGAAGGACCTGAGTACCTTTCAGCTTGGGACAGTAATGCATGGAAAGGTGTGAAACACTCAGAACAGCCAGCACAGCAATCTCTTACCCTTGCAGTACTGGAGCACTGTCTCCATGGCACATTTCCTGTCTGTAGCCCACCTGATTCGAGCTGATCCAGCGATTTTGTTTTCCACAGGCCACCAGCCTTGCCACAGGTACACTTCATGGTGATTGTCAACAAGGAACAGTGCTGCACAGCCAAAAAGTACCAAATCCATCATCAGCCACCTGTTAGTTCTTGGAATCCCCTAAACAATTCTGGTCTTACATGCTTGTCAGCATCAGGACAGGATCATTTCAAAGCTTTTTGTTATTCATTCAGCCGAGCCTCAGCTGAACTCAGATTCTCCAATATAAACGTCTTTTTACAGCAAGCTTTTGGGATACATGCACATTTGATTAGTTCTCAGCATCTTTATCATGGGAAAATTACTGCTATTGCCTAATGCTGTATAAGCATCACATGCACATTTTCCTGCGATAAATCAAGGTAAAAGCAATTACAGTTACTGAATCACTGCCCAATGCATGATACAGATATCTGTTTTCTTGTTACTTAAGTATTTTAAAGCACATACCTGGCTGTGGGGCAGTGTAAAGATCCTCTTGCAAGAATGGCATGGAATTGATGACCGCAGGGTCTCTTGAAGGGTAAACATACTCAGTGGCTGAGAATTCTCCTGATGAACTACTGAGGCTGAACAGGCGGGGGGTGAAATTAAACTTTCCAGGATCTTTAAAGAACAAAAATTAAGAAGATTTCCTATAGAGAATGCCAGAGATGAATGTAAAAAATAAAAACAAAAAATCAACTTTTAGAGTAACTGTAAATTCTCTGATTTTTTAAAAATCAACAAAGACAACCAGATGTTTTGGGGGACCAGCAACAGCTGTGAAGAACTTGAGCTAAAAGGCTGGCTGCCATCAGTCTGAATATGATCCTGGCTAGTTACTACCAGCCATTTCATAACTGGCCGTTTTGCAGTTTAAATGAAGCAAGCCCATCTCAGAGTTTACTTTTTAGCTGACAGATTTTCCACTTGGTAAATCAATCCCTCTGCTACCCTGGCTGGCAGTTTCAAAGCAAAGACTAGACAAGAATGCGTGCAGAACTGCGTCCTAAATCCCTTCAGAAGAGAAGCAAAATGTGTTTGTAACAGCGTTAACTGTTGCTCTGTGCTGCATGAATACAGAGGGGCTGCAGAAGGGGAAGAGAACAAAATGAAACACTTTGTTTTCCAGCACTTTCCTTCTAGAACAGTATTACTTAACTCTGTAGATTTTTGGAATCACCTCTCTGAAGGAATCACCTCAACTATCAAGAAGTTCTTCAAAAGCACATTAAATCTCACAGTACCATACATCAGTATAGTAAAATGTGAGTGCCAAATCCAGGAATGCAGGTCTACCTTGCAACATGCAATCATAGGCCTTTCGATCTCTCCTTCCTAATGCATCCCAGAATCCCAAGGGCTCTGACCCTTCATCACATTCGTGTATCGTCACCTTGCTGCTGCTGTGCAGCCCTGCCTCCAGCGGACATCTACAAAACACAAAGAAAGAGAGTGAACCCAGCTTTCCTGCTCCAAACACATCTAACAAAAACCTGCTGGCCACTCGCATTATTAGAACCCAAAAACACCCTATAGGCTCGTTGCACACTTCATCTCAACATAGGCTTTTTGAAAATTATGACAAAAATTATCAATAAACAAGATATGGAATCTCAGCAACCATTCTCATACCATTCCTGATCACATGCCCAGAGTGGAGGAGATGCTTGCATCAGCTCTCAAGTAGGGATTCTCATTACCTGTTTTTGTAAATAATGCTGTCCTCCTTGCACGCTTTCCCAAATTCATTTTCTCTTCCTTATTCATGAGGCTTGATTCCAATCCTCCTATCAACTGGGATTTAGTTTGCTATTCAGATATTGAGCATCTCCCTCCAAAGGGAAAAAGACTGTTTTTTTTGCAACTGTAATTAGTACATTAGGAAGAATAAGTGCATTTGACCTTAAGTGAAAGTGATTACAGAACATGTGTTTTCCCCACTCCACTGAATCAACTACCCTCATTCCTCCTCCTTACCAAGCATGCACGTTGCAGTTGTATTCAGAAGACAGCTTTATTTATTTCAACTTTTCTTCGAGACAGCCTATTTTAAATAAATTGGTAGCCTGTATAAACATTTCCAAAATATAGGTCAGACACTCACTGTTCTTTTATTTTATTGGCTGCTGTTCTTCCTACATCCTTGGTGTGAGATTGTGCTTTGCAGCCATGCCACAGGTAGATAAGAGCTTTATTTATATTGAGGACAATCATGGATGTCCGGGAACGCAGGCTGCTGCAGTGGCATGCTACTTCAAGCAAGTTTCCTTCATTGGGAACTTCTCCTCGCACGCAATATAGCCTCCAGTCACCTGGAGCAAACAGGAACAGTGCAGCAGTATTATACAGTCACATGAGATTGAAAATTCAAGACCTCTGCTCTGGAACAGCTGTTCTCTTACTGGATAAATTTCACATATTGCATGCTTATATGGTCACAGATTAAAGTTGGTAAGCATTAGGTTTGGCTAACACTACTTGAGAAACCCTGTTGTGGAAAAAATGCCTTATGAAACCTTCCTACAAGAGTGACTTGAAGAGTCACATCTACTGTGTTAAGAGCTGAAGAGCTTAACACAGCAGAAGAGTCAAGTTTCTGCTCTGTTTCATGCAGGGGAAAAAAAAAAAAAAAGGAAACAAATACAGTAGTCCTTCTATTCAGCTCCTCTTCCCCTGAGCACCTTACACACAGGAGGTCACTTTCAGATGTGAACTGGGACATTTCCAAGTTACACCTGCATTGAAATTCTCCTACTTTAACTGCAGCATTCAAGCAATATGTTGCAAAAAGTAATGAATGGGTAACAAAAGCTTAGAGTTCTCCTTGGAGCACAGCTGCTCATAAAAATACTCTTTTGCCCAGACTATGTAGGAAAGAACATATTTTAAAGCAAACGGGCACTTTGCTTAATTAAACAAACAACTAGAACAATTTATATGCGTATCAATACGATAAAGTCAGCTTGCTCTGGGGTGACAAAATCCATTTGAAGCTCAAAGAAGAAATAAACTACCTTGAAACAAAGCACTGCAAAGCTGCCTCGTGAGTTTCATGGCATTCATTTCCCTTTTTTACAGAGTATGGTAGCTAAGACTGAACTCAAAGCACTTCACAATAGGGAAAAAAGGATTTTGGGGCAGAAGCTCTAAACTAACAATTATTTACTTTGTGCGTTTTCTTCTTCCTCTTCCCTTCTTCCAGCATGCACAATCATTCCTCCTTGGAAGCACTGCAGGAAGCATGGTGGTTCTTTCCCTTGAAGCACTTGCACCTGGAAATTGAAAGCACCACTCTTCATTAAAAAAATGAAGCAAGAATAGACACTCAGGAAAACTAGTCTCTATGGATTATTTAAAATTATATAGTTATGACCACCCATGAAGATGGCTTTCCTTGTACTTTACAGCTGCTGACTATTGGTTAAATTACCATATATATCAGAATGCAATGGGTTTCATATGTGACTTGCATATTAAAATAAACCTCTAGCTGAAATCCAACAATCAAGAGTTTCAGAGGATAAGGAATACCAAATAAACTTTAATTTAAATTATTTTAAAATAATCGTTATTTTAATTCTTTACAGGACCGGGCCATCTTGTCTGATATTCTTTGAAACTATTATGAGATACTGTAGGAATTGAAGTAGGTTCACAATTTGCTGTAAACTGGTTTATGTGACAACATGCATGTTCTTTGCTCATTAAACATTGAATTTTGATTATGAAACTCATGTAGTCAATTGTTAAATCAGCTATGTTGCACAGCATCCCACAGTCTGGGTCATGTGTATTTGTGTATCTCCTCTGTGAACTCCTGTCTTACTGGTCATGTCTACACTGCTGTAAAAAACTAGTTACAGCATTATAAAGGTATAGAAACAAGCTTTAAACGTCCCTTCTATTGTGCTGGTAACAGTCAAGCCTAAAGCAAGAAAAGCCTAACTCTGCCTAAAGACAAAGCAAGCTAGCCTGTTCTCCGAGCTTCGAACTAGCCGTATCTGCAGTGGCTAGAATCTCTGCAAAACGAGGCGATCTATTCCATAATTACAGAGTAAACAAATTGGAAATTTCAAATGTATTTTCATGCCTTGGCCTGGCAGAAAGTGCTTCTCATGTTCTCAGCACTAGGAAGACAGTCCTGTTATCTGAACATGTATGGAAAGGAAGGCAGAAATTTGTTTAACTGTGCTTCACCTATTCCTGCAGGGAGAGGAGAGAAGACATTCTTCTTCAGCCATGCTGAGAAATACCATCTTTAGAAGGGGGATTTGGGAATGACAATCCATAAAGGAGCTTATGTGTCTCTGGAAGTTGGAATAAAGCCAAAAGTAATTTTGAAGACTGGCTATTTGTACTGGCTATTTGTACTGCACCTTTACAGAAAAAGAGGAGGCAAAAAAGATAATCTGCATTTACCATTAGTGGCTACTTGGGCAGGCAAGTCTTACCAGGACTGCCACCTAGGTCTGCAGGAAGCTCACCTGTGCTCCTCTCTCTTCATCAAGTTCCACTGTCATCAGTGCCGATGTCCCTTTCTCACTCACTGTGGAGTGCCTTCCTTGCCAAAAGAAATACACGCATTTCTCTTTTCCAACAGCCCTTACTTGTTGCTCTCCTTTTTGCCTGCTTCCAACTGCAAAACAGAAAGCACATGCTGAAGATTAAGGAGTCTGGCTATAGGTTTAAACAGCACGTGGTTTAATCTCATCTGCCAGCTCAGCACTATCCCGTCCAGAACAGGAAAGATAAAATGTCCAATTGGAGGAACATTACGTCTCCAAGCCAGAATGTCCCCGTGCAAAATTGGCATTGTCTCATCTGGTGGATGTAAGCCCACAGGCAGAGATGCCTGTGTTGGCCAGAGAAAGAGATGTAGAAAGAACTGGTACTATCTGGAGAAAAATAACTGACATCACTTGAGACAATTTGCATGTGAAATGGTATGTCCAGTCATGTTACCAGAAGAGTGCATTATGGCTCATTTTCCACATTACACACTGTTCTTTGGCAGCAGGAGAGCAGCTGGCTGCTGAGTGATACTGGAAACTGCAACAGTGGAGAAAGCTACAGGCATAAAAGAAAAATCTTTCTTGGTAAAGTGATATTAGAAAGGAAAACTACATAACAAAAGAACACCAAAGTGGTATTTTGCAGTCATAAAAAAGTTAGGATTAGGTAAGTTTTATTTGTTTATTAATTTTTAATTAAGTCAGTATTTCATGTTGGTGTGGAAAGTGGGTTAGCAGCAACTCTTTTTTTTTTTTTTTTTAAAAGGGGGCGTTATTTAGTTGTTACGATAAGCAAATAATATTTACAGCAAGGGAAGTTCAACAACACAACCAGTTACGGAATATTTTACTCTTTCCAGTGAATACTGAATGAACAGATATAATTAAATCAAAGATTTAGAAAAGCCCAAGAGCTTTAAAAACCAGATTCTTAAAAAAATATTAAAACTTCTACCTTGATTTCAGCAGTGCTGAGCAGCATCCAACTGTTTTTTTCAAGTTGAGAATATTCATACCACTACTCACTTCTATAATCTATGGTTTTCACTCTTACCTGTACGTTCAGTCCATAAAATGCTTCCTACATAAAAAATTATTCTGTTTTGGAGTGATGGAATACATTTTCATCCATTTGGATTAGGAGTCTGTTTACAGTTCAGTATTAGCGTTTCCCACTTCTCCCATAACTTCCAAGCTTTTGTATTTTTCTTGAATTTGCCAGTATCTGAACTCAATGATCCTGAGTAAGACCTACCCACATTTTTTGGCTAAAAGCCTGTAGCTGTATAGCTGTTATACTGCTTTTAACCAATTTTAATATTTTCCTATTTGGAACAATCATTTTCAGACTATTTCTATTTACTTGCCACAAAAGCCACCTATTCTTATTTTAGTGCCAAGAAGTGAGAGTTCCAATGAGCACACCGAGCTGACTGATCCTCAACATTCACCTGCTGCTCTCAGGCTCTTTGTCAGAGCACTGCTAAAGTTTTCCACTTGAGACTGAAACCCATAGCAAAGGGTTTCCAGAAACAGCAAAAAGGACAGCAAGGGCCATGTGTTAGCAAGAGCTTTTCCTGTCATTGTTACTGTTCTCCATTACCCAGCAAAGGCTTTCCTTGTTGCTAAGCCTATCTTTCTTGCAAGATATTCAGACCACTGTCATTAGTCCAGATGCCTAGTTATTTTGGTGTTAACCTGTGGTAGCAATTCTGGCTTAATGAGCTGTCCTGTGAACACATAAAACACCACTGTTGGGTAAAAGGACAGATGGACAGCATTACATTTGATGTATGAAAAATAACTACAGTTTTTTTTCTTTTTTAATGCTTTCTTTTAAACAAAATAAAATAATAAACTCTACTTCTTAACGGCCTGGGAAGGTTAAATTAGCATTTCTAACCTCTAAAACAGTTTCACATCTAAGGAATCTAGGTCTGGATCTTACCACTAACAGAAGCAGTT
>NW_009646945.1:4825991-4860076 GCF_000708025.1 Charadrius vociferus
TTCCACTTCACCACGTATGTGTCTCCCTCATGGAACTGCCCTATGCTTTGCTTAGGCAGTCTACTATAATCAAATTCCAGGATGTGCCAGACATCCACAGAAGCAGTGATAATTTCAAACTGCCTCCCATCTTCTCCTTCTACAAGTCCATAGCCCCGGCCAATATTCATTCCATCCAAGACTGTGCCTACAGCCGTTTGGGGCACAGCTACCATTAGCATGACATCATATGGTTTAGTCTCAGATCTGGATTCTTCCTGTCAAAAAACATAGAAGAGATTTCTTTAAGCATAGCTTTTTCCTTCTTACCCCACAGTTCCACTCAAACAGTGTGACTTCTGCGTATTTGAGTACTTTGGTATCTTGTCATCATTTGATGTCTTGTCAAAGCCACCTTGGCAGTATTCATTGAGTTGCGCAGCACTAATATAAAGCAACTCTGTGGGTTCATTGTTGGTGGGGATGTTCTGACCCCTAGGTCAAAGCCCGCAAGACAAAAGCGCTTTGGATCCTTGAGAACAAGCTTCTCTGGCTTTCATCCCAGCTAGGTCATCTAGTTTGAAATACCTAGCATGCTTATATGCACCTTCTGGTGAAGGGATTCACTAGAATTCTTCTCATTGAGTTTCTTCAGTTCTGTCCAATCAAGAAATTTTTCTTTGAACAGTATGGTCTCGTTATGTTCTGTGAGTCTGCCAAACACAGCCCAGTCTGGGCGTCCTTGTCCCTTTCTGCAAAAAGGAACAAGAGAAATAGAATCAAATTAAACACTGTGAAATAAGGGCAAGAAAACTAAATTTCTGCAGTGAGACTAAACTCGAGTTTTGATACCTGGGTATGAGAGGATTGCATTCCCCTGGGTCCAGAGGATTTATGTCACAATTGGAGTAGTCAAAGGTGCCATTCCACAGGTGTTTTGCCAGCTGGAATGCCACTTTTCTTTGTGCTAAAGTAACTTCCTTTCCATGCCATACATATACTTCACTGCCAAAATCAAACACCAGCACCTAAAAAACAAACCAAACCAAACCAAAAAAACAACCTAGCATTAGGCTAGGTGATATCATGATCCTCCAGTTTCCTAGTGCTGCAAGCTGACAGTGTGTTGAACACAAACTCCTCCAAATATCTGAGTTTCTGCAGTGACATTAACAACTAGCACTGCAATGCACGTAAGGCCAGGGCAGTGGCCTTCACTGTGACGTCTAATTGTTCAGCATGACTGGAAGCAAGTATGGGGAATCCTATGAGATGTATCTTTAGCTGGTACCTAAGTCACTAGCAGATTAGAGCGCTCTTATTACTAAAAATCTGATTCTGTTGCATGACTGATTGCTGTCCAGTTACAACAGCTTTCACTGACATTTAGACCTATGCTTCATCCTGCAGCCGGGGAAGGCTGACAGAACATACAGCATGGGTAACGGGCTCAGCAAACAGGCAGCAACTTCAATACTTTCAAGAAAATGCACTGTGTCTTTATTTTGGAAATCTGCTCTCATTCCTACTTAGATGGGTGAAATGGTTGTTTGAAAGGGCAGAGTCTGCTAAGGCTGGAAATAAAAATGCTTGAAAGGGAAAACAGGTTTTTATTTTGTTTTGTTTTTCTGAAGTGCTACCTGTTCTGCACTTCATGACTTTGGAGTGAGCCACTGTTGACAAAAAGATTTACAGTTCCTAAAATAGTATTTCACTTTAAAGATAACATGATCTAACTTCTTGAGATCTGCAGCACACTTTAGACAGCAAAGTGTTCAGAAACTTTTCAGAAACACAGAGGACCCAATTTTCAGTGAACTTCTCCATGAATATTCACAGTTACTGAAAGTCATTATCACCTGTATGTTCCTGCACTTACCACAGGAGCAGTAAGTGGCACGATACCTCTTTTGGTTGTAGCAGGGTACATTTTGGCACCTTTCCCCAGTAGTCATCCTCAGGAATGAGTTTATCTTCTACGAGGCGGTAAATGCAATTTGTTTCTATTATTGCGGCTTCATACATTTCATCTTCTTCAGGACTTCCAGCAGCTTAAGGAAAAATTGTCAAAAATAATAAAAAAATGTAACATCCAACTATCTTTACCAAAGAGAACCAACTCAACTATTTTACTGTGATAAAACATCGGATACTGTAACAGTAAGAATGCTTACACTGGTAATTTGTCTGTCCACCAAGGAGTTTCCAGAAGTCTTTGGCTGCATGGGTATGGGTATTTATTCCTTCTTCTATAGTCTGTATATAAGAAGCTCTACAACCAAGTTCCCTCTTTGTCTGAATTAAAGTTGCAAGTTCTGAAGCCTAAGAGATTAACAATTATCTGAACAGGATTGCTTAAGTCTTTGGAATACTCGTGCATATCTTGTTCAGGGAGAAGGCAAAAGTGGATAGGATATAATACAGCAAATAGCAGAAGAAATGGTTATTATTTGTTGCACTAAATAAATACACTAGAGAAAATGTTACAGAAATACATTCATTCTTTCATTTGCTTTAAAACAAGACTTGATCTTCATGAACATGGGACTAAAGAGGACATCCTGCAATTCAGACTATTTTTTGTTTGAGTGCAAATCTGTTTCCTGAGGATATCCTCTTTTCTCTTGCAGCTTCACAAGCTACACACTCCTACGTCAGCTTTCATTCACTGCACAGGCTAAAATGTATTTACAGGAGTCCTGTACATCTACCTGTCACTGACTATTGGTTACATGCCACTTTTTGAGACAACTGGCACCAAGGCTCAGTTACATCAGAGACATATGCTGTGACAGTTCTAAAAATAAATAATAAAAAATCCAACTAGTACTAACCTTTGCTTTTTCTATGACGTTTGCAAACTCTCCTACCCATAAGAAACAGAAATGTGGAGTTAACAACAGGAAACAGTCTCCGCTGTTCAGTGATGAGGCCCTTGGTTCAACTAATCTTGTTTGAACATGTCTTCTTCCTAAAGAGAAAACAAAGCTAATTATATTCCTTTGACTACTGCTATCAAATGCCAAGATCTAATTTGTTTTGAATGAAATACAAACAATCCTAGCACATTGAGCAAAATATACGGAAACAGACTGTTAAAGAAGAATTAAAAGGCTACTACTGTGGAAAAAGCGTTTATTCACAGGAACCAAAAAAAACCCCATTGCCTCCTATCAACTAATATTTCTATCATTTACTGTTCTGCTTTAACAACATTTTGTCCTTCTGGAAAGAAATGAATTAAGTAAATAGCAGACAGCAGCCAAATGCCAGAATCTTTTAAGTTTTAAGAATTTTAAGAATTCTACTTTGCCAAAAAAGTAGCTATTATTTTGCAGAATCAGATACATTACTACGCACAGTAAGGAGAAGTGGAGCAAGAATACCGTCATGTACTCCCAAGTTATACTGAACACTGGAAGAATGGGACAATTCAAACATTTCCACAGGAGATGGCTAGAATTCCTGAAATACTCTGTTTTCTCCGCGGAAAACACACACCAGTGGCTACAATATAAACCTATTTGTAAGGTTTTGCAATTGTCACACAGTTCTCACTCATTCCTTTAGGTTTTGGACATAAATCTTGAACTGGAGATCTAGAACAAGCTAAGCATCCAACTGTGGTAGCAACTCCCGTGTTACAATCAGCCTATTACATATGGAAAGTAAACGCAGTTCCAGCATACCTTTAATTTGCAGCAGCATTAGCTTCTTGTATGGCACAGCACTGTTGTTCGAGTTTTGCTCTGTTAGATTAACGCTCCGCAGGCTAACGTTGCTGAAGTTCTCTTTGCTTGCCAAGCCAGCAAGTGCTACTTCTGAGAAATTTGAGTTTGTAGACACTTGTACACAAGAAGTAGGAGAAAAAATACACAAAAAAATGCAAAGAAAGGACAAAATTATAAAAAATTGGTTATTGCATTAAAAATTATTTCCCCATATTATTTCTAGCTTTTCTCCTTCTCAATAGCAACAGCAAAACAGGCTGAACCCAGATTAACTCCTAGCCCAAAAGCTTTGTGGGTGTAGTAGTACCTAAGTTTCTAGATATCATCCAAGAGTAAACTGTCAGTGCCAGAATTATGTTGTTTGGCAGAAATACCAACTCTGCTAGGAAACATGTCTTATCTAATCTTTTGTGAAGTACTGTGTAGCTCTTCAATGCCTTGTAATTGATTAATGACAAAAGACAGGAGAGTAGCCAAGACTAATTAACTGAAATTCCCTTCAAATTCGTCTCAGCCAGTGTAATGCAACAGTCATTTATATTTCAAAGCATCAGTCATGTTTTACTGTAAACTTAAAGCCTAAATTCTTGGCTATTTTTGCTCATTTCTCAACCAAAGACAAAGCACTGTGTGAATTTATAACTCAGGGAAATGCTTCTCATCAAATAGCAACAAAGTATTACACATATAATTAGTGTTTTCATCATTTACAGATGATTTCCCTTTATTCAAATTTAGTAAGGAAAAGTTGTACCTAAAATGGTAAAAGTGACTTGAAAAACCTTTGAATAAATTTTACAAGTCTCTCGCTGTCCATCTCGTTGTCAGGAGAAAGCAACGTCACAAGCAAAACACACAGCCCTGCCACAAAGCCCTGATCCTTTATGGAAATTAATCTTTTGGAGTCAAGAAGGCTAATTCCAGTTTCTGAGAGAAAACTAGGATCCAAAATTGAGGACAGTGTACCTGAACAAAAGTTTATCTGTTTTTGCCAGCTTTCCCCTCCAGCATAACATAACTCTAGATCTGCTTTCCTTGATCTCCTGTCCTCACCCTGCAGGTGCAGTGGCACTCTCTCTCTGCACAAGGTGACTGTGCTAAAAATAAATAATTAAACCTACGCACAGGAGGCGGCTGAAGGTAGCTTTCCTTGATGAAGTCACACACGCCTTTCTCTCCAGACCTCCTAGACAGTCTACATTCAACCTTATACCTCAATCAATTTATTGCCTCTCAGAGGATATGTTCCACTCATTCAGTTGTGGTTTTGTGTTGGGATTATTTTTTTTTGTTTTGTTTTGAATTAAAATAGCAAGACAGTGTCTTGTACAAATCATACTGTTCGCTTACTTTTCTCTACTTTCATTCGCTTTGACTCCATGAAGGCAACATTCAGTCTTTGTTCAGTATATTCATGAAGAATATCTTCTCTCGCTGCCAGCATTTTCAGGGGGTTTCTTGAGGACTGGACTCTGCGCGTAGGCCTAACTGCACGTTTGTGCTCTGCTACAGAAGATATTAACCTGAAAAACAAGCAGTGTGAATAATCAACAGTTAATTTTCCTAGTCAGAATAATTTAATGACAAGAGATTTTGCTTTGATTTTGGGTGTGACATTTGTTAGGAAATCAGAATCGGTTCAGGCAGAAGAGTGATTTCAGAAATGTGTAGAAGAAATGGACATGCCCAGTACTAAGACATCTACAAGATGACTTAAAGCTGAGCATTTTGACCACCGACCCTACATCTGCATTCAAAACAATGGGGGAAAACCCCATAGTTCTTACTTTGGTGCATAAGGATCAAAGATGGCATCAAAGTCCTCATCAAGGTCCAAAGGCACTGAGGAGGAAGGGAAATCCACATGGCGATAGAATTTGGAAAACGTCTCATCATCATCCAGCTTCATCACCTCTTTCACAGATTTTCCTGTAACTGTCAGCACTGTTTCTTGCATCCCAGCAACTGCAAGAAAAAAAAAACACCTCACCAAATAAATAATTATACTAGAGTTTCTAACTCTAGAACAGGTAAACATAGCTTGTTTGGTAGTGGTTGGGGTGGAGGTTTTTGGGGGTGGTGGTGGTGTTTTATTTTGGGGTTTTTTTGTTGTTTTTTTTTAAATTGATGGAATTTGAAGGAGAGATGGTAGAAAAGTGTTGGAAAAGAACAGTAAAGAGGGGTTGTAACAGCTACTCGTATGCAATAATCTTCATTACAAAATGGTTGGGAAATACGGCTGAATAAAAGTTAGACACTAGCAAAATTGAGTTGTTTTGGTAGGATGATATAAGCATTTTATGGTCTTGTATATTCCATCTTGCCTCCAACCACATAATTCCTTCCTTTGAAAAGATCTACAAGAACTGCAAGTGGAAAAGTCACTACTTCAGACTAGTGACTATGGCACAATCATTATCCTATGCTAGTGCCTACTCTGCTGAAATACGAATACATTTGTTTGTGGTAATTCACACTCTACAAATTACAATAGGATTTTTGTCTTACAAATGGAGGACAGACATATGAGATGGAAACACCAGAGAACTCTAGACAGCTTCATAAGTAGCCAATAATCTGTGCAAGGAAGCTGTATAAGCTGCTACAGAGAGTCAGTTTTCAAAAAAGCAGGAAGGTGAATGAATTGTGTTTGGGAGCACCTTAGTGTCCTATCTTGATCTTAATAAGATTAAAATACATTTAAAGCTGTTTCACTGTATATGGCAATATGGTTCAGACTGGCTGTGGGGTTTTAAGAAATTTTCCTCTAAAGAAGAATGTGTACCTCGTGTAGAAAAAGAAGAAAATTATTTTGTCATTTGTGATTTATTCTACTGTACATTTGTAATACAATAGCATAAGGATTTTTTGTTAAAATTGAGCGAAGACTGAATCACAAAAATAAACAATGTGATCAGCAAGTGCATTCTGGACAAAGAAATATGCAGTTTCTGTTACCAGATATTTTAACTAAGTACTTTAAGCCATTTACTGAAGTGGGAGAGTGGATGCATTGCTACCTTTGGTAACTTTACCAACCTTTGTTATTCAGCCTTCCCAAGAATGACTCCAGCTTGTCAAGCTTCATGTCTGATTCCAATTGCATATCAGGCCTGGCTTCAATTTCTAAGCAAACCAGAAAGTAAAATTTGTTAGTTGACAGAAAGTAAAAAAGCGCAAATATATTTCAGCCTTTTTTATTCCTTACCTTCCATGGGCTTTGTAACTGGAGTGGTAGACTTCTGCCGGTTACTGAAAGGGGATGCTACTGGTGTTAGCGCGCTTGGAGAAGCCAGGCCTGCATAAGAACAGAGGACATGCAGTCCTGGGTCAGCCCATGTTTCCAACAATGATGACAGGGTAAGTTATTTAGGGAAAGCAGATCAGCCTGGCCACTTCCTACAGTCTGTCATGCTTCCCCAGCCTCCACAACTGTTGTATTAGAGATGGCAGAGCGTACTGCCTTGTGTGCTCCTTACATCAACAGCGGTCTCAGAATCTGTCCCATTCACAAGAACAAAGCACAAGAAAGCACAAGAAAGCACAAGATATATGCTTTCTCTCTTGAATACAGTCATTTTGATTGTTTTCCAGGTAGCAGCAGTTCAATTGGTATACATTTTGGTCTCCAGTTCTACCACAAGCCCCATTTTAAAAACATGCAACTGTTCTGAACAAAAAGATATGGTAAGCAGGGAAACTATCAAGATCTTGCTTGGCACCTTCACAACCACGACGCCCTCACTCCCCTTTTTTAATTTAAACCCGTTTCTATTAATACATATAGCAGGATGCATCTGACCTGTGAATGCTGTCTCTGGATTAAGGAATAATTCTTGGGTCCTGTTGCATTTTTAAGAACGTGTGGAAATGGAAGTAGAAATGGAAGTCCCCACCATATCAAGCACTACTCTCTCCTCTTTTGTTGTACTCTCCTCCCTCCTTTTCAGTAACTATCGTAAAGCAATTCATTCTGGACCCAGTGGATAAAATAAGATGATTTTTGTTTAGTTCTTTTCATGTGAATCTAAGTTGCTCCAGTAAGAGAAATATAGGTTTCATGTTTTTTATTAGGTAGAAAAGCACACTGAAGCAAAGAATTGCATCTATTACTTCTTGTTGCCTAGACTTTCAGTAAATGGAGAAACTGACATTTAAACTTTCCTTTAATATCTATTTTCCACTTAGCCATAGCTTACTAATTACTGAGCCACATAAGTTTAAGCCCTTAGTTAATTTTATCAGATTAAACCTATATCATGCTGGGAGAATATATACTAACCATGTTTCCACTATCTTTACTGCAACTTCTAGCAAGTCATAATTGTCAAACACCAAGATAGATTTAGAGTATAATTGAGTAGCTTTTCCACTAACAATTTTTTTCCCTGTTACTTAAGAGACTCAAAATTCCAGCAGGTTTTAAGTCAACCAGTAAAGCCTTCATCAAGACATATTTGAGAAGACACAGCTCTTAAGCAGCTCTCCCAGGATTTAATCCACAAGACCACATTGAGAACTACTTCAGATGTTAGTAAAGGATCACCTTCCAATTAGGACTGAAAATTTTTCAGCCATAAGAGGCAATTAAAGTACAGCACCTGTGCACATGTATATAACAAGGATTTAATTTTGCATTGCTTTCTTATCATCTCTTAAATTAAAAACTCATCATGATAATTTATTCTTTTAGGCAACAAAAATAGCACACATCTGAATAAAACCCCACTTGGGCTACTTTTATTGATACCACTGTCACTGGATTACCTTGCTTCTCCAAAGGAATGATCGCAGCATCTAAAGAGATCCTTTCAAGGTATTTTTCTTTTCCCATTAAGAAGAGCAAATGCTATCACCTTCTATTCCTTTCAAAGACCAATCTATTTGGCAAAAAAAGTATCTCAAAAAGCATTCTGTGGACAACTGAACACTTTTTTCTTGGCAATCCTCCAAAACAGGTTAGTCTTTAAACACTGACCACTGGTGTTTCTAGCACCAAAACAATGTAAGAAGCCACTAAAATATGTTACTAATAGATGTCATTCCTAATACCATGTATCTGTTTATCTGCCAACAGAATGGCTTGGATTACAAATGGAGTTACTTCCTGGTGCAATACTGCCCTCACCCCACAATGATTTTTTTTTTGGTGGTTGTCATTTAACTCAAGGTTCATTGTTGTTGTGTTCAATAACCAAGTTCTAACAAAACAACGTTTAGTATTCGTTAACCACGACAGATCAGTTTAGCTGCCTTCTTCCCAAAGCTATCGCTGTCCCAGGCACACTGCATGAAAAGCTGTATTTCTACCATGTACAGCCTTCAGAGACTCCTGTCCACTTCAGAAGAATGACTGCATCTGGAAACAGCGACTGAATTCAAGAGATCCCAAAAATGTCAACATTGCTCCCTTGTCATTTCTACTCCCTGATTCCATGCAGAAATCTGTTCAGTGATTTCTTCAGCCAAATACACCACTTCAGGTTGTTGTCCAAAACAGCATCCATAAAAATAACACGTGTTTGCTAAATATTCCCAGTGATCCTAGGAGTGGGGGAAGTGCCAGCAATAGCAACAACTAGATTTCACAACTTTTCTCTTGACAGTGCACCTGGGTTTTCAAAGGAAGAGTAAATAAGAAAGAATAATCCAACTGTGCCCTCTGGGTTGTATTAGAAGGAAAACCAAAACATATGACTGTTCAAGTGATTGACTACCACCAGTTAGAGCCCAGTAATAACTGGATGGTAGTGCAACAGTGCAGAACAAAATGGATCAATACCAACAGCCACAAGAAGCTAGAGTCAACAGCCTCATGACATGATGTTTAGTTGAAAATAAACAGTCCCCTTGCTACTGTTTCTGCGTAGCTTTAGCTTGACTTTATTTTGACTAGACAGATAAGCAGTGGCTTATTTATATTGGGATCATTTCATCACTGACCTTTTTTTACCATTCGGCCAGCTACAGTGAACTGCGTGGAGTCATTGGCGGCTCCTTTACCCTTGGACTTCCAGGCTTCTTCTCGAGCTGTAATCAGGTGTTTCCTTTCTTCAATGGTCATCTGACTTTCCTGGTTATCTGCCATTCTCTGCTTTTTGGGGGAGAGAGAGAAACAAAGATGTTTAAAAATTGATAAACTGACCAGGATATAGCGAAAGACTGGCTGAATATTTCAACTGCCAGCTGCAGAGGGGAGAGAACAGGAGAACAACCTACTGAAGTAAAGTCACAGACACAGCTTAGTGACCCTGACCCTGAGAAGCTTCATCATCTTGCTGCCCCATTATACTGTGAAGACAAGATTCTGGCCTATGCTCTTTGAACTTTTCTTGAAACTACCAGCCAAGGCAAATGGCATCCCTCTAAGCAAAGCAAACCATTTACTCCACGTATGATGTAATTTTCCAGACCTTGTTCTTTTGAAGCATGACTTGCTATACTAGTGAGATCACTAAACTGACTTTCAGCAGATGTTTTCAAGTGTGCAAATTTGCAGGTGGCACAGGGAATAACAAGGAAGAAGTGTAACTTCAGTCAGTGATTTCAGTCTCTTGCAGTAACTCAATTCTCCAGGTGGGATTAGCAACCTTATGTCTCCAGAGGCTGCTCACTTTAGTTTCTATGTCAGCTTGCTCTACTGAATACTTTTCCAATGACTGTGACCATCTTCCCCACCGCCACCTCCCCTCTTTTTTTAGGTCACTCTCAGCTTTCCTCAGTTGCTTTAGAAGGAAGCAGCCAACAGCTTGAGTGATTAGAAGCAGCTAGGAACACTATCTTAGTGCCCTCCTAGCACAGTATTGATGATGGTACATTAAACAGGAAAGAAACTGAATTTACGTACTCTGCTGTAGTAGGTCAGGCCAAAGAAATATTGCTTCAATGCACTTATCTTAAAAAAGTAGCAACATTTCAGTGACAATACTGCATAGAAATTGAGCATGAAAATATTTTTAGTGTGTGGGACTGTCAACTCTAGAATTACTTCCAAGTTGTGTTCTATTTGGTATTTTTCTTCACAACCTAGCTGCTGGAATTGAAAAACCACATGAAAATCTTAAGCTTTAGCACTGCTCTAGCTCATAAAACCACAAAGGGGAAATGAAAAAGTATGCAAAAGCTTATGAACATAAAGTAAACACTCTTTTCCTTTCAAGATACAAGGAAGAGAAATAAACCCAGATATTCTTATTTTCTTAAAATCAAACAGACTAAATAAATCACTTTATATAAAAAATATTGTGACTGCAGGGGACACACTGAAGTAGAAATTTCATAGCTTTCAGCTTTTACTAGGAGCACTATCCATCCTCCAGAAGAGTAAAGACAAGCCAAGAAGGGGCTTGTACAAAGACTAGGACATGAGAACCCTCCACTTCTTCCCTCTAGTTCCATGTATCTCTGCAGCCTTCTGCAGTAACGCTTGCTCTCAATTTATTAGGAAAGATAGCTGAGAAGCCAGACACTATGACTGCAAGTCAAGATCATCAAGATAAAAACATCTGCTTTTTCCCTAGAACTCCAAAATATTCAATAGAAATAACAAGAGGCAAGTCTATTCAATATTGCTTCCTCATCTGTAAAAGCCTCTGAATGCTTCAAAGAAAAACACTGGAAGTCATCTCTGTTCACTTCCCCCAATCTCTACCCCTTCTCGTGTCAGCACAGACACCTCTGGGATGAACGGCTGGCAGAAAAAAAAACACAGCAACATATTAAAGCAGATCTGGGCAGGAAATTAATAAATACCTAATGAAACCACAAGTGACGTTTCATACACAAAACAAATACTTTTAACTTTGTGAGGATGCTGACTTCCATTACAATATGAGGGGAAGTGAGGGAGAAGCAGGAAGCAGTCATAAGGATTCTTTCAATTTTTTATTTTTATTTTTCAAGTGACAGGGGGCTTAATTTTGAATTTTGTCTCCAGTGAATACCTGAAGCTTCAGAGTCTGCAGAGCTACTGGAAATTCTGAAGACACAGACCTGCAAAGTGTGCCTGTTAGTCACTTTGCATGTAAAATGTAAGAAAGATCATGAGTAATTCCAGACCTGTGTCAAAGGACAAAAGAGAGTAGCTGTCTAAGAGCAGAAACAAACATATTTTTTTTAATGGAAGATTTCAAGCTGTTCCCTTGGGCAAAATATCTTTGGAGTTCCTAAAAAAAACCCACAACTAAATCAGACGGGATGTGTATGTTACAAAACTTGGAGCAATTCCATGTTAGATCTCTTCCTAATGCATGAAGACTCCCACCTTTGTCTATTAATGACTGAATGAACTGAAAAAATGATAAACGGAATACATACCAAGCAATCCCTAGCCCATTTAATTTGTCCTAAGAGTCCTGGTGAAAAACAAAACTATATGTGATGATTAAAGAAAAGAATAATTTTCTACAGCTGAAAAACTGACATAAGCCAACACAATTGTCAAGAGAAATTTTAGAAAAAATACACTTAGTAATTGGGTATAGTGTAGAAAGCTTTTGCAAATGCCAAATGGCAGCATTTATGGAGGAATGAGTTGGTCAAAGCACATTCTGGTTGGGAGAAAATATGGCAAGAAAGGTAAAACTTGACAAGCTTTTAAGTGCAAATTTTATTTCCAAGTGAAAAAAAAAAAAGATATGAAAGGAGAATAAATCTCAAGTTTGTAATTGTGACATTTTGATAAGGGGAGCTAAAGACCCCAATAAAAAGCCGAAACAAGAATTAGTATATATAGAATAAATAAAAGCTTAGGAAGACAACAGCTCCAATTCTATTCAACAACAAAGGTGGTTACATTCAATGAAATATCCTAATTTATCATGAAAAATACATCTACATGTTCACTGATATCTCTTGTTTCAGATAAATGATAAATTCCTAAAATGAAGTGAACCAGAAGAAGGATCAGAAGAAATGGATTGAGAGCAGCCCTGAGGAGAAGGGCTTGGGTGTGTTGGTTGATGAGAAGCTCACCATGACCCAGCAACGTGTGCTTGCAGCCCAGAAAGCCAACTGCATCCTGGGCTGCATCAAAAGAAATGTGGCCAACAGGTCAAGGGAGGTGACTCTGCCCCTCTACTCTGCTGTTGTGAGACCCCACCTGGAGTACTGCATTCAGCTCTGGAGCCCTCAACATAAGAATGACACAGACATGAGGACAGGCTGAGAGCGTTGGGGTCGTTCAGCCTGGAGAAGAGAAAGCGCTGGAGAGACCTAATTGCAGCCTTCCAGTATTTAAAAGGGGCCTACTCCAGCACAGCGACTGCCACCGTTTTCCAGCCTCACCTCCGCAGCCCCTTCAGACACTGACGTGGGACCTGTCAGGAGAGCACCGAGCCCCAGACTGCAGGTCTGGAGGTCCCACCGGCCCAGGCTGAGTCACAGGCACCAGGGTGGGAGGGTGGGAGCCCTCCCGCCCCCAGGCCCTGCACAGGGCACCCCCTCCTCCCCAGCCCAGCATCCCTGAAAAGCCCCATGCCCCCAAGCCCACAGCTTCCCCTCCCGACCACCTGCCCTGGCACCACCCAAATTCACACCACCCCCAGGCCTTTCTCTGTCCTGAGGGAACACCAACATGATCCCAAGGATCCCCTCACCCATGTCCCCGCCTCGCCCCTGGTGTCAGCCCAGCCCCTGTGCTTGTTGGGGGCCCCAAGGAAGGGAACTTCTCTACCACCCGTGGGTGCAGACAGCCCAGACCCCCTCTCTCTGTGGGGCACAAATGGCCTTCCTGGTCTTGGGACTCCCCTGAAGCCTGGAGCCATGGTCAGACTCAGGGACACAGTCCTGGGGCACAAGAGGTCCCAAAAGGGTAACCCAGGATTGGTTGTCTATAAATGCAGCCAGACACAGGCTGCCCTAAGCACTGGAGCTCTGGAAGTGGAGATACCCTCTCCCACCCAGATGGACACAGGCACAGGCTGTGCCCATGGTCCATGGACTTGAGCACCTTCTGGCCCTCACCTCCGTGGCACTTGGAAAGAAACCCTGTTCCCAAAGGGATCTTGATAACCCCACTGGTACCCGAAGGCCCTGGGCTGTGGGAAAAGGGAGCCAGCACTTACCTCTGCAGAGCTGCACCCAGAGGAGAAGCCACAGCACCCGAGGGGACAGGAGTCCCTCCATTCCCATCCTGAGCCTCGTCCCTGCTGGCACAGCCCTGCTGTGCACCACTCCTTCTCACATCTCCAGGGGACTCACGGGGACAACTCTGACATGAGGGTAATATATCTGTGCAGATGCCGACGCAGCTGCAGAAGGAGCCAATCGAAGCAGCAGCTCCTTTTTAGACGTTATCGGGAAATATCTCCCCTCTGACACAGACCAGCCCTCCAATGAACTTCTCCAGCGCCGTTCATGACCATATATGAAGGACGTATCTGTCCCACTGCGCGTGTCATGGTCGCTGTGGTGGCGGATTGTCATGGGACAAGCTGGGTGTGGAGGGAATATGAGTCGGTCACTCCTTGCACCTCGCTGTGGGGACTGGGAGCACTGAGCATCTCTTACGCTGGCCTCATCCATGAACCCAAGAGGCAAGTGTCCAGCTGTCCCCGAGCTGTGGGAGCCATGGAGCTGGGACTGCACAGGGGTCTGTGTCAGGACTGGGAGGAAACAGCCCCTCCCCTGCTACAGACCCCTCTGTGCTGGGAGCAGCAGCCGGGAAAAGGCCTTGGCCAGGGCAAGAGCTCCATCCCAGCAGTGCTGGCTTGTCCATGCCTCCCCAGAGAGCCCACGGTCGGTCCCTCGCAGCAGCTGGAGCGGGGACATGTCCCTGCCCTGGCAGCAGACATGCAGCCCAGAGGCTCAGACGTGTCCCTGACTCTCAGCGTGTCACCGAGGGGCCGTTATTCCCCGCGGGCGGATCGGGAGCTGGAGCCTGCAGGTGCACAAACCACAGCCCACGTGGCCTCGCAGCGCTCCCCGCGCTCCCCCCGCAGCGCCCGGGCAGGAAGTCTGTGGTTTCCTCCTGGTGCCGTGCCCAGGCACATCCCTGCCGTGCCCCCGAGACACCCCCACCCCGACTGCTCCAGCCAGGGCTGCAGGGGCTGCTCCTTCGGCCTCGCAGGCACGCCGCCGGGCAGCTCCCGTCCCCCGGGATGCCCCCGGGATGCACACGGCCGCTCCACACCGACCCCACGGCCACGGGGTGAAATCGGTGACGTGACCTCACACCCCTCCTCCTGCCAAAGCTGTGTGCTCATGGGTTATACTGACGGTGACCTCACACTCTCCTACTTCTACCGCTGTGTGGTCAGGAGTTATACTGATGATGACCTCACACCCCTAATGATGCCACCATCATGTGCTCACAAGTTGCACTGTCACATATGTGAGTGTTGCGTATGGGCTTGTGCTGCTGATGGTTCTTCCAAAAAGCCCTATTTGAGTGGGGTGTAAATATTCTTTTAATGACATCAGAAGCAGCCAAGCAAGCCATGGGCCTGCTCTTGGCCAAAAAGCTACCCAGGCAGTGGTGAAATCACAACCTTAACATTCACAAGCCACGTCCCTGCTCCTGGCCTATCTGCCACATAGCCACTGATGATGTCAGAGCATCTAAACCTGACATGGGCCTGCTCCTGGCCTACCAGGTGTTCGGACACCAGTGACCTCACAAACACGTACATAAGCTATTGTTTGGCTCTTAACCTATCAGAAACTCAGGCACCAGTGACACCACAACAACCCACACAACCATGGGCCTGCTCCTGGCCTATCAGACCACCTTCCATCTCCAAGGATGACGTTCATCAGAAATCAGAGAGCTTGATTCTTTCAAACTAGAACTACAGACCTTAAAGGAAGAAAGAGAGAAGTGGGAAGATGGGACAGTCAGAGAATGGAAGCAGGATGTGCCAAGGCAAAAATCCTTTAGACAGGGACTAGGGAAAAGCACTATAGGAAAGTCACCTCTGAACAAAAGGAGCTTGCTTTTTACAGTCAATAAATTAGATGATTTTATGTCTTACATTGTATATGCGCATTGCTTACAGAGAATTCAGGGTACACAGCATTTTATACTAAAATAAATGCTGTGCAGTTACATATTGCTCCTTTTACATACCCTTTTTAACAACTTGCAAGTTTTCAGTGTTATAATGAATGCAATAATCTCTCCTTCGATTACTTTCTCACTTATGTTTAGTCTAACAGAATTTTTAGAAAAACAACTGTAAAAGAAACAGTAGCAGAATGTATATTGAAGAAGAGTACACAGCATAGTGGCATAATACTATGTTTCTTTAAAGCAGCATTTATTAAGCTGGTTAATCAGTTAAGAGGATTATTAATTTCCTGTGTAAAAAAATACCTGTCAAAATATGCTTGCTTGAAATTGTTGAGCATTTAAATTGTGCAGACTTTTGCTCACCTGATTAATAGGTAGAAAAGGATGAAATTTATGGGCAGCGGGTATAACAGGAGAGTAAGTAGAAGCATATACAGGTTCCTATGACAAGGACAGAAGCAAAGCAAAGGAATTAGAGAAGACCTTGACTATCAGAAATGGAGATGGGGGGGAAATAACTCATCTTCCCCAATTTATTAAAATGAAGTAAATCTGAATCTGTTAATCTTCTAGAAATGCTTTCCCCATTGGAAAGCCAGAGATCAAAAATGTTGTCATAAGACAACAGCATGTTTACCAATGCCATTCCATGCAGGAATTACACAAGTTAGTAACACTATCGCTACAACTTAACACAGAACAAAACAGCACAGGCAGAAGATACACTTTTCATATGCTGATGATTTTTATGTCTCTGTTTTCATGCACCATTAAACAGACGAACCATGTCGACCACAATGTGAATAATTCCGCTGCAAGTTTCATCAGATGCTGCAAAATGACAAGCTATCTATTTTCTGGATGAAAAGAAAGGATGCTTACTGAAACTGGGATACTCAAAAGCCATCTGGAGGGAATTGCTAAGCTCACAGTCCTCAGCGAAGGTGAGTTCACCATTCTAAACAAAGCCTACAAATAACCCCTGCCTCCGAGCTGGGCTTACCCAAAGCTGATTAGACATGTCTTTATCATCTATAATTCTTCTTCCTTTCTATAGGTTAAAGCAAATGTGGAACATCGCACAGAATATAGGTAAATGCAGCTCGTTAGAGTGGCTCAAAATAAAGCCTAATCATTAGAGTTTCAGCTTTGATTAGAACTGGATATAAGCACTTGGTGGATGCCATATATGAAATGGGCAAAACTATTACCACAGCAAGAGACTAATATTTTGCCTAAATGTCACTTGTTAAGGGCTTACCCCCTTTAAGCTTCTCACACACTTCATCTCTGAGTAATTTTGAATTGACTGTTCAGCCCTAGCCTTTAACACCAGTGCTGAGGTGCAGTTTGAACTTCCTACAAGAATTAAGTGCATTTCAAATGTCATTCACTGCTTTAATGTGACTGCAATGCAGCTGGTAATCACATTAATCAGGGACTCTGTTCTCTGTTAAAAATGGCTGACTATAAAATAGGAATTTTAATTCCAGTAAATCTTACTATTTTGATACTAAGGAAAGACTTTAAAGTTAGTTAATTTTTCTACCCATGAAAAAAACCTAACAAACTGGAAGTCTTTCATCCAACCTAAGACAATGAATACAAATATATGAAATAAAAAAAAAAATTTCCCAAATAAAAGGGATTTTTTTCCAGTAAGACATTCCTCAATGTACAGTTGTTCCCCTGATGTTAGAGCTATTTTTTGAATTGTCCAAGTATGTTTTACCATACGTATATATAATTTAAGTCTGACAGCTTCCAACAAATTGTCCTCCTATGTCCAGCAATCATCAAAACAGATGCTAGACCTCCAAGTAAATCTCAACTTCTCCCCTCATCTGTATCTTCTGAGTTAATTCCTTTTTCCCTTTTTTCCCCATTTGAGGTTGCTCTGTCAGCTTTTCCATGAATTTTATGTTTTTTCTACAGTTTAGCCTACATACAAATGACTATAACACATTTGGAGAAATATCTCACCATGCAGACAACTGTGCAGAAGCATTTTGACGAGAAGTGATCAAACAGCACTATTTAATGTAACTATTTTATTAAGAGTATGGGTCTTTCAACTTTTGCTGCTTATAAGAAGTCTAAATGTACTCTAGTAACTACTATTTTATACAGCTATGTGTCAATAATTAAAGTTCCAGAACACGTTAGATAACCTTTTAAAAGACACACACACATGCAAAAAAACCCCACAAACCCCCCAAAAAACTAAAAAGGTGTCTGACTGCATTAACAGGAGTGACATACTGCAACTAAAAACTTCAGGCATTATTTTGAACCAGCAGGGCATGACAGAAGTTTACACACCTTTGCTGTTGATGCATGACTGCCATATGTGGAAATTGTATTTTAACTAGCTCAAAACACAGTAATTAATACAATTCCTGCATTTTTATTGCAATCCAGCAACTGAAAGCACAAAGATTCTTAAGTACGTTGTAGTCTCAAAGCTCTTCTACAAATAGACTTCAGTGGCACACTGCTTTGTGGTTCTCAAATGATAATGGTGATCACATTGATTATTTATCAATAATAGTATTTCCAGATTTAAGGGCAGCTGACATGATGTGTTGTAAGCAGTGTGGTCAACTTAGTGAAGCTTTACATTATTTATCATTTATCACATAATGAATCAGCATCACAAATATCCATACAGTTCAGGGAGTTGTGTATCTAATAACACTAACATTTTTTCTCATACAAGCAAGATTTCACCCATTGGCAGTCATGCAAATCCTTTGATTTAGAGTCTAAATAGCCAAGAGCTAACATGAACCAACAGCGTGGGTGACCCAGTGTCACAGAACTCCCACTGCTAGCATTGTCACATCAAAGCTTGTACCCTTCAAGCATGTCATGCTCTCTTACTTGCTTTAAAAGCCTAACTTGTGCTATGCTGAGTGAAGTTGCTGCACATGGTAACACAGCAGGGAGGATATGGGTGCTGGGGAGTGAGAAGAGAGAACAAAGGTTTTGTCTCTGCCTAAATCTTGGCAGCTGCTTAAAGGTTTTTCTCAACCCAATTGTCTTTAGCTGGAGTACAGTTGTTATCTGATCTCAACAGTTGTCATTTTGGAGACCAGCCTGTTAAAAATGTGACTGCAATTTTACTTTCCTTGCTCAAACTATTTTTGCTTTAGGACATCTTTCAAACCAGCAACCATATTTTTGAGCAAGTCCATCAGGCAAAACCAAAACAAAGCCCATAACCCAAACTGCAAAAATCAGTCGTTTTCTGTCCAGTTAACACACAACCTCCCAAACTGCAAAAATCAGCTTTCTTCGTTTTCTGTCCAGTTAACACACAACCATTGATGAGTCATATGTTCAGGCACAGATTATCCTCAATAATGACAGACTATCTAACAACTCCTTACTTGTAATGTACTGATGGAACAGAAGACTTTTTGTTATTGTTTGTCTATACTATTTAGTAGAAGCAGCATTTTCAAAAGTAAATGCTTGGATCCAAAGATTACTGTCCCCACTAGTAAAATTTATAACTCAAATTTTATCTTCACTTGTCCTCTGTGAAAATACTCCTTCAAAAATTAAAGGCTTTTGAAACAATATATTTTATCTGACACTGTAATTTTCAAAATATTAGACTCAGAAGAGAAGCAAGTCTACATTAGTCCTGTAGTTTGAACCATCAATCCATTTTGAAGCAAATCTCCCAGTCATTCTCACTTTCTGTGCTTTGGTTAATATTGCAGAATGCACAGACTTTTGGATGAAATTAAGCCCTGAAGCACGCTCCTGGATTCCCATGTAACACCACAGCTGCTAAAGGGCAGTCAGGCCACAGGAGCAGACTACATTTAGCCTGAAACAAAAGCAGCAGGTATGGAATGGATAGCAGGTCCTCATCAGTAATTGTTCTGCTTTACACATCCACTCCTGCTGAGCAACATAACTTATTCATGTATAGACATAGCTGGAGTGTGCTAACAATGTGAACTTCCCTTTCCTCTCCACCTTTCCACCTATCTCCCACCCTATTCACTAACAGTGCCAAGACAGATAAAATCCTTGTCCAGATGGTTTTGGTTATCCACAAACACCAAAGATCATGCAAGATAACCAAAAGCCAAATGGCTCATGAATGCTGTGGTACCTGCATTTCCTCAGTGTTTCTTGGATTCAACATTACTGCTCCAAAAAATGTATATGCACAGGGACAACACAGCTTTAGGAATCCAAGTTTTTTTACAAGCTCACCCATACTAAAGAAAACACCTGAACTTAAAGTCTTAGGCCAATATCACTGGGGGAAAAAAGGCTTAAAAGACACTGTAAAGACACTGTAACCAACAGTACATGTCCCAAGACAGTGAACACATTCTCGTTTAAAGAGCTCTCATGTTGTGAGAATTTTTTTTAAACAAGCCTGACAACAAGAGGAATAGCAGGAGCTAGTAGCTAATATTAGGCATGCCTGTCTAGTTGGATGCATCTTCAAAAAGCTGAAGCATTTCAAGCAAGATATTTTTTCCAAACAAGGACAGAGTTACCTTCTTCAACAGCTGCTCAACTTCTTGCATCTGCACGCTACGATCAGTGACAGACACTTTTGCATACTCCTGCTTTTTGCCGAGCCTGCTCTTCCAATCTTCTTCACCACTCTTCTTCAGCAATGCCAACCTAGAAGAAAAACCATGCCAACAGGTATCTTTAAACACTCTACTTCCTGTTATCCTCAAAAGCTACCCTTATTGTTTCACTAATGCTGAGTTCAAGAGAATCTGAAATTAAGTTTTCTAACATTAACTATAGTTATTTACATTTCATACACTTATACAAAGCTCACAAATGAACACCAGGCCTTTACTTAATATGTTGAATGGGAATCATCTGTCAAAACACAGACATCTAGATCTGAGACAGGCAACCCAGTTAATTTGTAGTCAGTGGAAATTGCCAACACAGTCAAGGGAGACCAAGGTGCAAGGCAGATAATCCTAAAGTAGACATATAAATAGGTTAGATTAATCACTGCTTTTTTCCCTCCCTTCTGTTGATAAGGTACAGAGAGTGACTAGCTCAGCTACGGATGCTTTTGCTGTAGGTGTTCAAAGTTAATAAGATGAATCCTACCTTTGGTCTTTATTGTAGGCATTAAAAAAAGATTAAAAAAGTTATCTTCTTTAAAACCCAAGAAGAAAGAGGTCTATTCAGCAGTTACCCACCTATTTGGTCTCATCAGGCACAACAAATGACAACTCTGCCGTTACTGCTTTCACTACAACTCCAGTGACCAAGGTGACTATCAGACTCCTAGGGATCACTCAGTATCTCCTTGCAAAGCTCAAGCATTGCTGTGATACAAATCAGTAGTATTAATGCACTACTAACTTGGTTCTAACCAAGCTAACCAAGCTGTGAAATCTATCTGCAAGATTCAACTCATTTGAAGGATGTCTTATATTTAAAATGTGGATTAACATTAATCTCAGGTGTAAGTAGGATCTTTTAAAAGTGCTATTTCCTAATCTTGAGCAAAATTCTGAATATAGCACAAAGGGACACTGGCTGTGGTGGGCACAGCATGTAGATTTATTTTGCTAGAATTAGAATCTATTTGTCCATACAAACCCTAAGGTGATTAGTTTTGAGGGTAGGGGAAGTCAGTTAGGAGTATGAGGTCTACATCAGCATGATCTTCAGCTTACCTTCCTCACAAATTATTATTAGTATGGATTTTCTAGCTTCAGAAATCATTCTTAGTAATCCATAGACATGTAGATCTGCAGTACTTGTGCAAACAGTTGCAATGGTCCACTAAATGATTTTTATTTTCGTTGAATTAAGGTTTACTACATAACTTTCTTTAATCTAGAGCATTTCACAGTAAGGATTATACAAAACCCTTAACCCTATTAATATTTGAACAGGTTCAGTAGTTAAAGTGTTGGCAACTTATTTTGACCAGAAGATACAGAGATTCCTTTTTAGAGATGAGATTACTGTTACCCTCACAGTAAGTCTTATTTTGAAACTCTGAGGAGAAAGAAGGGGTAGGACCGAACAGGTCTAGCCAGAAGCCAAGTTTCAGGCAGCTGCTTCCTGCAAAAATCCAGGGGGAACAACCTTGCTACTGACCTATTCAAGGATGACCAATTGGTCCTAAGGCAGTCATTTAGGAAAAACTGAGAATGCAGAAAACAGTAAATCCACAGAATACAATGGCAGTTAAGAATGTTAGTATTCAAGAAAGCAGTTATTTCCTCTCTTCCTGCCCAGACAGGCAGCGCTGGCAGGCTTCACATTGCCTGGTTGCTTCATACCTCACAGCAAGGGATGAGTAGGGGTGAGAAGGACTCACAATAAGGAGTTGAGGCCATGGTCATTGTTTCCAGAACGTATACAAGATTTCACTGCCCAGAACTAATCTTCTGGATTGCATCCATGCATGTGTGAAACTGTGGAGGAGACCAAGATGGGACTGAATTGCCACCACGCAGTTGAATTATCTTCAATAGTTATGTTCTCTCAGGTCAGCTTTGCTTAGAAATGATCTGTGATAATTAAAGCTGGAAGGCATTTTGGTCAGCTTTGGCCTAAGATGGGTTTGATTTTAAAAATGTCTATAGCTGCTCAGCACACCAAGCGGAATTTTTATTTTTTTTTAACCTGACATTACTGCAGGGTATTTGCCCTAGACCTTTGCCCCAAACAGCTTGGTTGATCAGTAGCTTAACTCAAAGTAGACAGCAGTGGATTCTTTGGGAAGTCTGCAAAAATAAGGCAATTATTGGATTTGGACCCTTGGATTTGTTTAAGGCCTGCTGCCTTCTAGTTTCATTGCATCCTTCTAGTTCTCCACTTTTGATAAATAATGAATAATCATTCAGTATTCACTTTCACAGTTCTGTTCATACTGCTTTTGCTTCAAAAAGATCCTTTTCCAATCTGAAAAGAATCAGTTTTACTCTTTTCTTGAAAGAAAAAGCTTTTTATATATCTCCCCATCTTTGACAGCTTCCTTCTTTCACCTACTACTGAGATACAATATCTGCCATCAGGATACAATGGTCATCATCCCTGAGGTGTCAGGATGGGTTCAAAGCAAAAGCTTTTACAGGTGAAAGCAAAATGTTGGATTAATAATGAAGGGAAATAGAAACAAGATTTGAACAATGGTTTTGCCTAAACAAGGAGCGTTGTATGAAAGGCCTTGGCAAAAGTCCTGGCAAAAAATGTCAAAAATGACATATCTTCCTTCTGTGGCAATATTTTAGTATCTTAACTGCTAGTGTTAGCCTTGAGTCAGATTAAGCTGGACACAGGCTTGGCTTTCATGTGTACTCCATTGGCTGCACTTGCCCATTTCTTTTCAGCTAAACCATAAATCCTGGAGGCCAATATGAGATATGCAACTACAAAAAGGAAGCCAACTGTTAAAGTGTGCATAAATTCACTATAGTGGCAACTAGCTTACATAAGAAAGTCTTGCTCTGGTGTCCATACATCAAAAAAGGTTGAAAATTAAGTTTAGGCTGGACTCTTCCTGAGAGGGAACAAATGATGGTAAGAGGTCTCACAGAAATTAAGAGTTATATGTAGTTTTTTTTAACGGTGATTGTGGCATGCAGCTGACTTCTAAAGCGGAGCTGATATGGTGGCCTTCCAGCAACTTAGGTCTCCATAAATGCACAAAGACCAGTAGTTACAGGCAACTGGTGCTCCATTCAAAGTCTTCCAAGAGATTCCTCTTCCTGAAGGCAAGACAATTGAAAAAATATTTCCACCGCTCATATATAACACATCAGTGGACTGGCCCTGGCTGCTTAGAACAAACACAGCCAAAACTACTCAAAGATAAGAGCCTGTGCTCCCTCTCACCTCCAAGCTGCTTGTTTGCAGAAGAAGAGAGAATGGGTGTCTTTTCTTCCTTGAAAAATCATGATTTTCATTCTTCCATATAATACAGGTAATCCTGAAAATGGCAGGTATGCACTCACTCCACAAGGATAATGTTAGTTCAGTGAAGTAAGTCTTTGTGGAAAATCACTTTCATCCAGACCAGCATGCATGCATCTTGCAGAATATCATTACATCTGTGGAAAAGCTGTTCTTCCATAAGGTGAAAGAATGTCTGACAAAGCCAGAAAAATCCATTGGATGGGAAGATTAAGTTAGTGAATGTAAAAGGAAAAAAAAATCCAAAGTGTAATAAGTTAATCTTTAGCAGAAATGCTCTTTGAGGTTTATGAATACTTGGCATCAGCTATAGCCAAGCAAAAGAAAATGACTGGTTGTAGTTTTTTAATTCTGGGCCAAGAAGTAGACTACTGTGGTATTCTGGAAGGCTAAAACATTTGATACCAGCTCTTCCATTTACAGACATTTGTGGAATCAGAATATACAAATTCCTGACAAGACAGCAGGTATTTTCTTTTGTCAGCGTTGGGACTGACTAGACAGTCTTGGAGGCCTAACAAAAGCGATTCCAGATCGTGAGTGTAACTGACAGTCTAATATGATTTCCTCAAGAGATCAACTCAACCAAAGCATCAAATTTAGGACTGAAACAGCTGCTAATACTTGAATCTTCCCTCCAACCTCTTTTTCCCCACCAGGATCAGAGAAGGCAGATCATTTACCACCTATAAACCAAAAGTTACTGGTCTTAAACCTTATCTGCCCTGAAAGCTGACATATTTACAGAAGGTGCATGGGAGAGATGAAGGCTGCTTTAAACAGAACAACAACAGCAAACTGCAAAAGGTAAGTACATCCTTCAGAAAGGGGACTAAGACTGCACAGCTGTGTTAGCTGTTCCTGTACCGCCTCTTTATGTTAGGGGATAACAGGGAGTGGGGATGGTCTGTAAATGAGGATGACTCGCATACCTCCTAGAAACACATTAATTTAAGAAGCATGTGTTGGAATCATGTTTTAAAAAAAATGATTAGGAGTTCCTAATATCACACCCACCTCACCAAGCGAGGGAATACTTTTACACAGTGAAAGTTTAATCAAACGGCTATTTTTATTTATTGTTTCTGCTTTCACTGCCAAAAAAAAAAAAAAAGGAATAAAAATAGGCCTATTTGTCAACCTCAAGCAAACAATTGTAATTTTACTCACTGGACTGCTACCAGATCCTCTTACAGTTGGGGCTGAGTTGATACTCTCAAAGTTTATACTAAATTAGAATGACTTTTACAGGTACTACAGCAGCTATTGGAGCTCTAGCCATGAACTCCTACTGTCTGCACAAGTGCAGGGCACTTAACATGTAGCTTCCGATCAGAATGATCTTGGGCTGGAAAAAATATTTCTAATACTTCCAGAAACCTGTCCAACTTACTACCATTTTAAAATCCCTACAGTAAGTTCCCAGAAGTCAAAATGGCAACGATGTATTTCTGAAGTAGAGAGGGAAACATCACAGAGTCTATCCCTGTCTACTCACCTTATTTAAAAGAGACTCCCACAGACCAACAAAAAAATGGCTATTAAAAAAACCCAATCACATTATACCTGTTGTAATTGAAAGCAGAACCTGAGAAAGTATACTGACTATATCAGTATAAATATAACTAGAACATGTATTTTTACAACTTTCATTTTCTGAACTACTTATTGATTATTCAGGTGGCTCTTTCAAAATCAGATTATCACATTCTCTTGAACAGTAGTTCTCATTCACCACCATCTGCTTTATAAGCATGTCAGGCAGATTAGCTGCATGTTTCTGCTGTTAGTATTTGACATCTAATAAAACCTAGTAATCACTGCTTAGCTTTTTCAAAAAGAGGTTTAAAGCTTCTTTTTATACTATCAGTCTAATAACCGTAGTTATAGAGATCATTTTTAAAAAAGTGAAATTTAAGTACCTTTCCTTAATTGACATCGTTTTGCTGGAATTATCAAGGACATCCTCAGCTGTTTGTGCTTTGTTCTCTCCAATGGAAAACATCTCACAGGAATTCTTATAAAATTTGCCTTCCAATTGTTCAGAGAGCTCCTGTAGTCTACAGGATGCTGCAGCTGCAGTTTGTGAAACTGTCCTCATTGCTGATGTGCTGGTGAGTTCAGAAGAAGGTTCAGTGTGGTCTGTCCATTCAAAAGAGAAGTGCTGAATTAGAGTTAGCGCTATTCTCAAACATATTTTACATTACTAACACTGATGCAGCAAATCTGGTTTTTAACATTCAAAACACATGCTATCCTAACAGAGAAAAAATTTCTGGCTGAGCTACAGCACAAAGATTAACCATGCAATATTATCTGCCTCATAGACTGGCTATTTGTGACTGAAGTTCACATGAAGCCACAGAATATCACGTCTAATACACAATTCTGGACTTCATACAGATGAGGCACAAACTGCTGCTCCTGTCATCGCAGCAACAGGAAAACAAATGGACAGATGAAAGTAAGAGGGGAACAAAGAACAGGTGGAGAGAAACAGACAAAATTTAAATAAGAAATTAACTTATTGGTAAAGCAGTTTAATGCATAAGTAGCATAATAGGAGGACATTTAATAGCTTAATAAAGGTATTATTTTCTAGGAGGGTGTTGGGGTTTTTTTTGCAAGCAGCAATTAAAGCACAGGAAAAACTGCCTTGATGAAAGATAAATGCACCAGTACAGTAATCCTTAAGGAAACCTAAGTGATCTTCATTTTTCTTTTTGAAATTTTACAAGCACAACAACCCTCTGATACCCAAATGCTCCTGTTTTATACCAGTCTCTGACTGCCTTGCAATCACCAAAAGTTAATTGGATAGAACGGACACTGCTTTTGAGGAATACAGGCAGAACTATACCTTCCTCCCTATGCCTGTTAGAAGATGATTAAATTCAAAATAAATTAAGTTCACATGATGAAGACAAAACTGCTTCCAGCACTACAAGGTGCTGTGGTGCTGTACCCCATCATAATAAAACAGAAAGCTAATACAACCTCCTTCTAAATTCAACAGAATAGAAGGCTTTATGCAACGACCAAATTGACTGATTATTTCTGAAGCACTTTATTTAAAGATGGGTAAGTTTACTTATTAAGTTTGAATTATGCTTTGCATATAGAAATGTAATTGCTTATATTTTGTAATACAGAAATATAACTGTTTATATTTTGTCACCACATTGAAGAGAAAATAATAGTAGTTTTGCAAAATTAGTTATCTGAAAGTTATCACTACTAGCTATATATGTACATATGTAGTAAGTACTTAACCATACAGGCACAAGAAAGCAACAATTAAGAACAGACACTTGACCCAAACCAGCAAGTTTAGTTTGTTCAGCATTTTGGAGGGCAGGGGAAAGGGCAAAAGAGGAAAGGATAAATCTTAACTTCAGCTTATAATACCACTGCTTTCATAGTAAGAAAATCTGAATAAAATTGAGCCACCTTTAAAGGCTGAAGAATTGAAAGAATAACAGAGAATACTGTATTTGTAAAATTTAAGATTTCACAGGTATTTCTCTACCTTTAAGCAGTGTTAAAAAAAGGAAAAATAACCAGCCTTGATAATGCTTGAAATGAAGATGTTTAAAACTAGAGAAACACCATTGTTTGCTGAAAGAGACTACACCAAAAGCAAGTGTACGTATATACTGCACCTCTTTGCAAAGTCTCACTTTTCATAACACTTTCCAAATCTATCTTTTCTTCGAAGGACTAGCCTTCTTTGACTTCCCATTTACCTTGCATGTGAGTATCAATTTCTTTCTGTTCAAGAGGCTGAAAAAGTGGTTGTGAACTAAACAGTTCCATGCTGCCCTTCCTCAGGAAGCTGTATGTCATCTCTTTATGGTAGTCTCCTGTTTTTTCAGGAACAGGATGTGTGGTTTCTTCCTCAAAAGAGCTGTACTTTGTGATTTCATTAGCTTCATGTGCTAGAAACCTCTTTCTCTCTTCCTCATGCTTCTTTGATGCTCTGTTGCTTTCTAGCGCTTCCATTGAGGGCTGCCACTGTTCTGACTTCTGGGTGCGTTTTCCTGAAGAGTCTGAGTTTTCTGCTGAAGAGTGGAATCTCAAATCAGCTCTTGTGGCAGTGCTCATGCTTCCATCAGTAGCTGTTTTTGTGTGCAGGTCTCCAGCATACAGCGGAGAAAGGGCAGATGCCATCGTTGAAACTGATGTTGCAACTGAAGTTGACAGGGGAGTAATTTTTCCACTTTCATTTTGTACCTATGAACAACAACAACAAAACAAACAAACAAACAAAAAAGACTTAAAAGCTCTGAAAGCATCAGTTCCTGAAAACAATTTAATCGCATCAGTTCTTCAGAGCTGTGCTTCTGTATGAATATAGTACTCTATGAATATAGAGTAGAAACAGATAAGGAGAGCAACAATGCCCCCTAATTTAGCTGCAAATGGGTTATTCCACCCAGGGAAGAAACGACTGCATGTCAACAGCAACATCTTCAGTAATAAAGGGTGTATGTGTAGCATGCAACATGACGTTGTGTCAGAGCTCCACGAAAAGCTTCATACTGACATGGTACTGTGCAACACTGGGAAAAGAAATTCGTTCAGGTTCCAGACACAGGATGACATGCCATGTGCCCAGACTAATCAACTCTGCATCTCAGCAGGGCTAATTAGCTTTGGCACAGCTCTGCTCTGATACGGTTATGCAGCTTCCAGTTCTGGAGGCAGCTCAGCTCCAGAAAGACTGCTTCGTGCTGTTCTACACAGGGCAGACATTCTTGATGCTTCTGCCACATAAATCACCTTCACGCAGGACTGTTAGTCTAAGACTTTTTCAAATGTCAGACATTGGCTGTCATGTACATCTCTGAGCCAAGTATTTGAATCTAAGAAGCATATTCAAAACCCCTCCAAATTTGCTCTGCCAGCCTCTACAGTGGAACAGTTATCTTTCCTATTCTTCCAACACAATAATTTTATAAAGTTTTCCTAGAGACCATTAAGATGCAAAATTTTTCTGAAATGCAGAGCTTGGCTTTGTCTTCTCCAGAGGAGACAAAAGCTGTGAAAGAGACTGACAAACATGCCTTCATACTCATCAGAGGAAGTTTTTTGTTTGGCTTTTTTTGTTGTTTTCTTAAACTGCAGGGCTAGTGAACAGCATGCAAAAGGAACAGACAAAATCACACCAGTAGGAGGAAATCAACTGAAAACTTAAAATGAACATGCAAATTCCATAAAGCATGGACAACACAATCAGTCATTAAACAAATCAGAAAGCAGAGCAAAGACTACTATGCTAGCTCAAAGATTCCAAAGAAAGATTAAGAAAATAGTTACCAGTTTACTCTTTTTCCATTGCATCTATCAGAATTAAAAATATAGAGATCAGCAAAGAGATTTCAGCTTTAATTACAAGTTATTTACATTTGCAGTTATGTATTTTGGTAACGTAACCTCTAATTATTTATTTTGATACCTTCTTTTTGCTTCTTCCTATAAAAACTGTAGCTGCATCTTAAAACATCCCAACACTCCAAATGAACAGTTCGTTATAGAAAGCCTTTTTGAAAACACACTCCCATTGAAGCTGGTTCAGAGCCAGCTCTGATTTCTTTTGCTATGTTCAGAAAGAGATGACAAAACATGCTTCCTTTGCGTTTCCTTGCTTTAAAAGCAAGTTTTTTCTGTAAAAGTCTGACAAACTACTGTGACTGTCACTGGCTTCTTTCCCATCTGCTTCAGCCCATTTCTGTTGATCACCTTCCTGACCCCCAAAGAAGTTAGCGACACAATCATTAAAGAGGCCAGGCTGTGACAGTGGGTGGCATGCGGAACATGAATGGAAAGAGGACTACGTAAGGTCTGGAAATCTTGCTAAAATTAATTTGCTAAATATTTACTGCTACTTCATGCTTAAGTAAAGTAGGAATAAAGTACAATTATATATCTGTACAGCTTTGCACCAATACAGTTAGAGAAATCCTGCCTTCTCACTATTCTATTAATTATGATATGGAAAATGTATAATAATGAATGAAGCATACAGAAAGACAAGGGTAGGAATTTTCTAACACTCAGATTGATCCAAATCCCTAGAAATAAGACATGCATAGGAACTGTGCTTCACTGTTAAAGGGATTTCTTTTAAAGCTGTAATACTAAGGGACTGATGTTTCTGCTATTGGGAACAACAGCTCTGAAAGACCACTGCTGGAATATCTCATGATCAAACTTCACTAAAAAGGTATTCTTTTGCAATTCCAATTATATGAAGGATTCCAGAATAAGAAGCCCAATTCCACTGCACATATTAAATAAGTTCATTTTGACCATGACTTTCTGAATTTCAGAAGTATTCTGCTTCTAGGGAAAAAAAAATAAATCAAAATCAGTGTCCCCTCCCAGAGGAAAATGACAGAATATGTCCTGACAAATAACGGAAATATATGGTGCTTTCAAGAAAGAGTCTGAAAGTTGCACATGACAAACCTCCAAAATTCCTCGAAAATACACCTAAAGCGTGATGATATGTGTCACAGTTTTTACCCTTTTGGTCAGGAATTTACTTTTAGAAGACAAGTAACGTTCTACTGGAAAAGACAAGACACTGTGAAAGGTACAGCATGCACTAATCAGGAAGATCACATACCTTAAATTACTTAAAAAAGAAAAACACACCAATGAAGTTGAACCTTTTAGAGGATGTAGTTCCTCAATGTCAGAAGACTGCTTCCTGACAAGCTTTTTCCTGTGAATAGGTCATGACCCCAGTGTGTAGCTCAGAGCAAAGAAAAGGCCTGTTATGGCATCTTACACTGAAGCTGTTTTCTCCAATAAAAAGAAACAAATGAAAAAGCGTTAAGATTGCACTCACCTGCTCAACTTCTCCAAGAGTGACTGGCTGAGTCTGGTAACGAGCATTCATTCTCCTGTGCCTAATATCTCCTCGACTCCTTGTGGAGATGGCCCTGGATACTGGTTGAGACAGTTTGTTAAACAAAGCCATCTTTTCTGCCAAACTTAAGGTGGAAGAATCTGGTTCATCAGACTGATCTTGCCCCATCGCCTCTTTGGCTGCTCTTATCTCCTCTTTAGCTAAAATTTTTTGGTGTGCTGATGCCTGCAAGCTGAAGAAACAGAACTGGAAATGAGTTTTGAAGAAGCCATTATGAAATTTTAAAATCTCAACCTGATAGAAGCAGAAGAACTGCACGTGAAGCGCAATAGCCAATGTAATATAGCAGCCTAAGTGGTTATGCAGTGGTTCAACATTGGCATGATGAACTGTAATTCAACAGCTGAAGATTAAAAAAGGTTAAATTTTCATTAACAAATTAATTTGATTAGGACACAACAGTTTTTTAAAAAGGGGAACTCAAGATTGATAAGAGATTTTTCAGACCAATCTCTTTATACAGAATACAGAGCTATGGAGAGACATTTAGATGCCTGCTGTAGAACAAACACGGGTCCTACAGCGCAATTTATGTAAAATTCAGTTTTATTAGAAATAATTTGTGGAGCATATATGATAAAAACATTTAAAAGATGGATTTAAACTCCAAGTTAGTGTTGATTTTAGGTTAGCATAAATTGTAATGTCTCTTAATTTGAAGCAGAACAGAATTCAGACTGTCTTTTGTTTTGAGTTATCTGGGCTAACTCAACAACAAAATAGTTTTGAAATATATTCTATTTATTTTGAAGATTGTTTGACCAATGCTGAAGGCAGACACATTCATTCATAAAAGCTGTAACTGCATTTGTCTCTACAATAATATATTTTATTCACCTCTAGCTAGGTTCAACCACATTTATGGAATTAGTAGTATTCTCTTTTTTTTTTCTGTCGTGGTCTCTGCTAAAGTTCATTCAGAACAGGCAAACAGTATTCCGCAACTTTACCTATAGATGGTGCAATTTCTTATCTTTCCTTTAATTTTGCAAGCTAAAAAAAAAATATATGTAGAGACAGACAAAGAGGATATATACTGCTTGTGAAATCAAGCACCCAGCTTTTGTATTTTCATCTCAAGATGACATTACTGTACAAAGAAAAGTATAAGAGCAAGACGGTTCTTCTAGGTTTGCTCACATGCAAAATCAATTCTTTCACAAAGAAGAATATGCTTCCAGAACAGGTAAGTGTGGTTAGAAAGGTCCTGAAAACAAATGCTTGACAATAAAAAAAGCTGCATTGTTTTACCATGCAAACATAAATGAAGCTGACGAATGTTTTAAATATTCTTGAAACGAGTAGTGACTTGACACATGAAAAGGCATTCAAGACTTTAAAGATGCATCTGCTATTGAGGAATCTTGTGCTCCATGTAACATGCATGTTTATCCCCCCAGTACCTGATAGGTTGTACAGTGCTCTTAACTACAGTGGGGCTAGGTACTCTTGTCACTACTGTGTGGGTATTCACAGAACGTGAAGCAGGGGTAGATTCACTTTAAAGAATTGCCAAGGAGGGAAAATTCACAGGGAGAGAGAAGAAAAAAGCATTAAGAAAAGCAATACATTAAGTGTTAACTACAGAAAAGACCAAAACCAAAACAAAACAAAACAGAAAAAAACAAACAGCAATGATTTCTAATTAACTGTGTTATCTGCTGCAACCTCTGCAAAATAACTTCAAATACTCTGAAAGAACTGAAAACCTAGAGAAGCAAACAGGTTGTCTCTTGAAGTTACTCATTACCCATAACAAGCTATCTTTCAGTAGATCATTAGGTGAATGTCCATTCAACCTTTGTTTAATTTTCCCAAAAAATGGCTTTCCTTTTTTTCAGGAAAATTTCATGACGAATGACCAGAGTGCAAGAAATGCATTTCCACAAAGTACATTTGAGACTTCAGAGCGCAAAAGGTTTTCCCCAGTACAAATACATTCCATAAGAAATTGTGCAGATTTCCCTCAGGGCAAAGTATCTTTTTCATTTGAGTTACAAACCAATCCTAAGATTAATCCTGTTTACCTAATCTACAGATTCAAATGCTTTCTGCCAAGTTACAGTTCATACAAGTTATGCTTTACTAGTCCCTCTATTTCTAAAAAGGAATTTCAATATAGCTTCCCCTGTGGTTCTCAAGGAAGTTGGCCCTTCATGATAAATGTTTTCCTTGCTACAAAGTTGTAAACACCACATATATGGAACTTATTCCGAGTTTTAAAAGCAGGAACTAAAGTTAGAATCAACTTATGCACAAGACTTACGTAGCCGCAATGACCACTTCCTCACTGGTAATTGGCTGTGTATGCGATCTATCCTGCAAACGCCGCAGTCTTCTCTCTACTGCTGAACTTCTTGTAGGTGGTTTAGGAATATTTTTCATTTCAAATGATTTTTCCATTTCCTAAGGGGACATAGGTCATAATTAGAACCATGGAAGAAAAGTTCTAGAACAGTACTTTCTTTTTAGCTTTATTGCATGCAAAGTAGTAAATTTCCCAAATGCCTGTCTCTGAATTAGAAGCAGGATGTAATTGCATAGTAGGCATCATGCAGTTAAAGCTAACTACACATTTCTCTAAATGACATTCTTTAAGAAGTCTTTAGAGCAACAAGTCTACTGTGTTGGTAGGTTAGATGAAGTAAAAAAAAAGTTATGTAGCTTGGACTTTGTTAACTGCATTACACTTCATTCTAATGCACTTTGGGTTCTTCAGCATCTTGTATATGAAATGTTTAACTCAGTCTTCTATTAAGAAAATTTAATACTTACTCTAAAAAGCAGCCTCTTTGCAGCTACGCTTAGTTTGGCTCGGTCATCCAATTTTTCTTCGTCTAAACAAAAGTAAAAAAAAAAAGGAGGCTGAATGTAATGAATCAAGCTCATGCTAGGTGCAAGGGTTTTTTTGACCAAATGATTTCTGAACTCCTAAAAAATTATGTTTTACTAAGACAAGAACACAACCAGCAATTAATCTGGCTGTTACTCCCTTTTAACAGACTTACCATGAGCCAAATTGTGCAAACTTTACCTGTATTTATATGTACTGCATCGAGGAAAATTCTTAACAGGATTTGAGCACAAAAGACTTGCCTTCAGGACAGTTCATGTGCTTTCAAGTTATTCAAACAACCTTTTATGAATAATCAAACTTATATTAGTCTATGATAACACGTAGACTAAGGAAATAATTAGACTGAAAGACTGTCTTATGGCTCAGTATTCATCCTGCTGTATAGAACAGCTATTTTCTACTAGTTGACCATACAAAGTGGTCTCTCCTGGAAGCTGGTCATTCTGATTACCACCTTGTATGCCCATTTTTCAGAGGCTCAACTGTTATCCTTATGAGCTGAAATCAGCATCCTCCAGATCCAAGAGCAGCATCTCAAAGCTGCACAGAATATCAGTCTTCAAATAACATAAGGCATTAAATCTAAATTTAGCTACTCATGAGATTACCTACTTAATTTGTGCCAGACTTGCC
>NW_009646945.1:4860115-4955540 GCF_000708025.1 Charadrius vociferus
ATATGATTTAATAACTAGCATCTTGCAACTTCCTTAGCTAGAAAACGTGTTACCAATATCAGTTTCACACTATAGTAAAGGCTTTTTTAGTTATTAGTCCTAGACCACTGATTAAAATGCATAATTTTTTCCCACCAACTAGCTTCTTTAGTATCTAAATCAGAAAAAAAAACAACCACCATGTTGAACAGTGTTAAGCCATTCCACCCCTGGCCTCCCATATGAAGCTAGGTATCCATAGACAGACTTTTGGACTTAAATTAATTTGAAATCAAGTCTGTAGTAGACATGGCCCAAGGAAAAGCGGTACTTCAAACATATTACAGGTAATGATAGTTATTTTCAAGTGGACTTTGTTTGCATTATCAAATAGTTTTTCAGTTAAAACAAAACCCATTTGCTCCCATTTTTTCTGCAGAAAACACTATAGTAACATACCTTCAGCAGTTGGTATTTCTGCACTCAAAATTGACCTAGTGAAAAATTATCAAATAGAAAGAAGTTAGTTGGAAATGAGACATCAAAAATTAAATTCAAACTCCATCTGAAGTAGCAGGACCTCAAAAGTCTTAAGAGTAGGAAAACTATCTGTTTTTCAAGTTTCAACAGTTTCCACTTTGACATCCGTTATTAAAGCAGAAAGGCAAGCAATTGCAGCCAAACTTAAATACACTGAAGGAAAATGATTTCCAGTTCATCTTGCAGAAGATAAAAGTCTAAGATTTGCCACCAGCTCTTTTAACATAAAATAAGTAGCTTTGGTTGTTTACAAAAAAAGTAAATGATAAAGCAGAGTAGATTGAAAGGAAACTCTTTCTATAAAAACAGACAAAAGCATTTATCATTAGACAGAACCAGACAGCTGTAATACTTTATGATGATTCACTGTTCACCATTTTACATTCGGGGGATTTGGAACAAATTGGTTTTGTCATCAGTGTTTTGGTTTTTATTTTCTAAGCAGCTATAACAAATACTTCATTGTTTTTGATGAGAAACAATAGCCTTGCAAAATGTTTATGCTAATAAATGAACAAAGTCTCTTCACAAGCTTGTTCGTGTTTACCTGCACCAGAATGCTACACAGAGCTATGTACATGCCTACCTATCCGTCTCCTTTCGTTCTGCTGATGTTATAGGTTGAGTTTTAAATCTCTCAGAAGTCTTTCTATTTTCACCAGGAGAAAAATAGCGCCTCGGCCTTCGTGGCCCTCTTTCACGATCGCCATTGGCAGACAAAGTGCTACCTGCCGTTGACATCTCAAACCGAGATTCACTTTTAAACCACATGATAGAAAGCGCATAGAAAAGAAAATAGAAGAGAAAAGTAAAGCATTGATGTAAGCATCTCAACAATTCACTAGAGATCACTCTGCATGCTCCTTCGGTAACATGCGCAGACATACACATTCCGGCTACCCCACATCACAACTTGCACTAGCAAGCAGAAGCACAAAAGCAGGACTCAAACCATCCCAGCCTCCAATACACACTGGTGAGAGCTAAGCTGTGTGCTTTAAGTGCCGAACACAACTGATGTTGAGTGTGTGTAATTTTTGCCAAGGACGTGCAAGTTTCACACGAAAATATGTCCGAAATGTCACCTACAGTTCCGTTTTCTTGTTGGCATTAGCAGTCTCCAGAAAGACGTTGCGGAGCTGGGCAACAGAGACTTTTGTGTCAACCATGCCAATCTCACCGTTTGGTGCGTTTGCTTCCATGCTCTCCTTACTTTTAAAAGCTTCTAACTTAGGAGCCACAGTATAGTCAGACATTGAGCGAGTCAGGACTTTATGCTTTGCTGTCGACACTTTCTGAACAGGAGCTTTTGCCTTGGCAGGCTGCGATACAGACCCACTCTGTATGTACATAACAGCTTCACTCCTTTCTATGTTCTCAGGGTTCTTAAACTGCTGCTCAGGAACCTGCCTCTTATTGCACTCCAGCTCTCTCTGAACTTCGGAGTTAACTTTCAGCTTGCTTGTGAAAGAGGAACTCCCCATCGGGTTATCCAATTCTCCTTCTCCAAAGAGGCCTTCATGGTTCTTCCCTTGTTTGCGAATCTCAGACGGCAAAATTGGTCTTCTGCCTTTGGAAGCCTGTTCACCCTCCAAGGAATCTTCTCCATCAGGCTTTGCTCCATAACCAAGTGCCTCTTCCTTTTCACTCTCTGATGCGGTGGCTGCTGATGATTTTGTTAAGAGGCTAACGCTGTCTGGTAGGAGGAGGCTGCCAACAGAGATGTTTGCTGGTTCTTCTGTTGCCATCAGCTGAGCTGTGTGAGCAACACCAGCAGGCTGAATATAGCCATGTATTGGTTGGCGGACCGAACTGACAGGCTGATTTATAACCCTATCAAAGGCAGACGTTTCTGTCTGAAGAGGCATGTAGTGGGCTGGCACCGGATGGGATTTTCTCTGAGATACTGTGTCTGTGACAAGTTCAGGGCTTCCACGAGCACTTTCCTCTTTCACCAGTTTCTCTCTAACTTTTACTCTTTAAGAAAGAAAAAGGATTAGAGCTGTGAACAGTAATACCCAATCTGGGAAGGAACATAAGACACCTACTGTGGGTACAGACAGCAACATCGTATGAAAATAAAAAGCAATCAATACATCAAAGAAAGCAATCTTATGATGCACGCACCCCCCACCCTGAATCCTAGCAGTAACATTGCTCAAAAACAGTCAAGTGACTCACAGGCCCTTGAACATGCATGACTCCTGAGAAGGTAACTGAGCAAGCTCTGAAAACGTACAGCGTGTTCCCATGAGGTCACAACTGTGTTTGTCAAACAGCACATACCCATAGTCTCAAACAAACAAGATGATCAAAACTGCTTTTTATATTATCAAAGTGTTGGGTTCAGCCTGAAATTGCAAATTCTATTGGCAATCATGTATGTAGTCAGATTTTTGAAGATGTCTAAACACTGGGCAGCCTATATCATATCAAGATGCTGTCGCATCGGGTAAAGGGGTGAAAAACCATGTTGTTTCTCCACCTAGCCCTTCAGATGTTTTGCCAGAGACTTTTTTACTTGTGCTTTTGTGTATCACATAAAATGTCTAAAATGTTACATGTAGCATAACCTGTTTCAGTAAGGGAGAAAAAATATGGACAGTGCAAGCCTTAAAGTCCAAGGAGAACCTATGGCATGGCTGTTGTTCCTCAGAGGGCTTGCAGGGGAGAAAAGGAATTAAAAAAACCCCAACCAACCAACCAACAACAACAAAAACACAAACAAAAAAATCAAACTAAACCAAAACCAAACAAAAATACCAACACCAAAACAGGCATTCTGTTTTAAACGTTTCATATTACATTCTAACATGCAAAACTTACAGGAATGTTCCCAAAAGCTACCTTACTTCAGTGTATTTTCTAGGAACACCTCTAGACTTATGTAACATCCATGCAAAACAGAGTCATATTCTACTTTTAGACACTTAATGCAACTCCACTAACGGAAGGCAAGCACGTGCAGCCAGAGGCAGCCTTTGCTCTATGACTACAACTGCAGGTAAGCTCTCCAACAATTTTACAGCCGCACCGAGTGTTCAGATAGGTTACAGGGCAAGCGTTTGTAAATATCGTATACACAGTACTAAAAATGAAAGCCCTGTACTTCCTCCCCTCCCAAATGGGTATAAAAAATGATTTTAATTCTGAAGAAGGAGAGAAACTCAAGTACAATAGGAAACTAGCTCTTTATTTGGAAGTAAGTAATCCAGCTCAAAGTATGTGCAATTCCAGGCTTGCTACCAACAGACTTTTTGGAGTTTACATTATTAAAAAAAAGCAAGATTTAGGAAAAAAAAGACAAATTAATTATCTGAAAGAATAATTCAGGACATGCGAAGTTATCTGAAACACCAACCTTCCTAATATTTTGGTGTTTCTTATCTCTGAGGATTGGTGCACTTACCAGGGAAAATTCTCAAAGTTACTCAAGCACAGAAAGTGCATTCAGTGTGAAAAAGTGATTCTTTACACTACATGTACCAAGCATTCTCCAGAACATCCACACTGATGTTAGTACTGGGTTAAAAGAATTACTTTAATCAGGAACATGGAAAAGAGTCTTCCTGCAATACTTCTCATGGTGGGCTAGCTGTATATGTTACCAAACCAGGAGAAAGCAGCTGCTTTTAGCTCTGATCAAGATCTTGCTTTACTTTTCAATATAATTTTTTTTTTAATTCTCTTGTACTGTCTCCTTTGGAATTCAAGGAATTAATTGTAGGGAATGCTAAGATGGATTGGTGTATGGTATAAAAATTTGCTGGTTTGCATAGTAGAAAGTGGAATAAAATAAGAAGTTATAAAAATTAGTGGAAGCCAGAATGACAGTAGCTGCGGAAGAAGCTCTGGTCATTTGTACTTCTTCATCAAAATACAATTGGTCTTAAGTTACAATAAAAGCAGATGCTTCAGAAAAGTTTCAATTGCTATTTATCCACTATAAACAACACTTTCTAACTTGCTGCTGTTAAAGGAAAATTAAAGGCAAGTGTTAAATCAAGACAGAGTAAAGGGAAAGAAAGGGGAGGTTTGTAGTCTGTTAGCCACACAGCTGCGTTTTATGATACCTGGAGGGCCAGCTGATAAGTGAAGGTGTGTCCCCTTCTGAATCTTTCTGAAGAAACCACTCTGGTTTTGCTTTCCCTGCACTACTATAGAAAACAGAACTTCAGGTAATTTTTTGAGATCTCAACACATGCTCCCGTTGTTTCTCCCAATCTTCCCTCCCCACCGCTTTTTTTGTTTTCTAATTACTCAATTACAGAGGACTGCTCATGAAAGTGAAAGCACAGCACGTTAATCAAATTGAAAGGTGATAAACCGTGAAAACAAACTATCATATTAATTCCACAAACATCTAAAAAGTGTTCTGAATGTTAAATATTCTACAAAGGTAACCTTATCAAGTGTACGTTGTCCAGAATTTGAGAAGCAAAAGCAACTATACCATCTTATTTTTGCCATTTGCCATTGCAGATGAGTTTGAAGGATTTATGTAAGGACACCTGGAAAAGTTGCTAAAACTATTCCTTTAATTTGTGGTTTATAGTGATAAAGACCACTAGGTCCAAAACAAAGTAGCAATATGAATTTAATGAAGTTAGAAAGTCAGATGGGTGCATCATATTTCCTAAGAAATTCTCAGGAACAGCTGGAATCCCTCTTGCCTTTTGTAGCCCTGTATCACAAAAACTTCAGAAATGCAAACCCAGTTAGCTCAAGTAAAACATGTCAGGTGACAAGGGAAAGGAGAAGCTTAAGAAACAAAGTAACCCCAAATTTGATCTTTTCTTGACTTTATTCTGTAACCATTTTTGAGTTGAAAGCATAAAAAAAACCAAGAGCACCGCAAACTTTTAAAAGCCCTACAGTAAAAGGTGCCTGCAGACTACCTATGTACAGTTTCTCAAATACTTTCCTAATGCTCATCTTTTATCTACAGTCCCTCAGCAACAGTAGATTGCATCAAATACTTTTAACCTTGCAAGCACAGACTGTTCGGCCACATTAATGTTTACAAACAAACTCCCCAGAGGTGACAAGCGGCGAGGTTGCTTTCTTACAGCTACATCTGAAAAAACAACTCGCATTGCAGTAGAGCCATTTGGGATGAAAATCCCAAATTAAGCTCCAGGTCATCTACTTCAATTTTTCTTAGCTGGTCTTTTAACAAAAAAACATGGAAAAGGTCAAATCAATGACTGTTCTTAAGATAAAGACGCATTTACTGCAAATAAATTTAAATTTGAGAACTCACCTACAGTTGTCACCTTATCCAAATCAAGCTTAGAACAAAGTCAAACACCACCTGTTAAAAAAACCTTTTGTTTTTCCAAATGTGTTTGAATTCCTAAAGGAACTGACCAAATAGAAGGTAAAAACCTTTCACAGGAGCTGACCCGGTAGCTGGAATTCCTTTGAAGCAAGTAAACTTCCTTCTCGTCTCATAATGTGTACTTTGGCACATTTTTATAGTGGGCATGGCCTAAGCAGCAATCATTTGTACTTGATCATTCATCCTTTGAAGAGAGCAGTCAGAAGAACGCAAGCCACGTTTTGAATTTAGAGTTAATCTGCCACTTCAGCAGCCAAATGAAGACAATGTCAAATAATACCTTCTCAGCACTTTGTTGTCTTCAGTGATGGCTAATAGGATTAATTATTAAATTGTCTTAGGACTGGAGGCACAAAGCTTTCATACGCATTCCAAAACAAGCTGCATTTATGAAATTTTCCAATTTGAATTCAGCAAATTGAAATTTAACAAAAACAATTTTGCAACCTATATAATGTGGAACTAATTTCAAAATAGTAGCCACTTGGAAGGCTGGTGTTAGCCCTTACTTTGCTTGTGCAAATGGCCTTATAGGAGACTACCACACAGTAACTTTAAACAGACTGCATGGAAATAGACGATGACTTCTTTACGACTCAGAAACAGGGACAAGAGTTTCTGCAAGGTTATTCTTAAATCTCTGAATATCCCACCAGTGAGTACGCACTGGCACTGGGAGTTGTCAGGGGTATTAAAATGAAGAACGGGCTCTTGGCAACTTGGCTGTTAAAATACCACCTACTGCCTACACACGTATCCAAACAAGAGACCAAATCCTACGTTTAAACTCTTGGCTGCTGTAAGAGCTACACCACATCCTACTGGGTACAGATGATTTCCTTCAAAAGATAAGACAGACAGTAATTGTGGGAAACCTGTTTTACGCAAATACTGACCCCAGCGTCATTCAGAAATAATCTGAAATTAGTGATAATGCAGTCAGCAATTTGTTTTGAGTTATGAGTTATTCCTGCTGCTTTTGCCCCAGTCTCTCATTTGTTATTACGGCACTACTGCAGAGTAGAGAAGTAAAAACAACCATACCACAAATGGGATGGAGGTTAAACTCTGGAACTGTTCTAACATCAGAACCCACCTGAAAATGGACCTTTCTTATAATTTCATTATCTGGAAACAGAGACAAAAAAAAGGAAGACCTTGTGGAAGGGGCTTGTCTCCAGTGTTTGCCAAACACAGCTGATCTCTTAGTGTTTCACACAGCATTAGATCCTGTAGGGATCTTTAACAAATGAAACTTTTAACAGACAAAAAAAAATATGCCCCCATTAAAAACACTGTTTCCTTAATTATTTCTCTTTTGCCCAACTTTTATTATAAAAAATAGGTAATGCCAGAAGTGGCAGCTTTAAAAAGAAACTGCTGGAATTTGTGAATGATTTGATAATGCCTTCAGCTTGCTCAGCCTGAACTTCTAGAGCTTTATAGTTTATGGTATGCTGAGTTTATATATAGAGTTTATAGAGCTGCATTAGAAAAAAATGCACTTGTTAGCTAAAAATGAAAGATCTTTGTAAGGAGTCCTGATTTCTCCACTTTAAAGACTAATCTGTGAATGAGTGAATTCAGGTGTTTCTGTATAGCGAGCACGCTGTTTCACCAGGGCAACTGCCATCGCACCAATGCTGTGTGCAGCACAGCTTCTCCTGAATTGGAAGAGATAACCTATAAGGCATTTCATTGTCCAGTGTTTCATTGGTTTCCCCTCACAGAAACAGGGGCTAGGATTACTTTATGAGAGTAAAGAAGATAAACCCCCTTTTTGCACTGCAGCAGGCACATTCTTGGCAAGAAAGTCTGATGGACTTTTGCTTTCTTGAGGCTGAAAATGTTGTCCCTTCCTTCCCCTTTTAAAACAAAGAAAACAAGTTGCCAAAGGTCCATTGCTTCAATATCAGTAATTGGATTAGCCAAGAGATTTATCTCAAATTGACCATTTGAAGATAAGGGATAATATTTTGTAGTATTTGAGTTGGGACTGCTTTAGATACAAGTTTTTTTAAGCCTGAAATAACTTAGTTTACTTACTTTCCTTCTTATGGTTTTTTTGAAATGACAATATTCCTTTTTTGGCTTAAATGGGAGAGTCCAATGATAGCTCATATACCCACATATCCATGCAAAAGAAGGTGAGCAGGATTAGAAGTCACCTGAATAATGAAGAGCTATGAAAAACATATGAAGAGACTACTACTGGTGTGTCCTGTGCAATAAAATGAAACAAAAAATAAGGCTAAGTATATTTGAGCAGTTTACGGGAACTGTAAATCAATCCACCAGGTGGTTAACCTTTGACGTGGATGATTGTTTCATCATTCAAACTTTAAGGTATGCTGATGACAGTTAATAAGAAAGGCCACAATAAATAAGAATCAGGTTTTGTGATTTTGATGGGAAGGATAAAGAACTCCAGTCAAGGTAGCTTGTTTCTGAACCTACTGCAAAATAATGCCAAAAAGTGTAAATGGTTCAGTTTATGCCAGTTTGTTTCAGATTTTTAGAAACAGTCAGCACTGCTCAGCATGATGCAATTGAGTTCTCATCACAATTTACATCATTTTTAGCTGCAACATTTTAACTTAAATTTTTACACTTCTTATTTTCTATCTAGAAATTAAAGAATCACACTTAGAGAGACTCATAGGTTTAAAAAATTTTTAGTCACGCATTGTTTTCAGTCACCATAACACTTTGACAGTCTGTTTTTGCACTACAGTGTGAAACTGCAACGTGAAACTAGTGAAAACTATTTTTTTCCCTTCTGGAAGAATCTGGTTACCCTATTACTGGAGTAAATTTGTCAAATCTGAAGTAATTCAGCATACCATGAAGGAGGCTACGTTTTCCAAATTCAGCATGAAATTTTAATGCTCCCCTCTGCCCCTTCACACACATATCCCGATATTATCTGAAAGACTAACCATCGCAATTCAAGAGTTTTTACACTTTCACAGCAGGAAAACAAATCAACTATTATTTCAACTTTCAGCTTTTAACTCTGAGACCTGTTTTATTTTGGCAAAAGCTGTCATGAAGCTATTCAAATCTTCACTGAGAAACAAGTTGGTTAAAGGCTTGCTCTAACAGGTTATGAAAAAAAAGCAGATTTAGAACCATAACTTCTTCAATTTCTAGTTTGTGTAAATATCTCAAACATCAGTTATTCCACTTTCCCTGCAAATGGCCTAATTTTAGCATAAATTCTATAAATGGAAAGTGAAACCAAGGGTATATCTAATCATATAAATAGGTACCCACTTCCTTTTATCAGAAACACTCTGTGATTCAATAAACCAAACCAATCCAGCCTGAGACATCCAAAGCCACTAAATACATTCTTCAAGGGTAATAAATACATTCATATTGTAGACGCTGCTGCAGAAGGTGATTAAGATAAAGGAATCTACTGTAAAAACAAACAAATAAAAATCATGCTTACCTTTGTCTGATGTTACTGTGCAAGGGCTGGTCATTCTGCAAATGGATTGGTGATGCTGCCCGCTTTGGTGAAGAAAGGGACTCTCTGGGGGTTTGCTTTGGTGATATTGGCACTTCGTTATAGGAGGAAGATTCTTGTCCAGAAAGCGAAAGGGAGACAGAGCTATCCAAGGTTGCTGAATGGTCAGAAGCCTGTCTAATGGCACTGTCATCATCTGCTTTTCTATCACTCTTTTCATTTAAGAGGTCTTCTTTACCTGGAACACCATCTTTTTCGTGGCTGGAGTATTCTTTGGATTCAGAAATCACACTCTTTGACTCCTTCAACTCAGTCCTCGACAAATACAGAGAGCCACAGTCCTTGTTTTCGTCATCTTGCCTTTCACTTTTCACTCCCTTTCTTTCCAAGCTGTCGGGATCTTTCCTTGCCCGCGTATATCTGGATGAGTAGTCAGAATCCAAATCAGAATCAAGAGATAATCCATATTTTTCTGCCAGCTGGCGCCGCCTCTCTGCCTTGTACCTAGCTATTCTTTCTGCTTTTGATTCCAGTTCCTGGACATCCATGTTTCCTGTACTATACAAGGGCTCTGTATTACCTCCTGTGATTTCTGCTCGGTATCTGGTTGATCTGGGTTGTTTTTCTACAGAAGAATCTGAAGTTTCCTCCTCTTCATTTGATCTTCCTGTCAAAAGTCAAAAATATAGGAGTAAGTCCATCCCAAAAACTCCAAGCACCCTACACACAAATCACTCAGTGAACTATAAGCTTCCCATTTTCTTACAAATCAAAGTATACTAGTGACTGCACAGACACATTACATTTTTGCACTTATGTCTCCAAAAGCACATACAAGTGATTAAGAAATGTGTATTAGTTATAACTCTTTAAGAGTCTCATATCAAATTATTGTTGTTTTAAAACAATATGGATAATCAACATTTTTCAAATAAGACAGCTGGAGAACTAAAAGGCAAGTTACAAAAACCCTGACCACAGCTCTCCTATAAAACTCTTCTCTGTGTACTGCACAAATGTTTAGTAAACATGAAGTAATTCAGCAGTGCAAGATTGACTAATATATACTACTTACCTAAGTGGGGACTGTATGGATCAGTTGCACGCATATATCTTGGTGTATCTTCCTCTAGTAAACGGTGTGTGACTGATCCTGGACAGTTTTGCAGAAGCATAGGCTGGGTATCATTTTCAATTCCCTCTAAGCGTCTAGCTATTCTCTCTTTTCTGAAAAAGATGTGAAAAATGTGCAATCAGGCATCTTTGAAGATTTGAGGGGAGAGTTTCTAAGAGGAGGAAACAAAACAAGCTGTGTGTTTTGTTTTACAGGCCACAGACTTTTTTTTTACCTTTTCATTTCCAAAAAATCTTGGTTGTTTGGTTCAAACAGTTTTCTTAATTCTGAAACTGAGACAACAAAAGATTATACAGTTTATAAGCTACTAAGTTTCAGAAACTCACAGAAACTTGCTAAAATACTTTAGAATAAGAAGGAACAGTCAAATAAAGTTAAGAAGTTTGAAATAGCTTTTGTTGAGGAACAAGTATTTTCCTCTGTTTTTCATAGTTTATTAAGCTTGTGTTGTCAAAAGTGCACTAGGCGCATAGGTGTAAACACCAAGGAGTCCTCCCTCCAGGTACTTCCAGGCTAAGCCAGAATCTGCTACACCATCCTAGTAGTTTTCAAGATCTAGTATAAACTGGGCAAGTTGTATTTTGATTAGACGAGGTCAAGCTTACATGCTATAGTAACCTGTTTCAAAACCAGGCAGTATGGAATTACTGCTTACCCTGCCTACACAAAGGTTGGGGAGTGACTATGCTTAAAGAGAAACAGCATCCTCTATTCCTTACTTTCCTCCACTCCCTTACATTGAGCAAATCCCAAGAATCTTGGTGACTCATGGTTGGAGTGAAAATTACCACGTACCCTCACAATACTCCTGCATGGTTAACCACTTTCTATTTTGCTAATTTTCCCTTGTAGTTTTAATTGGACAAACTTTCCTTCTCTCCCACTAAACTGTTTGGTAGTGTTATGTGCTAGCAGACAGCTGTCACAGTTCACAAAATAGTAGTGAACCAACAGGAGGCATGATAGATGAAGTAATCCCTATATATATACACATATGTGCACAGCTGGCAGTGATGTTTGCAAACCACACCAGAGCAGTGAGAGCTACATAAACAAGTGTGGTGTGACTTCTTACCACCAGGAAGAGAAACCATCCAGGTTGTCAAAGGAGGCAGTGGACAAGGCGGGGAGGGGTACAGTGTGTGCCTAACCTCCCCCCCTCCCCAACCCACCCCTATCATTGCCTTGGCAAAGAGGTGGTGCTAAAAGCTGTGTGCGCCTGTTCTGATGCAATGCACCTCTAGGCTTCTGATCCTGCTGACCCAGGGATCAAAAGTTAAAGTAAGCTATAGCCTACAGCCTGCTAAATCAGCCCTAGATTGCCATCACAGACGCTTGATGAGTCAGGAGTGTCTAGTAGACACTGTTCCACATCACTGCAGAAGTAAATTCATCAGCTTCTTTCCCTGCCAGACTTCATTGCTCTAGATAATTAGAAGATAAACATTATTTAAACACCACCCTTTTAAAGGTCAGATACACCTTCTCTCCCTTTCCTCTACTGCAAAAACTTACATGCATAGCTAAGTCAGAGTTTCAGTTTTGCTGAGAAATATCCAGAAAGTTTGCTGTAGTCAATACCAGTGCTCCTACCTCAGAGATACCGATAGAAACTGTTGACATTGGCTGTCATATCACCCTTACATGCTGAAAAGCCACTAGGTCTCTGGGTAAAATGTCTTGGATCAGCAAGAATGAAAGTATTCTGATCATGACTACTCAGAGAAGCAAATGAATGAGGTACGAATATAATGTCTGAGGCTACAGATGAGTGCCTACTGAGAATGATTAACAGGGGAAAGAAATCACCTGGGCCGCCCTCCAAAGTAACTCCTTTAGTCTACATTTTTACAGAAACCAGACTCAAGCTATCCACTTCGATTTCTAAAGGCAGGTTAGCTCAAATTGTGATCATGTCATGAAAAAAAAATCTAATACATTTGATGCAACTAGCAGTGCAGAGTAGCTAAGTATGCAGCTACTTAACAGTGCTAACCCATGGGACACCTCTTCCATACCTAGTTTCAGCATCTGCAGCAAAGCAGATTGTAGTCTATGTTGTTTACCAGGTTGATAGTGCAAGAGAGACACTGAAAGTCAGACAGCTCCAGGCACACATCTCTGGAGACGGATGGGAACTGGACTTGGGCAATGCAAAATTTGCATCTTGAACCAACACCAAAGCAAAGATAAGCCCTTGTGTTTTCATAGACTCTTCTCTCAATGGATGAGCAGTTCCTGCTGCTGCCCTGCCTACTCAAGCTGTGCTAGCAGTGGAACGTTATTAAACAGAGAACTTATCCATATGAAACCAGCCTTCATCTCACATTCACACCAAAGGAAATGACTTCTCATAAATACTTTGCTCTCACCTCTGCCAAATCTACTTCTGTTTAAGTTTGTTCCTCTGGCTATTGGAGTTTTTCTCTTCCATCTGTCAGCTATACATACATAAAATGGTCAAAACAAAACCCGTAATTTTTCTGCCACTTCAGATAGGTCAAAGGCCTCCACAGCTCACAGTTAATAAAACCACATTCCATTGAAATCCTGATCATTTTTCTCCCTAGTCACCGATTTATACAGTCCCTAAAACCATCATCAGAGAACAGGTCTTTTACACAGCTTTAGTAAAGCTCTAAAGCATAGCTTCATATACTAAATCATCTTTTTTTTTTTCCCCCAAAAAAGGAAACTTGACTATAAGTCGTCCGCACACAAGAAATGTGGAACATCCAAAGAACTCCCAGCAGCATTAGCTCAACACCCTCTTGCTACGTGTTAGCTGAAGTTCCAGAGATTCTACTACCGCTTTGCAGTCCTAAAAAGAGCAGTGGCCTCATGAAGCATCTCTCCAACACCTTCCCAAACAAGATGGGACAAAAATAGCATGGGACTACTCTACACTGCCTTACACTTTTTCCACACTTGAGATTCCAGACAGTAAATTCGGCTAGGTTGGCCAACATCTGCAGAGCTTTTTTGTGAGAGCAGTTTCAGCAATATTCTTCTTCTGGAGAGGCGGGAAAAAGCAGCACAAAAAAAGCAAATAAAGAAGGTAAAATGCAGGAAGTTTTCTACTCTAGTGGTTTCTTTTTGCTGAATAAAATATTTGACTCCAAAACATGAAAGTCAGTTGAAGAAATTTCACTCCCAAGGACACTAGTTGGCCCTTGCAAGCTTAGGTGATTGGGTTTCTCTTTTTTAGTACGCAATTTGAATAGGTCGGTGCCAATTTCCCATCTGTTCATGGGATGTTTTTCCACATGACCATCAGAAATTACACCATTTCAAAGACACTTGTGACAGTGTTAAAGTATAACAACTCTTCTGCCTAGAAGGTAGCACAAAGATCTGGTTCAGCACACAAGAAAAGACTAAGAAGCTTAAAATAATTAATTTCACAGTAAAAACTCCTTATCCAAGCTACTTCATGCCAACACACTTTGTAAGCACCATTGGTCAGTACAGTTAAGGGCAACAGAATGAACTGCCACAGTTCAGGAACAGCCCTGAACTTCAGGCTTTATTTTAGGATGTTTAACAGGATGCTGTGGTAGGATACCCTCTAAGGCAGACTGTCAAGAGGCATCTTAATATTGGTAATTGTAGACCTTCTGAGAAAAATTTACCTTATAATACCAGCATTTAGCAAAAGCAGTATTTTTCCATATCTCATCCCAGAATAAAAAACAAAAAGTGTATTTGGAGTGCACCTTATAAAAATGTTTTAAAAACTTAAATTAAGGTGAAAGGTTTCTTACAGAATTCAGAAATCTTTCAGAAACATTTGTTACAGGATACAAATATGTTTTTGCTGAAAGCCCTCTTTAGTAAGAGCTGAGGGGATACGCGTGGATAAAGTTGCGGGCATGTGACAACAGTTTTAATTTTAAAATACAGAAGCTGTAAAAACTAAATCAAGCCTTCCAAAAGTCCCTAGTAGGGAGTGAGCCCATACGTTTGTGCAGCCTGAATAGACACGGATCGAAAGTTTACCTGACAGAGGCTTAATTTCTCAGAGATGGTAAATAACCATCGCAATGCAGGTATATGCATTTTCATTTTGAGGAAAATTTAACACAACAGTGAAGCCTACCAGCCTTATTCCTATGTCCTCCTCTCCTCACCTGGAAAGATGATGGTCTACAAACCAGGCTGGAGAAACATTTATCTTCTGTTTATGCGAGCAGAGCCATACTAACATATTCAATGCTTAATTGCAGGCCGCAATGTGTGAGACTTCAGCTAGGCTCTTTGAACCTCAGTTCAGTCTGCATCAGTTGAAAATAAAATATATTGCTCCAATTTTCCAACAAATGCAAGTCTGGATCAAAGTTAGGCCCTTGATGGGACAAATAACTTGGATTTTCAGCAAGTGTTTGGCCTCAAGTAGTCCCCTCAAAATGTAACCATCAGCTCCCACTGCTAACTTTTTCTTAAGTCTGGTACATGCCAAGTCTATGTCTTTATTACTAGAATGATTTCTTAGGAAATAGAGACAACTTGAAAGAGAAATTAATTCACTGAGAAGCAACTTACAGAGAAGGTTTCTCAAGTGAAGGCTCTCACAATTAACTTGTTGGCCAGCATGATTATAAGGCTAAGGATATGGAATAATGAGGGACTATGTATTCTTATTGACTACTGCTCCTAGGAAGTCTGTATTGTATAAATGCATATCACTCTTTTCCACCATTGTGCAAAAGCAAGCACACCACTTAAATATCACTTAAATATTATGCTGGAAGAAGTGCTCCTTTCTAAAGGAACTCTGCAACAAGCAACATTAAAAGAGCAACCAGTTCCTTTATGTTGGGATTAGTGCACCTAACCTTGTAGTTTGTCTGAAAAGGGTAAAAATAACACAAGAACACACACACAATTATAATCAAAGTTCTGAGATCCACAACATCCTTGAGTGAAGGGAACATCTTTATGCCAGTTACACGTAGTTCTTCAGTCAAATGTCATCCTTTACTGGTCAAGAACTATTTCTAAGCAGATTATTATTATTATTTCCTTTAAATAATGCAAGATAATTAATTCTCCCCTCTACCTCAACTGTGTCAAAAGGTAAAGATGGAACTGCTGTTTTTTTCCTAAGTTATTCAGACTAAGACAGAAGTTGAAAAAAACCCAAAACCCAAACCCCATATGTAGTACATGCAGGTCCTTTAGCAGGCAAGACTAAAATTCAGTGTGCAGTCAGCTGGTCATGCAAGCACAGTGACTCTACCAACCACTGAAGGGGACTGGAAAGAGCCATGAATACAAGTCAAGTTAATAACTTAGTATTCAGGATTAATCTAACTGTACAAAGAAACCTCTCTGAAGTTTTGAATGGCAACTACTTCTTATCCTATTGAAAACTAGGTAAACAAAGCTGAACTTTATGAAGCAGGGATGTAACGAGGCCTTGTAAAACAGCATTGTGGTCATCCCCTATGCATACTTCACAGGGAAAAGAAAACTCATTTACAAAACATTTGTGCCTAAGAGATTTTAATTGGGCCTTGCACTTGCATAGACTAAACTTCACATGCTGTTAAATTACCACTTGTGTTCATAATGCGTCTCTCTTACCTACCTTTTGGAAGTACTGCTAAGAGATTAGCATCGATATCCTTTGTGCTGTTTGCAAGTTCTTCTTTATCTTCAAATGAGAACTCCTTCTGAAAACTGAAAGCAACATCTGGTTTACAGAACTGTGGATGTTTCTGCTACAAATCAAATAAAGCCAAGATGTAACTAATTTACTGCAAGATACTCTAACAGAGATACCAAAGAAAATATTTTCCATAAGAATGAATTAAGAAATAACCCCAAGAAACTCACAAAGCCAAACCTAACATAATCTGAAACTTGTTTGGAACTGACTGTGACACATTTTTGCATTAAATTACCGAACGGAGTCTACCTTCAAAATGCTCTACTAGCAATTACATTTGAAATAATCTACACTGAATGATTCTCCATAAATATTAAAACATATTTCATCAAATACAGTACTGTATGTACACTCCACCTAGAAGCCTTCTGTATGACTGCCCTACTGTTGTTACTGCACTGATCTCCGAATCTTATATGGCTTACAATACACTAACATGAGCAGCATGAGCAGTTTAGTTTTATACTTTATCTTTTCAAAACAGCAAAAATGCCCATTTAGATGAGACAAAATATTTCTTTAAATATGTTCATTAAATACAAAAATTTTAACTGTAAAATGTAGGTATCGTAATACTCTAAAGTGGATACTGTCTGCAGAGACTTTTTGGAGGAAGTGTTCTTCCTTGAGGGTAAACAAAGTAAGATTTTTCTCTCCAATTATTAAAAATAGAGACAACTGCTGTACTCTGCCATTGTGACTTCTAAACTACCCCAACCAGCCATAAGAAAACTTGTACTAGTCTTAAAACCTCTAGTAAACTGTGTAGACAGGTGTAACAGATACAAATCCACACAGCAATCCCAAGGTCTTCATTTTGGCATGGTAGTGATGTGCCATATGATTTATGGTCATTCTGATAAGACATATTGCACAGCCTTACTCTTGGAAAATCCTTCTTTAGGACAGGTTTTAAATGGCTTTTTAAATAATTGAACACCTTTTCATCAAGAGTATTTGGTTAGAAAAGAAAAAATAGTAAAAAAACCCCAAAACATTTCTTATTGAAAAGAGTTTTAACATATAATGACTAATAACATTTTACATGAACTCCAAGAAGTATTTGCCTCTTTATCATTTATAAATAATATTCCTTTGTAAGAAGACATTGAGGAGAGAATAAAACCCTTGACATGACAATAAAGAAACTGGGCTGTGTCACATTTGGGCACCATGCCACCTGCTGCAAATCGTCTCCAACAACTGCACTTACTGAAATTACTTCAGGTACTGCCAAGAAAAGCAATGTTAGCCACTACAGAAAAGAGCAAATAGAAGATGAAGAGCTGCAATAAGCTGTCCATGACAGAAAACCGTATATCCTTTTAGGGCGAAAACACTTCAATGGAACTAAACAAACAACAAAATAAAATAAAAAAATAGCACACAGCAACCACAAGCAAATAGGTATGTGTGTCATCTGAGAAGAGGCAGAGACTCAGACAGTTAACTACACGTTTCTGTATGCCTAACCCGCACTGCAAACACTCAAGATTCTTGTTAGCCTCACAATATATTACTTTCTTACAGACATGGCTTCTGGAGAAGCCCTAGGTGGGGAGAGTCCCAGTTTCCATTTGAAAGCAGTTTCTTCTCATTTTGGCTGAAGATGAGTTTGAAAAATGTGAATAATATTGGTCTAGGGCTATAAATCAAACCCAAAATTTATTTTGTCAAATCAATTTGATTACTTAAGACTTGTCTCAAAACTCCTGAGGGACACAGCTCATGACTTTTAAATACCTGGGCTTCATTTAGGAGCATCTCCAATTGCTTCCATAACGCTTGTGACAGTGCAGCACCTTAAGTTTCCATAAATATGGGACTCTGCATAGAAAAGCATTCACTCATACAGCAAAATCCTTGTTTAAATTCAGTGTGCACCAACATTCCACAAGTATGCCTCAGTCCCACATGAATTTCCAAGGGTCAAATCATACAGAATCAGGACTGGCACTAACTGGTTCTAAAAAGAATTGTATTGTTGGATTGCCTGTGGATCCTCAACAAACTTTTAAATACTGTAAACTAGTTAGGTTTATTCCTGCCCCTTTCTTCAAGCTCCAGGGAGTTCCAGAGACTCTGAAGCCAGAGACCCTCTAAACCCAGTCTAAATGTCTTTCACTGGGTTTCCATCCATTTGTTCTCGTGCCAATTACCTTACTTGTTTTTCGTAAGAGAAGTTTTTCACGTCTACTCAGCTTCCTCAAGACAGGCTCTCAGTTTCATTGATTATCTGTGAAAACACCCTCTACCTGTTCCAGTTTTAAGTCATCTTTTTTTGTATATGGTGTCCTGAATTGGACAGTCTTTATTCCAGACCTGGGTCTTAGCTGTGTCTTACAAAAACAGGGATTTTAATAGAGAAAGCATTATTATATGACTAGCCAGATGAATGCTGGGATCTACCACATATTTGCCTTTTTATAACTACACTATATTGGTTGCTCAATCCCGCATGAGAAACTAATATGCCAAGGCTTTGCTTTCATCAGTTGAAAGTGACAGAAAAATTTATCAGCCCCCAATGCACAACTGTGCACTTAGTATTATTACATTACATCCTTTTTCTATTACTCCTCAAGGTCATCCAGTTCTTCCTGTATGTGAGCTCCCTCCTCCTTTGTACTGGGGGTGGCTTCCAACCTTTGTTCACTGGCAGATTTCATTAAAATTCTTTTAATAACCACAAACTTCTTAAGCTTAACCCTTGCTGGGCTACATGGCATCACAGGTTATCTGCTTTGTGAAAGTCGCTTCACAGTTACCCTTATGCCCTGATTTTCCATTTCCCTCTGGACAGACGATCAACTTTTATTCATTTGTTTATTTTTAAATTATTAATGATTTTCATATACTATTTTATCCACAATAGAGGAGTTTTTCTCCTTCAGAGGCTTTTTTGCTCTCTCCTGGAAAGCTGCAGGTGGCATTGCTTGTTTTAAATATTTGCACATTAGAAACAGAATGTTTTAAACCAATGTATCAATTACATTGCTTTCACTTGCACAGAGATTTCAGAGAGAGAGAGCACTGCTCTGAAGATGATACAGTGCAGCCAAACAATTGGGTATTTATAGATACATATATAAAATTAGTTCTAAAAATGAAAGTAGGTATATTTAGGACATGTCACAGTATTCAATAAGAACATTCATTAGGAATCTAAATTGAGCTGGAGTAATGTTAAAGCAATTCCAAATAGTAAAAAAAAAAAAAAAAATAAAAAATCAGAAGTTTGCAATAATTCTTTCTTCCTAAAGTCCCGGTTCAATTTGGATGCTGAAAGAGGAACCTCTCCTCCTCTGCTTGCATGAAATACAGCCTGTGATCATGGTTCACGAAATGCAATCAACAGCATGAGGTCCCACAAGTTTGTTTCACACAGGATTTGTGTGTGGTTTGGCCTCAGGTTCCCAACAAACTCATTATTCTCTCCAATGTTCAGGAATTCATATGATTCCTATTAAAACACAGGCAACAATATTTCACAACCTCAACAGTTTTTCTTTAAAAACAATGTATAATGTGGCATTAGCAGAGTATTTGACAGTCTCAGTAGTTATACTGCTTTTGCAACTTCCAAAGTAAGTGTGGGCTGCTTCTATACATCAGGGATTCCAGGCTGAAAACCTCATCATCTGCTGCTGCTGCTGCAGCAGCATACAGTTTCTAAATAGCTGTCCCACTAACCTAGTTACATGCCCAAAAGCAAGGAGAAGTTTGATCCAAATGCCACTGGTAACGCTGCCCTGCCATCTGGATTAAAGCTATGGGATATAATGAGATTTTGTGATTGAAACATATGCATGAAAATCCACTTGTATACCTGCCAGCTAGGTGCCTGGCATTCATTTTTCTTCTGTTTCTCTGCCTCCAGCAGAATATCCTTCCCTGGACTCTTATGTAAAAGGTCCATTCTACAGTCACATCCTTCTCTACTACTCTCATTTCTACTTTCCACTACCTGCCTTCCATAACACAATGTGTCCTTTACACCTATTCCCTCCGTATCTCTACAGTACCTATGAAACATCATGGCATGGAATCACATGGGCTCCAGAAGGTGTGTGTTGACTGAAAACATGCTTGCAAATGTGAGCCTGGGTGCCTAAGGCTGGTGGAGTCTTTCCTGCGCAGCTGAGCCAACGAAACAGCTGGTTACTGGGGCAAGCGTGAGTTCCACACTCCCTGATCTCCTCTCCGTGCCATTGTGAATGCGTCCAGCAAGCACAAAGGTGGACATCAAAAAGAAGTCAGAGTGAGGATGGGATGAGAGAGGGAGCGTGACCTGCCACCTTGCTTAACTGTGAACTGTATCCCCTTACTCAGCCTTGTGGAACTGTGTCCTAAGACTGCAGGTACAAGGCAGCATGGCCCTGCAAGGAAGCAGTAACATCACCTCTCCATTCATCTCTGCAGTATCCCCCTCCCATGTGCTGACAAAGCTCTCTGCACAGCTGTATAATTAATTCACCCACTTCAGCCACCTTCCTTTTCAGACAGATCAGTTTTCCAAGCTGGTTCACTAAATGTCTGCACTGTGCCCATTCCGTGCAAGGAAAAATGGGCATTGCAGTGGCAGAAGGCTCAGTGCAGAGCAGGACTCTTCCCTTAGCAATGCCAGCCACAAATTTTCACATTACTTAAGAGGCAGTTGGTGTTTTAAATACCTGTTCACAGCATCTGCTTTATGCCAAAATAATCATTTTCCCTGACAAAAGAATAAACGTAGATTCAAGCAATGACTGCAAGTTACAATTGTGCAACCAGTCATCTTCACTGGGCAAGAAAAACTGGACCTTACCTTAATGCTCTCTTCCTTTGGAGCAATCGTGAAGGTTTAAATCTGACTGAGTTTTCTTTGTCAAAATCTGTGAAACGAAAAAACCACACCATAGTGAAGATACTTTAATAAATGGGGAACTTTTAGGAAACTAGGTTACAGTCTCCAATTGTAGTCCCTTTCCACTGGAAAAGACTGTACAAAGGCCTTCCCTCTAGTCTAAGGAGCATAAGGTGGCATGTCCAAGAGGGTGATAAACCAAAGCCTTTCAAAAATGAGTACACACAGCAAACATATCAAAAGTGTCAACACTTTATGGAACTGCCATGTTCTAATCCATGGTGTAACAGTGTAGCCTGTGACTATCATTTAAACCTTTTGACTCAGTTTCCCAGCTTATAAAATGGGTGGTAGACATGTGTATGAAGCACTCTGCAAATGAGAAATGCTGCAAGCAGCAAGAGCCTTTTTGGCTGCAGCCTAGCAATACTACAAAAACTGCATATTCACTGCAGAAGTCAGAGATGCCCAGCTGAGAATCTGTTGCAACAACAGTCTTATATCACTCATGACAGAAATATTTCTGAAGGTTGTCCACTGTTTGGAAGCTCCCATTTTTTCTGGATAGTCTTAGAACATGCTTACTTTCAGAGAGGAACAGGTGTTTACACTGAGAGCAAAACTGTGTCAGATGCAGCCTTATATTCAAAAAGTACGTATTACAAAGCCACTAGTTCCCAAACCTTTGTGAACCAGAACAAGTGATGGGCAATCTCCTCCCTCTCCCCTCAGATTTAACGTTTTCATTTCTGCAGTCAAGAGCATCATCACAGGGTCTAAACGATGACCAGTGGCAAGGAGGACCAGTGCTCCAAGTACCGGCTCCCTCCATTCAAAAATGAGGATGCTATTAAGAGACCCTAGAGAACTGCTAGCCAGGGAACAGGGGAGCACATGGTCTGTGACTGTTGTTGAAAAACACGTGAATTTATTCCCAATGGAAAAATTGCCTTCCATCCCCACCTGTGCTAAGTCAACCACTCCAAGACCCTAAATTAATAAACAATTGGTCACTGACGCAGTGTTCACTTTATTTTTTAGAGACAGACCTGAATATACACCACCTGGAATTTAGAATAATTCGAAAGCAGCAACATCCCTTTATAGTCTACCTCAGAACTGAGATTTAACTATTTCAAAAAAAGAGCTACCTGGCAAAAAAATATTTTTTGCTTACACAAAATATTTTTAAATCTAGGTAGGATGTTTCTTATTTTTGCAGAAAGGGTTTAATGAAACTTATTATAGCTGACAACATGGGTCTTAATTTAGAGAATGTATCTTTTGTCTATGCCTTTCAAAACTTTTTATCCTCTTCTCTTCCACTTCTTTCTGCCACGTCTCCAGGTAAACAGATTTTTTTAAAAAAGAAAAAGTAAAACAAAACTGACCATTAACAGCTTGATAAAGAGGCTTAAAATGTGCAAAAAGGCATTTTTTAGGCATCTGCTACACATCACTGCAGATTTCAAGCAGCTTTGCTAATAGCATTCTTCAACTTTAATAGGCAACTTTTTCCTGTTTTTGTTAACATTCATTTTCTCTTTCCAAGTAAATGGAGAATAAAGCACACAGATTACCCAGAAACATCTTGTTAGACAAAAACAGAGTACTGTAAGAAAAACAGTACAAATGGTATACAAATCATTACATTTTACACTACAACATTAAAAAAAATACTCCATGTCATAAGTATCCTCTAAAAAGGCCAGATTTACATTACTGGGAGAAGAGTATGCAGTAACTTAAAAAGCCCAGGTCAGGATCAGCTTAGCTAATCAGAACCAGGCATATCTTAAATTTATAGCCATTCTAAAGGGATATAACCCATCCTATAGTTTTTGGCACTAAAACAGTTGTCCACCATGAAAACCACAAGTAGACCACAGAGAAATTCTCCTTACTCTAGCCAAAACTGGAGAAGGGATATAAGAAGGGAAGAAAGCAGCTTTTATTGCTTTGCTGGGAGAAGGGCTGCTAAGAGGGGGCACACAACCCGGTCTGACTCTTGCTACACATTAAACACATTCAGTAACATTCATACATAACACATCTACAATGCCTCCAAAATATCTTAAAACTTTGCTGTATTTCACAGGGGCAAGCTCCTCTTCCCCATGCCCCCCTGCCCCAGCCACAGAAAACCCAACCAGACAATTATATTCTGTTACACAGTTTTGCTATTTTATGTATTTCCTCCTGTTCAAATTAAACCCCATGAGGGAGGATTAAAGTCCAATGAAACTTACTTACTACAATATGGAAGTCTTAAAATGAAATACAAACACAGGCACAAAAGTAAAACAACTCTGCTTCAAAAGAAAACAAATATGCCCACAAGAGAAACATCAGTTTAACACAGTCTTAATTCAATGGTTAATTTAAAGAAAAAAACCCACCCTTACAGTACCCGATATACAGAAGGAAAATCTTTGCAACAACATTTTGTTCCTTCTTTCACTGAAGAATTCTAAACATGCTTATAACCACACTAAAACAATTTTAAATATTTGTATATAAAATTAAGAGTATATTTACCGAAGTGTAAATCAAACTTGCTCATAAGTTTAACCATTTGTTCAGTCAAGTCCCCCTCCCTCTTAGGTACAAACTACCAGATATAACCACTATCCATCGTTTAATACATAGGAAATTAAAACTGCTGAATATAAAAAAAAAAAAAAGAAGTAGATGCAACCTTCCAGTGTTACTTAGTATATTTAAAGGCCCTAAGTCCATGGCAAGCTAAGCTAATTAAAAGATCCATCTAATCGGATCTTGCAAAAGTGTCCTTTAGGAAATAATGAAATAGCCTAGGTGACTAACTGCATACTGATTGCTAAAGTAGCTAATGTAGCTGCAGAAGATCCAGTCAAACAGTATTTACACATGCATACATATATACAAGAGAGATTAAACACACACAAATGAACGGCATTTTCCTCTATCTACTTGGAACTCTTACCTTGCTCCTCAGAGTATTTAACATTTCCCAAATAGCTGGAGATCCAAGGATTTCTGAACATGGTTGCACAAACAAAGGATTCGGCAAAGAGAAACTACAATAGCAGCTAATTCTCAACCAGCCACAGCCCTCGGCCTGTCTTAGCAATATCGTGTAGAGATTTTTCATAGCACAGGACTGGAGCTGTCAGGCTATCGCGTCCCAGGGAGTACAGTAAATGCATAGCAATAGGCTGCAAGCTGGAGCAGCTCAAGCCAGTAATCAGATTACAAACAGAAATTAGGCACATGAATGCTAAAACAGATTGGGCAATAGTGATTGGGAGATTTATAATATTACCACTTCAAAGATCCAGCCAAATCACATATTATATTCCCACAAAATAAATACAGAACCCCTGAATCCTCATATTAAAAAAAAACCAAAACAAAACAACCCCCCCCAAAAAACCCTCCAAGAAGTCGAATAATTCCTTCCTATCTCTAATCAGGATGAACTGCAATGCTTGCTTAAGAAAAACAGCATCCAGGCTGCCAAAAAAATAGACTCTGTTAATCATATCATTATGCTAAACATTTTGCCTAGCTATTAGTTGGAACGTTTAAAACAGACAAGATTTATGGATAACATATGAGCAAAAGTGCTGGTGGGGGTAGGGATTTACGAACAGACACCACAGCTCCAAATATTTTAATTTGAGACAGAAGGTGTAAAATTGCACAAAAGTACTGTCTAGCTACCATATTTTTTTATTAAACACACACACACAAAGAAGCTTTAAATATGTGACTGAAACAGGTCCATGCACTTAACCCCATCCAACCAAAGGGAATTGCCTACTAGCTTTCCTCCAACAGACTTCTTCCCTTAAAAAAGATTTCAAGTAGTGTCAGTAGAAAACTCACCCCAAGGCTGGGGCTGTCAGGACCATGAAACGATAGTGTAGAAACATAAGACTGAATCTCTTGACTTTTCTTACCTGTTTTTATGATACCTGGTACAATAGGACTCTGATCCATGCTGGGAACCTCTATGTACAGGCAAAATATAAGCAATGATGCTGTGAAAGAGGCTGCTTAATCACAAGTGGAAAATCACAGAATCATAGAATCTTTTTGGCTAGAAAAGACCTTTAAGATCACAAAGTCCAACTGCTATCTAACTCTACCAGGCCCACTTCCAAACCACTCCCCTGAGCACCATACCTAGATGGCTTTTAAATACATCCAAGGATGGAGATTCAACACTTCCCCGGGCAGCTTGTTCCAGTAGTTGATAACCCTTTCAGTGTAGAAGTTTCTCCTAATGTCTAACCTAAACCTCCCCTGGCGCAACTTGAATCCATTTCCTTTTGTCCTACCAGTTGTAACTTGTGAGAAGAGACCAGCGCCCACCTGGCTACAACCTCCTTTCAGGTAGTTGTAGAGAGCAGTAAGGTCTCCCCTCCGCTGCCTTTTCTCCAGACTAAACAACCCCAAGTCTCTCAGCCGGTCCTCATAAGACTTATTCTCAAGACCCTTCACCAGCTCTGTTGCCCTTCTTTGGACACTCTCCAGCACCTCAATGCCCTTCTTATACTGTGGTGCCCAAAATTGAACACAGTACTCAAGATGTGGCCTCACCAGTGTCAGATACAGTAGGACAAACAGTTCTCTAGTCCTATAATCTACCAAGAAACTATTAATTTCTGTTGGCTCACCATGAAGTTATATTTAGCCTGTCTAGGTCATCACAACACTGCTTTTCATGCTAGCAAGTCCTTGCAACGGATTGAAGAATACGCGCTCCATCTTGCCTAATGCCCCTGCTATTTGTATTCATTTATTTGTTTTTAAACACAAATAATGTTGGAGTCACCTTAACCGAAGCACTTTTTATTAGCTGATCTTTCAATGGTAAAGAGCACACTGGAACAAGAGTCACCCAACACGTGGAACGTAGCATTGAAGACTCTAACCAAGCGCTTTCCTCTGGTCAGAAATATCTGATGGTATGTACCATGTTTTTTCTTTGCCTGTCACCTTACTGGCTCTCGTGTTTAATTCTAACCACTTCACAGCACTACCCATAGAACACAAACTGAACACTGCTTTGCTCTCTTGACCAGCTGCGACGGCCTACATGTACTCAAGCCTAGTAAATACAAAAGCAGTAACAAAAAATGGATCCTATCAACACTGGTCCAAACCTCCCATTAACCTGGAAATCTGCTTTGTGGCCTAGACTTAAGTGCAGGTGTGCTTAAAACACAAAATCAAGACACTGCAGAAATAACAAAGAAGCTGCTGCAAACAGCTAACAGGAACATTCTGGACCAGTGTCTGTGTGGGTGTATCAAAAGAGACGCCCAGTTCTGAAAAGGTCCCTTCTTTCCAAATCCTGGTTGTGTGAAGACTGCTTACTTGATCTTGTGAATAGAGGTGTTATTATCTGGAGCATTTTTAAGCACCTGTAACTCATCTGGTACACAATAAGGGAACTGTTTCTCATAAAGTGCAGATAAATAGCACTCATTTGATAAATCTCGTGGCTGAAGCCTTTAGCAAGGTTGAAGAAGTTAGACTCGACAGCTGAGCTAATGCAATAGCTCATGGCTGCCAAAAAAGACAGTCCTACCTGCTCCCCTAGTGACCCAGTCAGATGACTAAACTGGTAGTAAACATTCCCTTTTAGTTTTGCTGGTAATGCTTTTCAGGAGGTGTCAGAACAAAGACAAAGGCACAAGATCTTATGATCAGGAAAGGGATCAACCCTTCTGGCTAACAAAGGTGAGCTCAGCTCATTTGTGATCCCTGTGTCTGGTGATGTCCTGTATGACAGAGAAGGAGAGGTGTGTTTTTATTTGTGGAGGGAGGGGACAGGCTCCCACATTCCTCTGCTTTACATAATCTCAAATATTTTGCCCTCACCATCCTTCTGGTGAACAACCACAGAAGGTAAAGCACACAGAGCTGCAGAAAAACTCTAGAGTGCCTTTCTACTCACAGAACACAGAAAGAAGTTGGTTTCTCCCAACAGCTGTGGCTACCACCTGGAAGAAACACCTGTGATAGGCTCTCATGCAAGTAGAACTCCTTTCTCTACTACTTATGGCTGGCACGTCAAGAATAACAGGGGCCATCTCACGGACCAAAGCGAATTATTATAGAGGAAAGTAAAATATTCAATAAAAGGAACATTTGTATCAAGGTCTTCACACAGCTTCAAGCTCTTTTCATGTTAGGTTGGAAGGTGATCACCAGTCATTGCTCTGTGCATGGCATTTATGAATTCACATTAATGTCACTGCTGTTAATACTGAAACTGTGCTACTGTGCAGGCTCGTGACCCCAGAGTTTGTTCAGCTTCACTTCAAGATGAGGGGTATATGCCAACACTGCTTCCAATATTAAAACTCTTAATGCTAAGAGATGCTGGAGCCTTGGGGTATTACACCAATGCTATGTGCTTCACACAGATAATTGGGAAGACAGGTAACTGACAACTCCTTTCCATCAATGAAAGGTAACTGACTCCCTCCTTTCCATGAAAAAGGGATCACCTATTGCAAGACAGGTCTCTGTGCTGTCCCTTATCAGCTTTGGCAGTGGAGAAGACACCTTGGTAAAAACAGCAATTCAGCAGGGTCAAGCAATGGTACAAAGAAATGAAGTCTTAGATTTAGCTTTTTGTTGCTTGTTTGGAAACAGTAGGTTTAAGAGCGAGTCTTTCCCAGAAGAAGAGAAATCCATCTCCAAATACTCGATGAGGGAAGGAGGAAGAGTATTTTGTCCTTCAAAGAGATCCAGTCTCCAGGACCTAGAAGTATGCTCAGCCAAACTATGTTATCAAGGCTGTGTTACAAATCGGTAGTAATGTTCTTGTCCTGCTCTGCCATCATTAATTCTTGAGCATTAGCAGCCTCCAACATAAGCAAACAAAGAGAGAACAACAGTTCAGCCATTAGAAAGGGGGGCAAGCCCAGCTGGAAGTTACGTTTGCAGTCATCTGGGCAAAGAGCTAGAGGTTAAGCATGCATACATTTCAAATCTGAGACTGCTTGTGAAAGACCAGCTGGCAGCTAAATGTTGTTCTGAAGCTTCCCACAGGAAGAGAAGGAAAATATATTCCTTTTGTCTGGCAAAACTAATCACTGTAATCAAAGCTGGAGTTTAAACGGCTTGCAAAACTGTTCCCAACTTACAGGGCTGCCAACCCCAAAGCACTGAAGAGTTATGAATCAGGTCCCACCAAGATCAAGTCTTTCTGAATTTTGATCACTTCTGAATTTATATTTAGAAATGTTCCTCTGTGATAAGGAGAACTAGACACTTTGTATGACTTGCAGTTATCATAAAAACAAAAATCAAAGAAGCCTGTGACAGCTGTTTGAAGAAAGTCTAAAAATAAAATAAATAAATAAAAAATCAAGAATGCAAAGGAAAGAAAACCCACAATGACTGCAAAGAAACTTTCGGCAAATATGCTAGTTAGGCAATCAGGAGCCTGACCAGCATGGAAAACTGAGATGAACTGTATAAACAAGATGATGAAATCATATTTTCATCCACACTTCATGGGTAGAGGTCTAAAGGAGCTCATGAATTTTATTCCACTGCTCTTCTTCTGGATAACGAGAGTGCCCTTGGAATATCAAGTCAAACTGAACTATGCCAAGATGTGAGATGCTGTAGATGACCACAGGAAAAAAGGTCAGAAGAGAGAGCTAAACCAGACCACTCTCTTCTGTCTTCCATCTCACCTCCCCTCCCAGGTTCCAGGCTACTTGCCCACCCCAAGCCACCCTGTCAGTTTTTGGCATGTAGGCATGTGTTTCTGAACATAAGTGGCCAGGCAATAGAAGAGCCTTCCTTTTCTTATTTCCCCTTCCTCCCACTCTCCAGCAATTTCTGCCAAGGTGTTCAAGAAATAATTTAGCCCAAAGCTAAAGGGTAGGTCAAAAATGTAACAGAAGATTACTTCAGTAGCATAATCATTTAACAGAAAGTTATCATCTCAAGTCACATTCAAGCATCCTAGCTTGCAAACACAGTAAGTATTTTGGGTTGGCAATGCCAGTTAGTTTTCTCTTCTTCATCCAAATCCCATGTACGTGGGCAAGAGATATTCTCATTTTCTAAATGGAAGCCGTTTTTACAGACTTCCAAACCAGAATAATTTCCTGACATGGTATCATCCCTCTTGTGCGAAGTAAGTTTAATCCTTTTCACTTAGGGTTTTTTCCCCCCTCTTGCGCTGTGCCACAGTTTTTGAATAATGATCCTAGCAAGAAGATTTCTGCTTTTTGGCTAGTGATTACATTTTGGACAAGTCTTCAGGTGACGCAGTGCTGAAGTTTATCTATATGGTGTACTTTAAAACAGGTCATGTGCAAAGAGATGAAAAAAGCTGATTAGGAAGTGTCATAAAAGGGACTAAGTTTTTTAGGACAAGATGACAGATGTGTTAAAAGAATATGGATGGTCTTTTTGTACTGAATAATTACTCGTGTGCTCTGGGAAAAGGGAGAACAACAGATATTTTTCCACGCATGCCCTAAAAACTCTTTCAGTCTCTGGATTACTATTTCAGGTTTAAAGAAATCTCACTCAAGTCATTAATTTTAGCACTCAAAAATCTCCTAAAAGGAGATTTCGGTACCTTTCAATCTTGCAACACATTTTCAGAATAAGGAACATGAAGATAATGTCCCCTGACATTTCTACATCTCATATCACTGTTCACAACACCGTATGGCAAGACTGTAGCATAATTAAATTAGATGTTTTCCTGTTTAGGAGTAGGAGCAGTCTAGACTAGCTCCTTAAAGAAAATTCAAAGGCCATGCACCCCTCTTGCATGTGGTAATCAGATATACCAGTGAGGCACATTATCCAGATTGAGTCAGACCTGTTTGTCTTTGGGCCTGAAACGGTACCAAAAGATGTCAGGCGTGCACAGGACCAGGGTTAGGCATGGACTGAGCAAACGGCTGGAAACAAGGGACTCCTGTCCCAGCAGTACATACAATTTAAATGATTAAACAGCCCCAGGACTTTGAGGAGACATGGGTTTTTACCTAGCAAAAACAGTATCTGAGAGCATTTCACACCATGGCTCACTGTAAAGCAGCTGCTGTTCAGATTGTGAAGGCACAGGGTTAGCCACAGCTGCGGACATCTTTCACTGAAGTCATGACACAAGCACCAGCTTCTTCTTTACTGCTGCAGTGAATGAGAGCTTTGCTGCTGCAACAACTGAGGGCTTAAACTGCAGTTGGGAGAGACTGTTTGCAAAACTCCTGTCCTCCAAACAAGTGGCCAGGGTTTCTAGGACTGATTTCCCCATCTTCTGATACTTCTAGTGTCTTCAGTCTCACGAAAACTTTCCTCCACAGTGCAATACAACCAGCACAAGGCTGTCTCCTTGCCTGCAGTGGCAAGTGGCCTCATGCAGTTAAGTGACACAAAAGCACAGCCACGCTACTGAGTTTTCTCCCAGCTGGTCTTGAACACCTCTGCGCTGTTATCTCTGCACGCGTGTAAAAGCTCAATAAGGGAGCAGAGAGAGGCACGCATACCACACGGAAGAATTTATAACAAAGGTCTTTGGCTCTTCATGATAGTCATCTAAGGAAAACATCAATTTTGCTTACTACTGTGATGTGACATTTCATAGGCTACATCATATTCCTGCATACTTACCCTGAAATATAACTGTCATTTTCAAGCCTCAGGCAGATAGCAACCTTGCAGACAACAAATCCATGACCCCAGCTCCCACCATGTTTATAGCACATTGCCATGCTTTCTCAGAAAATTAAATATTTAGTAAAAGAAATAGAGGAAGAATCTGCTTTATTCAAGAGCTGATGGTCAAGGTAGGTACAAGTACTGTAACTGAAAATAATGTCACTATGAAAAAGCACGTGTACCAGGCTTAATTTGCATCCAGCATGGCTAAGCAAAAATTCACGAGGAAAGAAAATGTGGTTAGCACAGTGATGCTGCAGTTCTGGAGCCTGTTCTCTAGAGAGCACGTTTAAATTCATAGCAGACACAGCCTTTTCTCTTTATTGCCCTCATACACTTCCAAGGCCCCTGCAAAAATCACAAATGTGCCTGGTGCTCAGGAGGGTACCAATAACGAATAGGAAGTTAATTGCAAGTCAGATCTGAAGAGCTTTCACAGAGCTGCCCAGGAAAGCTTGCATAGTACCTGCCTGTACAGTACTTGTCTAAATCTATGGGTATTTTACTAAAGGAAAAACACACAGACTTTTTTTTTTTTTTTAAAGCCTTCTTCCATGTGAAAGTCAGTTTTTATGAGGTGGGTATGAAGCAACCTAGTCAAGTCCTGGTCTGCACACAGGCAGCGGGTGCCAATATTCCCCTTCTCTTGGGAGCAGGAACATTGCTTTAGCCAGTAACAAACAGTCTTCCAATAAAGGGCATAAAACTACACAAGAAGAAAGAATAAACAAATCCTGAAGTCATACAAAAAAAATAATTCATCCATCTTAGTTCAGGTGTGTCTCTGAAAGCAGGCAGCACAAGAAATGAAAACACACTTAGCAAAGGCCACCACAAAGCTTTCCAGAATACAGAATGACAATGTGAACCACCGTCCTAAGATTATAACCAAGCACACAACAAAAAAATTCATCAGGAAAGATAACTACTGTTATTAACATTTACACAAAAGGATTTTTTTTTTTTTTTAAAGCCATCTCTAGCATAATTCTTGCTATTTGCCAAGCAGAATTCAGTCTGACAGCTGGGCTCAGACAGCAGCAGCTCCCTGGCAGCACGCTGTCAGCGCCGCAGTACTGGGTCGTATCTCCCGGGGTCTGGGCTGAATCTGTTCTGGGCTGCGCACTCTCCGCCGCCATCCAGCATGTTCTGTCCCCAGACACCGCCGCCGCAGCTTGCCTAATAAGGCCACGCGTGAGTTGACTGGCTGGCTTATAGGTCAACCCAGTGTTTACCTTGCAAGCCGGCAGCGCAGCAGTGGCTGGAGCCTACCTACCCCTTCGGCGGGTGGAGGGGGCTCAGCCAGCCCTCCTCAACAGCTGTGCCGCTGCTCTGCCATCCTTGCGCTTGCAGAGCCACCGGAATCTTAGCAGATCAGTGCCGGTCAGGAACTCTCGCTGCTTCTATATGAGAGGTTAAGTTTAGTCAATAGCTCACAGCTGAGGGAGACATACTTCAGTTTTACCCCAGGCAGCATGAAACTGCAGCAAGTTCAGGCACAGTTTTCACCACAGCACATTTTAGGACCACTAGACTGAAAAAATAATCAGGTTTCTCACTGCATGAATTGCTTGAAAGTAGGCCAGCAGCACAGGTATAAACAGCCACCTTCACAGATGCAAGACAGCAGACAGGTACTTGTCAAGCACCAGAACCAAGTGAACTAGATGAAAGCAAGGTACAGATATTCATTTGAACACTACTATTTAATTATTTAACACTCTTGATCAGTTATGGGGAGACTCACTGCAATTCAGACAGATGGCTTCAAAAGTAATGATTTACTCTTACCCAAAATAGCTATCCAACAAAAACAAAACACTTCTGCTGCTCGCTGCCTCTTTTGTGATTCAGACTAGTTTTTCCTTTATACCTCTCCCAAGGTAATTTCAAAATGCTAGATTTGGACACCATCCTATCCTCTTTCCCAGCATAGAGTCTGCAAGGAAAGCCACGAGACCACTCTGTGGTTAAAGGCAGCAGACAGAGGAGAGCAGCATGGGCCACCTCCTCCCGCAGCGCTGCTGTGAGCCCCCTCCAAGGGGCCATTCAGAGTGGCTTTTTACCTACAGGTCAGTACAGACAGCACATTTCTGTTCTTCATCCCCCCCTCCCCGTGTCTGTCACTGAACAATAAAATACAGGACAGTTCAGATGTTATTTGTACCCTGATATTTCTAAAACTGGCATCCAATCTTCTAAGCACTTTGCTCCCTTGAATGAAGCATCCCCAGCGAGCACGCTGCTGGAGGGCTGGCAGAGACTGTCCCCGGTCATCAGGGACAGGCACAGAGAGCACAGGTCTATGGGAGGGCACTGGAGAGCAAACTGAGGATCCTGCCCATTGCCCTGGAAACTTACAGATTTTGCATTTTCTAAACTCCGTATCACAGCTCCTTAGTACTAGATAAATGACACCTCCCTGTAAGCCTTAAATGCCTACCTAGTACTACTAGATGTAATGACACATTTACCAAATGATTCTCATAGCTAGAAAAATCTCTAACACACAGGGAGTAAAACTAAACTGTGATTAGCACCCCACTGAAACCAAACTACCACAGTGTATGTCCTGTTCCTGCAATGAACCTGGGGTTCATGCTATTACAATGAAAAGTGATAGCATATATGGCCAGCTTACTCTTTAAATACTGCATGTTGAAAAATGCAGTTGGGAATCATGCTGACAGTTTGTAAGCTTAGTCATTATCATTCTAGGCTGAAGCTGTGCCCAGATGCACACACAGATCTTGGCTCAGAACTGCTGATTTTCTGCTAAAAGTCTATTCTCACCCAATACATGCTTCACTAATACAAAGAAATAGGGCACACACATTCAGAAAAGGGCCAGTCAGACACGATTACACACAACTAGTCCTAAAATAAGCTAATTCACTTTCTGTCCAATTTGCTTAGATCAGCAGTACAGCATGCTCTTATGACTATCTAATATCAATAACAAATGCTGTAGGAAACTAAACATACTAGGAATGAGACAGACTGGTCCGTGTCCATTAGATCTGTTAATAGAGTTTTAGGAAGAAGTCAGGATAGCCCTGAACTATGGAAGTTGGTCACACTTCACAGACATCCACACTAGGATGACAGAAAACCTATTGGGCTTGCACTACTTGCTAGAGGAAATGGGTTCACCCATTCATTTCTAGTCTCTCAGAATACACACTGACAAACATAAAGTACTAGGGAGAACACTGTCTCTCCTCTTGGTTAAAAGAAGAATCTCAATAACTCAGGCACATCCAGAAAAAACAGTGACACCCCCACAGGTGACTGCTTATTTCACACGTTAGTTAACTGAGGACCGTTTATGTAACTGCACACTAACAAATGCTTTTACACTTTTTCAGTCTTAATTTTAAATGAGAGGTAAAGTAACAGTTGACTTTTCTCCATTCTAACACTCTCATTTTCCATCTTTGCTCACAGACATTTAGAATTCCAAAAGACAGGCTTCAGGAAGGAATTTTTGGGATAGTTTAGAAATACAGCAGTATCTCCTCCACTGTGCTAAAGATGCAAAAAAACAAGAAAAAAGAATTAACATTTTTGGTCTGTATTGTGAATACCCTAAATGCAAAAGGACACCTAAGTGGTAGAGAAGTCACCCCCACGAAGAAGCATGGCTTTTTCATTGCTCAGAACAAAGCACAGTTATTGCACTCAGTTACACCTGACTGGTGTCAAGTTAGAAAGTAAAGTTCTCACCGAATTCTTCAAGAACAAGGTAGAAAAATAATTTCAGCAAAATCTATGCATATCAAAGGCGACGCTGAAAGAACAGAGTAATTGCTCACATAATACCTCTACTTTAAATCAAGGTTGAAGAATTTTTCCCACACACTCCCCCAAATAGGCCACTTCCTCCAGTGACCTTACAAGAGTCAACTGCCACCCCAGGCCTCAGTAAACACATCTACCATGAATCAACAATTACGTGCTGCAGGCACACGTTCACTGAGAAGACAGATGTGGTTTCAGTGAGGTAACAGAGAGGTGTTCTTCCCCTGATGTATAGATCAAGTTCAAAAGCAAAACATTGTGACTTTGTTCAAATTAAATGTAGTGAGCAGAGAAAACAGTCTACAAATGAAAGAACAAGGGCAGTTGCTTGAAGAGCTGAGAGGTTTGTTATAGTCCAGCCTCCCTAAGCCACCTCAGAACATACAGAGGACAGCCCCCAGGGCTGGTGGAACCTTGATGCCTGTGTGATGGCTGGGAAGGAGTGCTCTGCCACACTAGCGCTTTTACTGCCGCAGGAGGAGCTCAGCTATACTTGCCCTAAAAGTTCGCACATCTTCCTGAGACTAGAACTGCCATTCCCACCTTTACTCCTTTTAGTCTCCTAGCTCTCATCCTTGCCAGTCCCTCTCTTCTGATTTTACTTCTGCCTTCTGCATACCTCCACCTTCCTCCTGTACCCTATCCTATGGGTAATCCCACCGCAGTTGTATTCTTCAGCATTTCCAAATCTACTTCCACTTCTCCCCTGGCTTTTCTCCACCTCCCACTGCAGACTGTCCCATTAGAGACCCAGTCCCACACCAAAGGCTCTCCTCACCCACTCCACTCCACTCCACCCACCACCTCCCCCCCGCAAACCAGGCCACCTTCTTGAGCAGAGTTTGTTTTTTTTTTTCCTTCTCCAGGAAGTTTCAGTAAAGGGCTGTCCATTCTAGCAGACTTCATCCTTACCCTCCCCTTTACTAGGCGAGACCTGCACATGGGAAACTAAGGATGTGCATTTGTGAGAGCTGAATCAACCCAGAGCACACAAAATTTCAGCAGCATGCTATGGATCAGGCCAACAACTGTAGGGTGACAGTGTAAGCATGCTGATAGTCTCAGACATCTTTCTTTTGCAGGTAAATTCCCTCCATCAGTCAGCTTTTTTGTCCCATGAATAGCACCAACGGAATGCTGTGCTGTTTGAAGAGAGGCACCAAGCATGTGTAATGGAAAAAAGAGACATCCCTTAAAAGAGAGAAAAGACAGGCAGCTTGAACAAATTGTAGTTGGAAAGAATGAAAGACTCCCGACATGTCATGATGGCCATTGGTTATTATAGTAGTACCCTAACAACCAGTTACAGAAAGGGTGCTGGACTAGATCCTTGCAAGGCAGGCATTACAACCCAGGTTTTGAAAATATACCTACAGTAATATTTGTCTAAAAGTAAGGCAAAACCACTGCTGAGGAATAGTGCGTTATCATCTAAATCACAGATACTCGCAGTACAATGTTTCTCAGTCAGCAGGACACAGTGGGACACAGCCCTGTGGCAGGTGATGCTACAAAATCCTCAGTCACTAGGGGCCTGTCACATGTGAATGCAGCCGAGTGCTGAGCTGAATGTTCAGCTAGCTCAGACAAGGCAGCAGAAACACATTTAGGTGCTGCAGGAGGACTGAGCTTAGGATGGGCTGCAAAACCCAGCAAGGAAACCGGGCCAGTTCTACTGCAAGACTTCTCTTCAGCACCCACACCACACTCTCCGAATCAAGGACCTTGCAGTTCTCAGGAGCAATGAGATGTCAACAGGCCCTGGGGAATTTTGGGGTGCATTGACCCTGAGAAGCTTCATTGTTAAAATGTTCCATCAACCCCAAAGGCGCCACAGCTAAGGCTGAACCCACAGCAATAAAAGGCAGTTGTACATGAGCTTCAGCACCTTATTGGGGCATGTATGGGACAGTACACAAGAAATTCACTGAAATGCACCTAGTTTATTGTCAGCACAGTGCCCTTCTCACAGAGCCTGCAAAAAGGTATTCCTATAGCATGAAAATAGTCCTTCCCCCAACAGCAGGGAGCCTCCAGGAAGCATTTGGGAACTACTTTATTTCAGCACACCAGCACTATTGCCACATTTACTATTATGTTATATATCAACATTCCACACAAAGGATTTTGAAGTCCAAGGAAGATGCTTGTTTTCTTCACTGCCTTTCTACACCTGGCCTGATTTTTTATAAGTGCTAATGAATAAAATAAAGCAGTAGAAGAGCTAGGTAATCCATCAGCTTCTCTAAATAAATGATTTAACAATTTGTATTGCACTTCAGCATACATCTTGCTTTGACTTAAAAAAAGCCAAAATCTTAAAATAGTCAACTAAACACAAAAAAAGCTCAGTCAAGGCTACAATTCAAGACATTTAGACTATCTTCTAAGTGTATTGCTTGCCAATGGCTTTAAGTCAAACTACAGCAGTATTTTAAACTCCCATGGAAAGTATGCCTGTATTAAAACTCAGTACCAGAAACTTAAACATCCTGACAGCATGTGGCCATGCATGAGATCACTGTGAAAAGCTGCAGCATTTTCTTCAGCTCTTTATTTTTATTTCCTGGGAAGCTTGAAACCATAATCAGCAGCTTATACCCAGAGTCTAGATGTCAAGACAGCACTGACTGGAGTAAGTCCAGGAGTTGCATTAGCTCACAATATGCAGTAAAATAATAAAATCCTATCCAAGGAGATCCAGAGCACTAGAATGCTATTTAATGAAGACTGAACAAAACTAGAGGATTGTTCCTAGAGAGGACACTATATAGGCATTTCACTTGGAAAGCATAATTTCATTTTTATAGTCAAATTCTCACTTTCTTCCCTCAAGGACGGGGGTGTATGTGTGTGTCTCTGTGTGTGAAAGTATTCTATTAAACAGTTTGGCATATGTAAGTTCTCAACTAGTTGCTTTTTTGGGAGCTTTTTGTTTGCCAAGAATTATCTGTATTTCTTGCAGTCATTATGAGGAACAGCATGAGAGCATCCAGTTTCTGATATTTCAAGGGTCTGAGGGTGTGTAAAAAGCATCTGCATAGAAACTGGATTTTACAAAAGGTTCACAGGAAAAAAGTTTGTTTGTTTGGGCGGGGTTTTTTTAAAAGATTTTTTTCATATGTTGACTAAAAGAAAAAAAATTGTTAGAATAAACACAACTCATGATTGAGCGAGTCTTATTCACCTTTTCTATCTTTCTGTTCTGCAATCAGGAAGCAGAGAGGAGCAGAAGACAGGCAGCTTGGTAAGTAACCTTGAAAAATGACTTCCAAACATAGAAAAGCAGGGAAGAGAAAAGGAGACTAAGGGATGCCAAGGTGAATCACCACCAGAAATGCTAAGAATCTACATCAGTGTAGAAAAGTGCCTTGTTTTATTTAAAAAGTCAAGCAGTTGTTTCTCTGTGTTAGTGATAAACTGTTAGTTGGGGCACTTTTTTTTCCTAATGGGTGAAGCATGCCACTGACGGTGTTCCACATTTACTACTTTGTGGCAAGTATCTTAATAAGAACATCCAGTAACACACATTGTTAACTACTGTAACAAATATATTCCCCTCCAAAAAAATAAAACTTACATTTTATTTGTTTCCTTATCTAAAGGGTTGACTGCTCCTGTTCACAGACATTCTTTTTTTTTTTTTTTTTTCTTTTTCCCTTAGTATCTTAGATTGTGAAGAAAATAAGCAAGTGTGGCCTTCATACAGACAGGCTACTTCAGTTTTCAAGTTTAGAGACTGCAGCAGGACTTTGACTTCCTTTCAGTTATCCTTACTAAGGGATAGGATTTGGCAATAAGATGGTAAGCACACAGAACAGATTTTGGGTCCCATTATGTTGGAATAATATATAGTTAGATCCATCTCCATCTACTAGAATTGCTACAAATACCATTTTTTTTCCCTCCGTATTTTTAATCCCATCAAGTGTTCCGCCAGTTTATTCTCTTTCCAAGTACCGGTAGTATTAATGCATCAGGATGGGGTCCTGTAAGTACTCTTATTCCAACTTTATGGAGCATGCTGGCTACCTTTGCCATAAATAGAAGCTATTTATACAATGCCCAGCTACTATACAACCAAAGCCCATATCTATTACAGGTGAGCCACCACACTCCATTAAGCTCCAGTTAGATTACCGTTTTTCTGTAACTTGCTCCACATCAAACATTATTTGAATGCCTAGTGCTGCTACTCCTTTTTGGTCAAATATTTAAACAATATATTCGTCTTAGTTTTTAAGATTAGCTTCCCTGTGAACTTGCTGCACAGATGCCATACTGAGGCCATCTAATGCCTCAAGACCAGTCTTGGGGTGACTTGGTGTCCAGATTAGATTTTCAGGAAATCTCCTGATACTCATAACACAGGTTACTAAAGCAATGCTAATAGTACTAAAGTGGTAGTGGTGGAGGGCATTCATAACTAATCACAGGTAATTTCTGGGAAAAAAAATTGAGAGAAAAACACAAAAACCTTGACTCCAATGCTAGCCATGCAACTGAAGACTTGTGTGACTGAAGCACCATGTCAAAGGGGTGTTTTAACATACCTTAATCTTTGAAAATTTCTGTAAAATTGCTTTCAAGGAAGCTGAGACACAGATATGCCATATCCTACAACAACAAGGATCATAGAAGACACTGTGGTCTATCCCTCAATATATCCTACTTGCTGTTAAACTGCTCTCAATACATGATACCTTTTTAAGATTGTTGGGTCAGCAGGTTAGAGGAAGCTGGCTTCTGGCAGAGAAAGACAAATGCTAGCACAGCTACACCCCTTTCCTAGCAAGTAATTTATCTATATTAGATTAAGCTTTTCTGACCTCCTCCACCTACTCAGAGCCTGGGTTAAATGCAAGGGTTACCTATCCAGCCCCTTAAGTACTAACTGGGCACAGCTGAGTAAACAGCTCTGTCCTCTTAACATACAGCAATGGGACGGGGGCAAAAAAAACCCACCCAGGCTGGTTCCCAGGACTCCACTCAAAAAACATCAATCATTTTGAGCATTATAATTGATATTGAAAATCAGTTTTGCATGATAAAGCCAGATATCATAACTTTAAAAGTAACTGTTAATATATACAGCTGGTAATTTAGAGGGCATTTGTACAGACAGCCCATTAAAAAGAACTAAGAAGTCAGATGAGCAAGTTTGAAGATAATGATTTCTACTTTAATATGTGTAATCTGACATTGCTTTAACTGTAATATTAATCACTTTAGGATACAGCACTACAGAAAAATAGTGAACAGCTTTAGAAAAAGAGTGCCAAATGTTTTTCTTCTGCTTTCCACAGTGTACAGTCCAATATATGCTGACAGTGCATCATCAGACATGTATTGAAACAACCACCTTGATACAACATCCTAATTCAATGCTTAAAAACAGCACATTGCAAACTTTATTAGCAGCACAAGTGAAGCATCTGTTGTTCTGCAAAGCCTTGAAATTGTTTTTTCTGATATTTCAACTCTAAATTTTGTTTCTGCTTGAGGGAAATCATAGATTTAAAAAACCCACTAGCATTCAAGGCTTCTTGTTAGAATAGATTTGATCTGATTTTGAAAGTAAATATTTTGGGCTTTTTTAAAAAAGGAATAAACAACAGAGGTGGTTTTTTTCTTTCTGCCATTACCTTTACAACTATGAATTGACTACTAGGTAACTTCTTAAGTTAGCATTGTAGGCTAAGAATGGAAACCAGTTGACAAAGAATGCCTGAAACTAGATTTGTCTGATAAAGTTCCTTTACATAAACCCAACTCTATTTGTCTACAGATGACTGTTCTTGCAATCTTGATTCTCGAAAAAAACTACAAAAATAAAGCCTTCCAAAGAGAAGACAAAGAACTAAAATTTCTTAATTTTCCTAGATACTGAGAAAAACAATTATCTTCTCACTCTTCCCCCCCACTGAAGAAATATCATACCAGCAAGCTCTTCTTTGACAGTTTAATGCATGCCTGATTAAACTCAGTAGTTTTTCGTAACTTCTGTTTAACCTTGAAATCTGCTGCTTCTATTTCAGACCTGATGAAGTGCTGGTGCGCCTGCAAGCTTGTCTCATTTTTTCCCCCCATACCAGCTGGTCTAATAAATTACTTCTTCCTAACAACCTCATGTTAGCTATGTCCTTAGATCATACACAGCAAAACACCATCATGTCACTTCAAACTTGTATTAAACCCTGATAAAGAGTACTTCTGCCTTAAGAAATAATAAAAAACAAAGTCACCCAAACTACTACCTTGCATTTTAAAGTAGCCATTTAGCTTCTCCCCTCATCACATAACTTAGAGTTTATATGCAAGGAAAGGCTCACTTAAGGCTCAGCTTCCAGGAATATGAGCATTTTCTGTTTAAACTGCTCTAAATGTTAAAAGAAAAAAAATAAAAAAAAAATTAGATCGATTGGACATTTTAATAAGTTTGAGGTGACTCTAGGGTTGATGGTTAGGTTCCTAAACTGTCTGCCACAGAGCATGAGTGTAAAATAACTAGTTTGCATGATTTAAATTTAAAAGCAACTTTTTCACTTAATTTGAGAAAGGGAAGGGGGGGACGCGGAAGAAACAGTTTGTTGCAGATAAATTGCCTCTTTTCAATCCATGGGTAAAAGGTCCTTTTTTTTAAGGTCCGGCAGTTGGAGGCTTAACTCCCCTTTCAGACATGCCTTTATTTGGAAACAATGCAGGAGCCGGCAGGGGAGGGCTTTTTCATAAATGCTGCCCGGCCACATGCAAACTAACAACTTGGCAAAATGAGTGGCAGCTCTGCACAATCAATACAGCCATATGCTCCTCTAACTGTCCCTGTACAAACAAACAAATGTGGAGTTTAGAGTTTGAAAAGGCAAGCAAACAAGCAAACAAACAAAAATGCTTTGTAATTGCTTATTAATCATTAAAGGAAAGAGCATTCCAGTATCTGCTTTTAGGCAGACCAGAGCTCCATATAAATCCTGCACAGCCTGATGCTCACACAACTATACTCTTTGGGGCTCTCACTGCCTGTATCACAGTGCTATCTTCAGGATTGCAGTGTATTTGCTCTTGAGAGCAAGGACTGGCCCCAGATAAGAGGGCACAGTCACACGAAATGCACAGGCAGCACAGGTTATGAATGAGAGGGGACAGTGAGCTAACTGAAATGCTGACAAAGGACTGGACATAAAACTTCAAATTGGGCACCATCAATGTACTAAAATGCAGGCGTAAGATTCAGCTCACACACTGGCCTCAGCGCTTGTCTGTTCACTGCAATACCTGCAAGATGGCTCCTTGAGATCACATCCCCCTTCTTCCCACAGACGGGGAGAGGAGACTATTTTTACTCAGACACTGACCAGCCCACTTTGACAAAAATAAACAGAAGTAAAACTTGAGGCCAGCCATCTTCCTTATACTCCTATCTCCCAGGTGTCTCAGGAACATTAGTGGCAGAGGAGACCAAGTTAGAAGAGGAGACCCCAAGACTTTGAAGTTATAACCTGACCTCAAGTGCAACATCAGGATCTGTTTGCATTTCCTTTCTCCACTCCGCTTTCTCTCACACTAACAAATGCTCCCAGCTATGAAAGTTACCACATCTTCAGCAATTTTTCTTTTTTTCTTTTGGAAATAGAGACTCGATCAAGTTCCATTCAGGTTTTCTTCTCCATCTTCATCCTCTCAGATATTGCCAAGGTCAGATACAGGAACCATACAAAACAGCATTAAAGTAAAACAGAAGAGGAGGTATCTATTTAAAAGTACTTTCATCTTCCTCAGAAAAAGAACTTTTGTTCCAGAAGTTAAAGCTCACATTCTGCACAACCTTCAGCTTTGATTATCCCCTATGCTCCTCTTGGAGCACTGGCTCAGTGCTGTTGAGCTGAGGAAAAACTGTCCACTTCATTGCATATGCCTAGCACTGGTGCTGGGTGGACCATGACCAAGCCAGTCTCTCACTTCAAACCTTTCTAGGTCACAGTGTTCACAGAAACATCTGGCTTCGATGACAGAACCCATTTGCATCCATCTTTTGATGGATGGTTGATTTCATTATATCAGTCCTTAGGCCTGTGGATACTGCTCACCTTGGGAGGGTACCCAAAGAATCTCTTGAACCAGACATGGTCTGTACCCACATGAAAATGCAGATTCCTAATCTAGAAAGTCTGAACAATGGGAGAAAGAGGGGGAAATGCCTACTAAAAAACTTAATTTGCTAAGGAAAAGCCTGGACTTCGAACAAACAAGGCTTTTCTTCCCAGAGGACAGACTTGTGATGAAGATTTGACATCTGTTCAGTTCTTCCTCCTTGGCAAGAACCCTTGCTGTCTCCTGCACAGATGCAATCAACACAGCTTTGCCTGGCTGCAAGTTATATTCAAAAGGCTCCCACCCAGAACAGTCTTGAACTTTGTTTTCCATCATGAAACACATCTAGCAAATGTATATTTTTGTTTTTCCTGCTTGATCTCATGTAGAGAGGCCACACAGTTAAAGTACCTTTGGTAAGCTTAAAGCGGGAAGAGGTGGGTGGGGGAAAGAGATTCTGTGGCACAAGTCCCTTTGTAGTAAAAGGACTCCAGATTGAGCAACAAGTGTAGAAGTATTCATGATCACACAAACTGCAATGCTAGGTAAGTGATAAATATGTTTTCCTCTCAGAGGACTCCTAAGGCTTCTGCCAAAAAGGCAGCCTGTGTTTTACACCCAAGAGCAGACACCACCTCTTTAGTTACCTTACAACAAGGGCTGCTGAAAGCTGAGGTTAGTAAGTGATTTTCCTTCTCTCAAAATTGCAGCACGTATCTCTAGACATTAGCAATTTCCTGTTGCACTCCCCCAGCTGATGAGAGCTCTTGGGAGCATTATTTCTGATAAAGTATATTTCAAACTTTAGGACATTTTGCATTTTTACGGCCATACAGCATCTCTTAGATTTAAAGACTGCTGAAGAGTTTAATCTTAGGAATTAAAATTTCAATTTCAAAACAAGTGGGAACAATTTTCTAAATCCTCCCAAACCTCCAGAATCCTATTTACCGTGGTTTGAGATTGGCAGTTGTTTTCAGGTTTTTTTCTGGGATTTAAGAACTGCTTCATCTATGTTGTCATCTATGAGAGTTGGGATTGTTCGGCTGGAGAAGAGAAGACTCCAGGGAGACTTTATTGTGGCCTTTCAGTACTTAAAGGGGACCTACAAGAAAGATGGGGACAAACATTTTAGCAGGGCCTGTTATGATAAGACAAGGGGTAATGGCTTTAAACTACAAGATGGAAGATTTAGACTAGATATAAGAAAGAAACTTTTCACACTGAGAGTGATGAAACAATGGAACAGGTTGCCCAGAGAGGTGGTAGGTGCCCCATCCCTGGAACCATTCAAGGTCAGGTTGGACGGGGCTCTGAGCAACCTGATCTAGTTGAAGATCTCCCTGCTCATTGCAGGGGAGGTTGGACTAAATGACATTTAAAGATCCCTTCCAACCTTAACTATTCTATGATTCTATGTTTATAGTGTTTACTGTACCTTGCTCTGGCAAAAGAAAGAGGGTGATCAGCTGTTCCAGTTTCTTGACCAAAACAAATTACTAGTTTGGTTTGGCTTAGATTTTAACTCTACACCACATCTAAAAAAAATTCCAAGTATTATTTTGTTCCTCTTCCTCCTACGGATTGTGCTGTTAAAAGTGTCCTCTGTTACAGATCTTGATTCAAGAAACACAGTAACTTGTTCTCCCTTTTCAACCTTTCTATTTAAAAAATGAAGTATTTTTTTATTTGAAGTGGAACAGTAACATTAATTTCGGCAAGGTCCTAAAATTTAGGACTTCAACTACCCTGACTAGGGTAGTTAGCTAGAATCCTGTTCAGTATTTTTGCCCATCGTAGTACGTATATAAGGGATTTGCTTTGGCATTTGTTCTAAAGTTTTAATCAATACTGTGGAAAACATGCAATAGGAAAAATAAGAGTACACTGACCACCACCAAAAGTTAAGAGATTTTTCAATTAATTTCTGCCAAATGGGACTAGAACTGTGACCTCTGTAGCTCTCTCCAACCCCTCAGCAATTCTGAAAGCATTATAAAATACTGCTGTCCTACAAAACAGAAATCAGATACTTTTTATAACTCTTTTGAGAGGAAGCCTCTTAAACCAAAGCAACAATCCTTAAAACTGATCGTTACCTTGAATAAGTAAAGTTACTGTAGTATTAGTATGCCCGGTAATAAGCCTAGTGAATGTTACAGATTGCATTTAACAACAGGCAATTTTCAAGAAAGCCATCACATGCTTCCCAGCCCAGCAGGGTACTTTATGGCAGGCAAGCTAGAAATTGTGACCAATTCAGTAACAAAAATAAGCACAAAAGAAATGATCGGCAACTCAGCTACTTGAAGCTGATTTATTTCCCCAGTAGCTGGATGTAAAAACTTCCTCTTCTCCACACTGGTAGACTTTCAGTTCAGGGAATATATTAAGAGATTCAGAACTTACATCCAATGCTGTGGCTCCCTCTGATTGTTGTCTTGTGTAAAAACTATTGTAAAAGCATGTTCAGCCTAGTTAGCCAAGAATTTTACCATCTCTATAATTAACTCTGGAGTCTGACATCATCACCCCCCCTCAAGGTTCTCTTAAAATTTTAATAGCCCACTTTATGAATATTCATTTGCCAGCATTACACTTGAAGGGATTTATGAAAACCCAATGGCATGTCAGTTCTCAAATAGGTTCCATTATTCCTGTCACTTCCTTAGCATATTTATTACAAGCCAATTTTATGCTGTCAGAAAGTGCATCAAGCCTGCAGTTGGTCCAAGCATCTACATCGTTTCATAGAGATTAATAGACACAGCAGACATCTGAGTGCTACTGCTCAGGATGCCTATTAATCTGTCTGCTGGACATGAGGCTTCTTCACAGCCCTCATTGGTTCTAGGCTATAAAACCTGTTTCTCTCTTATCTCCTCCAGGTTCTCTCCTCCTACAAGCCATGCACACAACAACCAGCCTTTCAAAGGCTGCTCCGATGTGAGAGAACAGTCACCCAAACCACAAAGGGTTTACAAGTGGTGTACAGACAACTATTTCACACAGTAAGCTTGCTTCAGCAAGTGCTGCAAGTCAGATGAAACTGGCACACTGAAACAGCTAAATAAAGTTTGTGACACATTATTCTATTACCAAGAGGCCTAAACAGTTCTTCTGTACCAAAATGCATAATTTGTTTAACAGTTGTTTATTTTTTTCAGAACTGTGACAATGCTGCAGATTTAAATGACTGGCTTGGACATTACTGTATTTCACAGACATGTACATCAACAGATGTAAGACATCTCCAGTTCTGAAAGGAAGGCTCAATAAAAGTTCATAGTGCAGATCAGGCAACAAATGTTTACAGAACAGTTTGTAAGGCATGTGAAATTTAAGGCTACATTAAATGTATTAAGCCAGGTGCATTTTTAGTCGATTATTTGGAGGCTTCCTCCTAATATTCATGCAAACTGGAAAGCAAAACTAGAAAGCCAAATAGTATTTGTCATTTCTCTTATCTATTCCTTGGCTATGCTTCTCTTGTCAGCAGAGAGGCCGCTCAAGAAAGCTCAGAACTACTTTTGTTATTTCCTAACAAAATGAATTTAAATAGATCCTTCAGTTGGCAAATGCAGTATTTAAAGGTGTCTCCAACTGGAACCTGTAGACTACTCACAGTTAGGAGAAAAGGGCAGAGAAATACAGATAAAGAATAACTTACATAAAAAAAAGGGTATAATCCTTGAAGGGAAAGGGAGGGGAAAATTGAGACCAGCAACTCAGACAGTGAAGAAGAAAGGTCAGAAGTCCTGAAGGATGGAATCATGATCCTGTTTTAAAAAGGGAAAGGCTAAAATTGTGACTGATACAATGGCCTGTTGGCCAGTCCAGAAAGTTTGAAGTACCATAAATAAAATGGATTTACAGAACATCATCACTTGCAATTTTTCACTTGATGCTTCCTCTAGCTCCCAGGCCACAGCTCTGGCCAGAGACCGGTGTTTGGGAACAGAACTGTAAATTCTTACCAAAACCTGGTGAAAAGCTTTGTACTACAGGCAGTCCTGGACACTGGTCAGGGTACAGTAAGCACAGGATCACTGTGGTTGAATTACAGTATTTCTGGTTTGCTTCTGTAGAGAAACCAAGCTATTTGGTCTTGTTTTTTCTTTCCCAGCCTTCTTTGGGGAGGGAATAATTTATGCTACATCTTCAGAACACAAAGAACTATTGTCAAAGTCACAAGTTGCCTGTTTGCCCTAACAGGGATAGATGCTTTGTGATGGAGGGGGAAGGGGGACCTTTCACTTACAAGAGATCTCCTTTAGAAGCAGAATGTTGGGGGGTTTTGTTATTATTATTATTTTTAAATACAACAGAAGGTTGAAATACTTCAAGAACCTCTGAGCTAAATGCTCAATTTTTGCTTTTCTAAGAGCTCCAAAAGGAGGGGAAAAAACCCCAAACCATGTCTGCCCTGCAAAACTCTACACCCCCACCCCCCATATTTATTTATTTTTAGTGGCTTGCAAGCTAAATCTTTAGCCTGCAACAAAACCAGGTTCGGGTAGCTGCCAAACCTTAAAGCTAAACAGCTACAACACTTGGCAGGTGGTTGCAGGAAGGACTTTTAGCTACAAGGAAAAACAAGATCAGCTTGGTAAAGCTGAATGCCCAATTTTTTTTGGCACCTGATACTCTCCTAGGATATACAGCCATGTTGGCCAGGGTCAGGGTCCTGAATTAGGTAAATATTTCCAAACATTTACAGCTTGTCTGCCTTGCTAGACCACCCACAGTGAGTACAATTTGATGGCCATGAGAACAGTACCACCGACTACATTGTTTTTTACTGTACTCTACTGAATACACTTAACCCCCAGTGAATTGACAAAATTACTCCTCTGTGTCGCAGAGATTCACACACGTCTGCCCAGCAGGAGCTGCAGTAAAGCATCCCTTTGCAGGCAGAAGGATGTATCTCAGCTGCATTGGCTTTCATGGTTAGGTTTCAGCCTACCAGTCGTAGAACATGCAGTTGCTGCTCTTAAGTTTTGCTCCCCTGCTAACAGGGGGACCAAAAATACAAGGTTTGTGGAAGCAATGCAAACACCAGAAAACTACTTGGTAATTCAACTAACTGTCACATGCAATATATTAGTGTTAATCAATCCAGAGTTGATTTAAACTCAAACCATTTGTTACATTCTGCAGTTGATCAGCAGGTTGCATTTCACAGCTGCTGAATCAAAGATACGAATAAGGAATAAAATATCCTGAGGTACCAAACGGGGCATTGTCAGGGTACACGCATGTAAGTGAAGTCATGTTAAGAACTAGTCATTTACACCTCCTAGGGTGTAATCCCATGATGCAATACTCAGATTAAATCTTATACTATTATCCCGGTATATCAACCCTGTCTGTTCCCAGCAGAGAGGTGACCTGAAGATCCTGTTTAAACTAGCCCATTTATCCAATCAAGACAGTAAAAACAAAAGCATAAGAGAGCTCCTCTTCTCTAAGTACTTCCCTTGGTTCTCCTTGAAACCAGCTCTAGGTTTCAGTCTCAAAGCCTGGTCCCTAATCCTCAGTCTCTCTCAACTCCAGCTTTCACTCCTCTCTCTGTCCTTCCAAAGTCTTGCACAGGGAGTAAGTCGCCTGCTACAGAAGGCGGCTTGCAATGCCAGGAAGACAAGCCAGGGCAACTAAGCCTAATAGTTCTTACAGTTCTTGATTTATCTTAAGTGTTTGCCAAGAGGAATGTGCGTGGAGTCACTTTTTTCCCCTGACAATTACTTCCACAGAGTGGTGTTGTCATGACATTTCATTGTCCGCATTCAGTCTCGCATCATCACAGGCAATTGCAAGTCACTCAAAAGTCTTCTCAATTACTGGCCCAGGGTTTAATTTAGAAATACTCATCCAATACATGTTTCACTATAAACTACCTACTTCTGTGCTGGCTTCAATCAAGCTGTAAGTTCCTGTGATATCAAACATAAGGCTGCCATACCTGCACTTCAAAATTACACTCTAGTTTTACTTACACCTATTTTTACTTATGTCCAAACAACCCAGCACAGGCAGTATATAAGCCTTCGTAATTCAAGACAAAAGTTTACTTACATCTCAAATGAAAGGTGAAGAACTAACTAATTTCAAGTAGAAGACTGTTCAGACTTAAGGTGCCACAATGGTCTTTCAGAAGCATGGCACACAGGCTAGTATATAATGGGACTGGGGAACCCATGGGGCTAGAGAGGAAGGGGAAAAAAATTCTCAGAGCAGTTCCCCGATCTGTGCAGCCATGCAGCCAGCTGACACAGCAGGAGATAGTGGCTCAGGAGGAAACTGGGAATGGAATGGTGAGTGAGAGGGATTACTAAACTGGTATTTTAAAGCGGCGTTACCACTTCCACCATTCTCATCTGCCAATCCAAACCATCAACTGCCTAAAGCAGTCAGAACTTGGTATTCCTAGCCTTAAATATTTTCAGGAACATGATGCAGTAGGTGCGCTCACATGTCTAACATAGGTGGACAACAACCATCATTCCTGACAGTAGTAGGAAAGAATGTGACTGGCTTTATCAAATGGTGTCTGAATTGCCTAGGTATTTCCAAAAGAAATGGGGAGACCTGAATTTGAAACTCACCAGCCTGAAACCCGAACCCACTTCAAGACAGCCCTAAACACCAGCCTACAAGCAAGTAAACAGCAAGGCTGATCTTGACCTTCCTTGTTTAAAACAGAACAGCTATGAAGAACACAAAGTGTTATTGATGACGTTATGTTTTTCTGCAATTAGTAATTGCTATAAATCCTCCTAGTTAATATGTCTGACATACATTACTAGCTCAAAGAACAAAATGTTGGACTGAAGTGTGTTGATGCTATGTTTTCTCCTTTGACTCAACCATTACGAATCCTTACAGCCAGCAAATATACATAATCCAAATAGCCAGAAACATGATTAACACTGGAAAAACTAAGCCTTCATGGCTCTGAGTAGGTGCCAGGATAGATCATTTTTCCTATGCCCACCTAAACAGAACCCTTACACATAAAGGGTTGTGACTTCATCTAATGACTGATCAGCAAAGGCTTCCAGCCACTGGTCAGAAGAGAAATGCCAACCATTTGCTGGTATGGGACCTTTTCTACCTTCACAACTCTTTAAGTTACCAGAGCTCCTCTGAGCTGAACACTTATTTCTTTTACCTGGCAAAATCTGCTACATGTGAGCATATGATCATCAAATCTTGTCTTTTGAGCTCTGAGACAACCCGTTCTTTGCTACTCTTTCAAAGAACTAACCAACCAAGTTTTCTACAGCTTAAATATCTCATTTCCATCTCTGTGAGATCTCTGGCTGGACAGGTCACTCTTCAAATACACATGACAATCAGTGGCTAGATGAAGACTTGGTGCAGATTCCTACATGCCAATGGTTAGTTCAGTTAGTCTTTCATGCTCTGAACAAGCCAAAAGACCTTTATCCTTTCTAGAAATTTCTACAAGGAAAAAAAGGTCAAAGCTGTCCACACACCAACTACAAACAATTTTGCAAGCAGAACACATTTCTTCCAGAAGTGTTCTGATTCCCCAGTGGTTCGGGTACAAAATAACTGTAAGCAGTTGAAGAACAACTCTAGATTATTGCTATCTAAGCAGAACTGACCACAAAAAAACTTCTGATGTTTTTTGTTCATTCTCAGTACAGTTGGTTAAGGTTGAATGAGAGTGCAATGTTCTTGATTTTTTGCAGAGGTACAGGAACATTTTTGTGTTAATTGCTCAGTTCAGTTTTAAATGGCTGAGGGGCAGGACTCACCCCACCCCAAATACTAACAAAGCAATTGTTTAAACGTCCGTAACTCCAATATTTGCACGTATAAGCTGAAAAATGCATTGTGACAATATTGAAATTGCATCTGCCACAATTACATTTGTAGCATGCCTTTAGATATCAGTCTACTGATAATTGGAGTATTTTAGTATGTAAGAGCTCTATAACTAAAACATATCTCATGCTATTTTATGCATGGTTTAGGGTTTTTTCCTACTGTTTCCCCACTGATAATTTAATAAGAAATGGAAGTAAGAAAACATGAGAAACTTCAATGTGAGACTTTGGTATTTAAACCTGCAACTGTAATGCAGCCTTTAAAGACTTGAGTTCATTTTACAGTTACAAAATTAAGTTTCCCATTCTGAAACACAACCCCCAGCTATGAACGTAAAGATACCTTGCTTGCAAAGACAACCCTTACTATCGGATCAGAATGAAAGGATGGGGTTTGGGCTGTGTTTTTAAAGTCAGCTTCTACAATTCACACAGGTTTCACTGAGTGCAACTGAGGGAATTGGTATATGTTTTTGTTTGAAGTAGTTTTAGTACAAACTAACTCTAGTTAGGCTTTTTAAGGCACACATTAAGCTTCATTTCCCTGACTTCAGGAGTTTATCATGTTGCTTAGAATTACCAACATTGAATCCTTGAGTCAGTTTCTTTCAAACGAGTTATATGCTCTGGATGGTTTAACTACAATAAGAAATATATCATTCAAGGTTAGCTTTACTCACGGCAAAAATTAAGCTACTTGACTTCACAATGAAGAGGAAGAAAAAGTGAAATCTAATGCTGCTGGAACAACAACTGCCTCAGTTGTTCAGCTCCAGTTGCCTGTGTTAACAAATTAGGCAAGTTTATTTATTGGAAACTGAAGGCAGGCAGGTTTTATGATGCCTGTCACCAAAGTGAACCCAGGTCTTTCAAGTCCCAGAGCTAACTTGTGGCTATAGGGTTAGCATTACCAACCCCTAGTCACCACTGGAGTGCCAACAGCTACCTGAAACACTGCTTCCAGTAGGGTCTCACCTTGTTTTGGGGGCCAGTTGGCACTTAATGGAAAACGACTTTGAAAAACTGCCTGGTTTTCACTCTAATATAAACAGTTGGGGCAATTATTTTCTAAGAGTTGAAGAGTTATTCTGGCTGTCTCTGAGGCTTAACTGGGCTTCTTGTCAGAAAGGGCAAGATTGAAAAAGTCACATGTGAAGCACATATGACTTGCATATTCCCTAGATCATTTGGTGCAACTGTTTTGAAACATTAATCTACACTCCTCCCTCCTGCTGCAACGAGCTAATAGGAGACAGTACTAGCTTTGTTTTATTTTGGAGAATAGACAGCAATTTTGCCTAAATCTAAAGCTGATATGATGGAACGAGAATGAAATCCTGCAGATCTTTGCTCACTGCCAAGAGTTTTACAGGTACAAGCTATGAGGAAGAGCACATTTGGCAGTCATTAATTCCATGGAAGTATTATTAACTTCTCACAGTACTTTGGCACGCACTCTCTCGGCCAACACCTGAATCCAGTTCCTTTGTAACAGAGCACTAGTAACAGCATGGCAGCTTTCGGCATCAAACAGTTCAGTTCTGTCAGGAAATTACACACTTCCTGTGTAATGGTCTGATGGAGCCTTAAGTTGTTTTAGAAACGTACCTGGCTTTAGTTATTGCGACACATGATGCTTCATGTCCAAGTTCATCATAATGTCTTTTTTTGTACACCTGAAGAGAGACAACCCCAGAAAACTGAATTATTTCAGTCTGGGGCTTTGAAGTCTTACTTTGCAGATCATGTTTTTATTTTTTATTTTTTTTTAACTCTGAAAACTGTCATCATTAGAGCAAAAAGAGACCATCCCATCAACTAAATCCAAATAAATCAGCAAAGACTTAATGCATAATTGCTCTACCCTGTCTACTGAAAGACTCCCTTCAACACACCACCATGTGAGTAAGTGACATCAGAAGCATTTTTATCACCAGTTACCCGATGCATTCTTATCTGCTTAAGGCAGATTCCAACTAGGACATGTTTTGCTCATTAAAAATCATGACCTTCCAATGTGCCTGTTAAGTCTAAACCAAGCCTAGTTGGGAAAGTAGCAAAACCAGTGAATTAATTAGAGGAGAGCATTTTGCCCCCTGCTTCCTTTGAGAGCACACTATTCCCCATTATGCCAAATGGAGGCTTCTCTGTGGAGAAACAGAAGCCTATGCATTCAGCAAGAAAATACACTGCGAACCACGATGCCTCTGCAAAGTGAATAATCTCAGGCACCCTGTTACTGCAAACTATTCCAGAGCTTTTGCTTCTTTAAAATTATAGGGGAATGGCCATGCACAGCAACCAACACATTGGGGAACAAACATGAACTTCAACAATGATAATTTAAACTGAATAAGCTTGTGCAGTTTTCCCCTATGTTCATTATATGAAAGGTTTCATAGCCAAGAACAGGTCTTGTGAACACGTTCTAAGCAAGGAAAATGACAATGTTGAACTTAAAAAAAAACCAAACCCACAAACTCTACACATTCTTAATAATGTTTGGCATAAACAAATGTACTGAGACTATAAACAGCTTTCATACTACTTCATCAACACAAATGGGCTCATCATGTGTTACAATGTGTGCAGGATAATGCATGTACCCTTTCCACACAGAAAAATGGCAAAAGACTCCTCCAACCTATCTGGAAACGTCTGAGTCACAAATGGTTCAATTCCCCATCTCCAAGTTTACCTTGACTCGCTGTGAAGAAGAAACGTGTACTGCCATTTCACTTTTCCTCAACTAGACAGTTTTGGGGAGTTCTCTGTACAGATACAGTGTAATCTCTCTTTTCTGCATAAAAAGTAAAAATGGCCTGTCCTCACTACCTTTATCCCATATAAACTATGAAATATTAAGAATTTAGGAAAGAAATGCCAAGTACAAAGCTACAGTCTTTCTGAATAAAGTTCCTAGAAATCTGAAATCCTCCTTCCCACTGGAAGTTTTTGCCAAGAATATAATTTAGTAATGCAATGAAGACATTATTGGAAGAGGTAGAATTAACACTTAAATTGACTAATACCCCAGAGATAGCAAGGAGGAAAGTTTACCTGTTCCAACAAGTTTAAGCATCTGCTGCACAAAGAAGAGCTGATACTGTTACTTCTCATCAATCAAAATGTTTCCTGCATTACACCCTTAGGGCATTTGAGCCTGAAATTCAAGTTAAGAGCTCTAATAGTGTCTTCCTGCTCTTGTGCAGACTGTGGGGTACCTAACTTCCATATCCGATGTCTTTGTGGTCTGTTTTAAGGCTTTTAAGGCATTGACATCTTCTGACAGGTTTACAGGAGCACAACACAGGCATGCTAACATGGTGGAGCAATTTATGTTGATGTGCTTTTTAAAATGCAAGTAGCAAAGAAAAAAACAATCAGATCATATAAAAAAATACCTATTAAAAATATTAAGTTTACTGGAAGCAATGTAAAAACATTTTAAAGTCAGGTATCAAACTGAAGTACACATCTGTTAATCCAAGACAAAAATTAACAGGCTATCTGAGGAGGATATTGATGGGGCAGTTTCTTCCTAACACTGCCTCTGCAAGTAGAAAGAGTCAATCTCCTACAAAATATGCAGGTAGAGATGAGTATTTAAATGTATATCTAACAAGGTCTGTGTGAGAAAGATTAAAAATATGGGGGGTTTTATTCCAATAAAATATTCCTATCCCTAAACTGATAAAGTACTTTTTAAATTGTAACTCTCCAGATATGTTCTGTCTTCTAGTATTCTCTAGGCTAAAACACATGTTTATATAATTCAGAATAAAGATTCTAGATCCATTTGACAGAGAAATACAGATTTGTTATCCAAAGAAAATGGAAGATGTACTTAAATTGCACATTCCTGAAAGGGAAACTGAAAATCAGAAAATTTATTTCCTTGGCAAGGACACTATTCTTGTGTTTCTGGAGATTAAAATACAACACCTGGAACATCCTTGAAGCAAGGGACCTCCTCTTCCCACCCCCCTGCCCCTTATGCTCCCTCAGTTTAACAGCTGATACTGCTACAGGAGGGGAAAGTAAAACAGTGCCAGTAACTTTCACCTGTTGTGTCCTGGTAGTGTTTAAAAATAAGACAATGGAAAGTTGGAGGAAGCTTTCTTCAGAACACTCCAAGTCTCAAAATACAACCGTTATCCAATGCAACAGTATTCACATGTGTTTACAGAACTATTTAAACACAAGAGAAAATTACTACTGAAAATTGTTTTTATAGAAGAGTTCTTTTAGCTTCTTGTAGTACTGTGGCTAAGGTTAATACATTAGAACAGAAAAAGAAAAGAGAGACACCTCATACACAAACCAACCAGGGACAGGACTTTCCATTCATAGCAGAATGAACTCATCCTCTAAGCAAAACCACGAGAATAAAAACACAAAATGCCTTGAGGAAGGCTGAATGACTGGCATGCACAGGCTGGAATAAACCCACTCACATTTCAACCTGACAAAGCCGCAAATATTCTGAAACAACTGGCTTGAGCGACTGTGTGCAAGCTCTCCAAATGAGGTGCTACTTACTTCAGAATCCTGTAAAAAATCCACTTGTCTGCCTTTACACAAGGGAGGAAAGAAAGAAGGTACAGATGCAGCAGAAGGGGTCAAAGTCTTCTCCAAATAGTTACTGATAATGCCTGAAGCTCTCTTTAGCCAGGAATTTCATAATTCTTGTTTTAGAGAAGTTTCTCACTTCAGCTAAGATTCCTTTCCAAAGGACCTAATGCTCATCCGCTAAGAAAACTAAAAACTGACTTCACAAAAGTTACCAAATATCAACATGCAAGGCTGGCAAGTACATGTGCAGTCAAGATGATTCAGATAAGTCAGATAAATTTAGAACAGCGCTTTCCTAAAAGCATGTGTTCACCAAATGCAGTAAATATGCAGGAGCTATATCCAAGTGCTGATTCCAAACATTAGTGCAAAAAATTTATTAGTGAAAATCTCCTTTTAAGAGTTCGCTGCCATCTGAAGTCCTCAACAATGTTATTCCTTGATCTGCCTTTAGTATTTCCATCCATCACTGGATTTATCCACATAAAAAGCTATAGGCTCTCCAGCCTCGGAGGACTAAGCCAAATGCAGTGTGGCAACTTCACATAGGACCAACCTTTTATGGTTGGAACAGTAGAGCTTTGATACAGCTAATCTACCATAAATAGCTCTTGAAACTCAGAAGGATCAAATCAGCTGTTGCAACAGTTCCAGCCTGTAGCTGCTTCAAATCCAATTATACTGTCAACTCTATCTTGCAGCTCTCCCTTTTACTCCTCCCATCTAAAACTTTTTTAGTTCTCCTCCTGAGAAATTAAAAGCTGGAAAAAAATGCAGCAGAACAAAATGCATTTAATAAAAATTGAAGCAAGTGGACAAGTATTCTTAGAATTATCTTAAGGGACAGAAGTTTTGTTCTGTTAAAAAACAGTTTAAGAATTTGAAGCCCATTTAAAAAAAAAAAAAAAAAGAATTATCAGCCCTGACTTGTAATGCAAACATACAATTTGAAATAAGCAAACAGTTGCAAGACCAGCAAACTCAGCTCTCAAAGGTGAGCAAAACCAAGCAGATAAACTATCTGTGTCCCAGATTAAGGCATAAGGCACTGAGTTGCTTGCATATTTTTTCTGTAACTTAAATAGACTTGAGAAGTAGCAGAACTCACTGTTATAAATCCTTGTATTACAATGTTTCCTTTCAGGTAGTTAGAATCACTTTCCCACAAAGAAACTAAGAACTATAATTTAAGAATTCTTAAGGAACTGGAGCTTCCAAAATGTATTTTTACAAACTATACAAGTCAACAGAGTACCGTGTGATAAAGTCCTGCAGGGAAGAGGGGCCCAAGAAAGCTGGTTAATATTCAAGGACCACCTCCTCCAAGCTCAGGAGCGATGCATCCCAACAAAGAGGAAGTCAGGAAAAAAACACCAGGAGGTCTCCATGGATGAGCAAGGAGCTCCTGGACAAACTCAAACAGAAAAAGCAAGTCTACAGAGGGTGGAAGCAAGAACAGGTAGGCTGGGAGGAATACAGAGAAATTGCCCTAGCAGCCATGGATCAGGTTAGGAAAGCTAAAGCCCAGGTAGAATTTAATCTGGCCAGGGACATCAAGGACAACAAGAAAAGCTTCTACAGGTACATCAGGGATAAAAGGAAGACTAAGGAAAACATGGGCCCTCTCCGGAAGGAAACAGGAGACCTGGTTACCTGGGATATGGAGAAGGCTGAGGTACACAGTGACTTTTTTGCCTCAGTCTTCACCAGCAAGTGCTCTAGCCACACCACCCAAGTCGCACAAGGCAAAGGCAGGGACTGGGAGAATGAGGCACTGCCCACTGTAGGAGAAGATCAGGTTTGAGACCATCTGAGGAACCTGAAGGTACAGAAATCTGTGGGACCTGATAAGATACATCTGCAAGTCCTGAGGGAACTGGTGGCTGAAGCTGCCAAGTCACTATCCATCGTATTTGAGAAGTTGTGGCAGTCCAGTGAAGTTCCCACCAAGTGGAAAAAGGGAAACATAACCCCCACTTTTTAAAAGGGAGAAAAGGAAGACCCGGGGAACTATAGGCTGGTCAGTCTGAACTCTGTGCCAACAAGATCATGGAGCAGATCCTCCTGGACACTATATATGGAAAATAAGGAGGTGATCAGTGACAGCCAACATGGCTTTACTAAAGGCAAACCGTGTCTGACAAATTTGGTGGCCTTCTATGATGGGGTTACAGCATTAGTGGATACGGGAAGAGCAACTGACATCATCTACCTGGACTTGTGTAAAGCATTTGACACTTCCCCACACAACATCCTTGTCTCTAAATTGGAGAGGCATGGATTTGATAGATGGACCACTCAATGGATAAGGAATTGGCGGGACGGTCGCACTCAAAGAGTTGCGGTCAATGGCTCGATGTCCAAGTGGAGACCAGTGATGAGTGGCATTCCTCAGGGGTTGGTATTGGGACCAGTACTGTTCAATGTGTTCATTAACAACACAGACAGTGGGATCAAGTGCACCCTCAGCAAATTTGCAGATGACACCCAGTGGAGTGGAGCAGTTGACATGCCTGAGGGATAGGATGCTATTCAGAGGGGCCTGGACAAGCTTGAGAAGTTGGTCCATGTGAACCTCATGAGGTTCAATAAGGCCAAGTGCAAGGTCCTGCGCTTGAGTCAGGACAACCCCTGGTATCAATACAGGTTGGGGGATGAAGGGATTGAGAGCAGTCCCGCCAAGAACAACTTGGGGGTACTGGTGGATGAAAATGAGACCCAACCTGGAGTACTGTGTCCAGTTCTGGAGCCCTCAACATAAGAATGACACGGATCTGTTAGAGCAGGTCCAGAGGAAGGCCATGAAAATGATCAGAGGGATGGAGCACCTATGAAGACTGGCTGAGAGAGCTGGGGTTGTTCAGCCTGGAGAAGAGAAGGCTCTGGGGAGACCCGATAGCGGCCTTCCAGTACTTAAAAGGGGGCCTACAGAAAAGATGGGGAGGAACTCTATCAGGGAGTGTAGCAATACAGCAAGGGGTAATGGTTTTAAAGTGAAAGAGGGAAGATTTAAATTAGATATTAGGAAGAAATTCTTTACTGTCAGGGTGGTGAGACACTGGAACAGGTTGCCCAGAGAGGCTGTGGATGCCCTCTCCCTGGAGGTGTTCAAGGCCAGGCTGGATGGGGCTTTGAGCAACCTGATCTAGTGGGAGGTGTCCCTGCCCATGGCAGGGGGGTTGGAACGAGATAGTCTTTAAGGTCCCTTGTAACCCAAACCATTCTATGATACTATGAACGTAACTCTGAAAATTACCACTAGGACTACTAGAGCACAGCAATTCCTGAGAAACTAGTGCAGTGACAATGTTCTAGAAAAAAATACAGGTTTTGGATCCAGTGAAACACAGGTGAGCCTGTTTCACCTCACAGTGCAAAGAAACCACACAACGCAAGTACGTAAGTATACGCAAATAAAAGATTATTTTTTTAAAATGATATATTATTTACGTCTCCACAGTCTTTCCAAAACAAAGAGATAAATTACTCCAGTGCAGCACAGGAACTCTGGTATTTCAAAGGGGAAGAAGTGTCTTGTGGGCAAAGCCTGGATCCATATCTCCTGCGAGCACTTAAATCCTGATCATTGCCAGGGCATCCTCCTATAATACCAGGCATGACATCTACCATCTAAGCATCAGTCCTTCTTGTACAAGTAGGGAGAGAAGGGGATTGCTATTTCTCAATATTCAAACTAAGTTAAGAAGGGCCTGAAATTTGGCTCTTCTAGAAACAACTCTAATGAGAGGGTCAAAATACAAAAAAACCATCATCCTCCACATAATGGAAAATAGTCAGCCGTATGTCATTCTACTCCTGTCTGAGCTTGCATTGAATTTTATCATCTCCATTAAACGGCCTGCGTTTTAACTGATTTGCAAAGCATGTAACATACACTGAACACAAAAAGAGTCACTGGTTTCATTCTTGCCTACACAGATGATGACAAAGCAACTTCAGTTAAGTGTGGGTGGGTTAAATGAAGTGTTTTGCTATTTCCTCCAAATTGTGCATGAAGAACCCAGCTGGGTCACCTTCTGGAAGTCTCAAAGTCGTCAAAGAGCTGGAAGAAGACACAGAGAGTTTTCCCTTAGGCCCTAGCAAATGCCTAACTGAATCAATTCAGATGCCCAGGGGACAGTAAGCTTTTCATTAGCATGGAATAAACTGAGCATGTGACAAACAGATAAAACAGACCAGCAAGATCTGCCCGAATAAGTTTATCACTTTGAACATGGCTTGTAGAACTTGTCACATTATGCTTCTGCACTGCGGGGAAAAAAGTAGCTGAACCAACTGCTGACAAAAGTTCAACAGAGCTCTTAAAAATGCAGCAGGCATGCTTGCAACTGGTAAGAGAAAGAGCAGCCGTGAGCATGCTGCCAGAGCACAACTACTGGTGCTTTATGCCCTATCCATAACCATTTAAAATCCGAGGTCTTTTTATTACTGTGGAATTTGAAGGATGCAAGTTATGACATGGAAACACACCCCCTTCTCAAGGAGCAGGGATGGGACTGCTTGTTTCTTTTACAGAAACCCACTCTACAACTTGCTGTTTGCATTCGTTCTCCCTATCACACAAGGAACTATGTTAAAGATTTCACTTATGCATTTAATTTGAAAAAAAAAAAAAAAATCCAGTGTGTGCTTTTTTCACATAGACTTCCTTGGCTATAAGCACACAAAGCAGAACTGACTACCACACAAATACAGCAGTTTCTCCCTCTTCCTCCCCAATACAAAATTTCTTTAAACAGAGGAAGCCACAGCCAATACATTAGTTCACCACTAGCTCTTTAGAGTTAGTGTAAGATCTAGCAGGTATCTTCCAAAGACTATCAACTCTATTATCAAAGAGAGTGAGGCATCATGCACTTCTCAGACCACAAGTTCTGTCCCAATGAAGACAGAAGTACAAATTAACAGACACACTTTTGACACCAAGGTCTTACATTGCAAGAGAGGATATGTGCTTCAACGAGTAATAGTCAAGAAATAACACCAGTGTAACACACAGTAAAGCACACTCAGCTTGGGAAACGTGGAGTAAGCATGTATTCATTTAATAGTTCAGCTTCCCAGTTTACAGATATCTTCTTTTCAGCTTGGGGGGGGGAGGGAGGGAAGGAGAGACTTCCCAGAAAAAAGAGACAGACAAATTTAATAAAAAGTGGCTTACCAGTATCCATTGTTAGAATCATGACCCCACTTCTGTGTCCCAGGAAGCAGGAAGCCTTACCCATCCAGTGTATGCGAATGACTCAGAAAGACAGCATGGCTTTGTTTCAGCTTATATCTTCTAGCTCATTCACCCCTCCTCCCTCTCGTGGGATAAAAGTGTTGCCTGTGCCTGGCCATCCCTATTGGCTCAGCTAGGCAACCACACTCGTTGAGCATATTCAAGTTTCTGTGAGAGCCTAAAATGACCCACAGAGGATTTTTTATTTCTCTTAAAAAAAAAAAAAAAGAAAAACCCAACACAAACCCTTTCTGTCTTTCTGGGAGAACAAACCGTTCGTTCTTTCACTATCAGATGCATATTACAGTTGGCGTTATTGCCAAAAAAAATCCCTACACTCTGAATCGATGAGAAGGTGGCAAGTCAGGGAGGACAGTCCTACAGACTTCAGTAATCCCCAGTTCAGCTGCACTGCCTGTCTATAGGAATAAAGCCACATGTTTTGTGTCAAAGCCTATGCCCTCCAATCCAGCTTATCTTCAATGCAAACTATATACACCCCCAAACCAGAAAATCTCCTAGTTTGTGAGAGAGGATTTGCTCTTCCATTTTATTTTTAAATAGGCAGAAAAGTAAAAGATTGCTGTGTTACTGAAGACACACATCCAGACTCTACAGGATAAACTCTACAGTGAGGAAAAAGTAATTTTTTTTTTAAATCTGTAGCATTCTCTAAATGTAATGACTGGTAAAATCTAGGCTCTGCCTGAAGAATTTAGAATGCTGTTACAATGTATTTGTGAACCACCACTCCAGTGAGATAATACAGCGTTAAAAAAATCCACCATAATGTAAGTGAAAAATCTATCTGATCAAGGGATATCACAACCCTTTGTTAACTTTGATCAAACCACAGGACAGCCTAAGAAGTACATTTGGAAGGAGAGAAGGAGGAGAGGGAGAGGAGTCTGTTTTTTTCTGTACTGCAAAATCCTTATGAACTTGCAGTCAGATCCTGAAAGTTGAGTTTCTGTATCTTGCAGCATGAACTGCTGACAGACTTGATATCTGTACTTGGGGATTCAGCAAGCACAGTCAATGAAACACTGGTGTTCCTTGTCTCCGATAAGAACTACCTTTTCTAAATAAAGCATGGACATATTCGGCTACTGTCTCACCATGTTAGTCACCACTAGATAACCTAAGATTCATAACTCTGCGATACAACCACAAGTGTATTTTGGAAGTGTTGCTTGTGGTTGTTGAAATAAACTGAGTACTCCCTCTCCTCCCTCCCTCTGTTTTTAGAAAAGGTATCAGTTGCAAGCCTCGAACACCAGGGTTTATAGAGCCACTGATGAAGTTAGAATCCACAATTCAAAGAAATTAGCAAAAGCAATACAATTGAGTTATCACTTCTCAAATTTCTTGACCTTTTGCTTCGCATGGCTTCACACCAACACTCTTAAGACATTACAGTTTGAGGGAAACAAAATATTCCTAAAGATGAGAATTTTGGACATTTCCAGCAGGACACTGCAATAAAAGCTTTGGAAAGAGGCATGAGTAATTCAGATCCTAGAAACAAACCTGAAATTGTTCACTGAATGGAAATTAGGAAGAAATGACCCAGGTGGACAGGCTGCTCCTCAAAACCCTTACTACAGAAAGAAGCATACAATGTCAGAAAGGATGTCAGACTGAATGGATTAGTGGTTTCATCCAAAGTTTACACCTCTCAAATAACCAGGATGCTGTTTTGTTGACCATAATAAATAGCTAAGGACATTTGACAAGAGCCCAGGCCAAGCGCATGTTAGTTCTGGGAGTGACATTGGGCATAACTTCCTTTCTTACCAATAATTATCAATTTGGAGAGAGATGCAGCAGTAAGGAAGATGCTTTTGCCCTGTCCCTATCCCACCCTTCCTCACCTGGCACAATCGTTACTAAAAATTCCCAGTACTCTAAACAAACAAAAAAAAAATCCATGACAACAAAAATCAGTTTTGAGTATACCTTTAAGTACTACAATCCCAAAGCCTGAGAGGAACTGTATGAAGAAAATAGCAAAAGACCAGTCCTTACCAACAAGGTAGAAGGTGAAGAGATGGTACGCTTTTAAGCTTAACTGAGGACCTTCACTCTTTACAGAAGATGCCAGGCTATTCCAACACTAACACTTCCAACACTTCACTCAGGCAAACCAAGCACGAGTAATATTGCCAGAGATCACTAGGCACAACAGGTACTATGCCAAACACATTTTAACAAAAGTATTATCATACATTGTGTAAGAGCAAACCACTTTCAATAGGATGACATTCCCTGTAAGCTTGGCTTTTGCAAGAAGTCTAGTACTATGTTTCTGCAGCAGTAAAGCGGAAAAGTTCAAGCAAATTGCTCTCAAAACAGCAAAACAAATAATTTCTGGGTCAGCAAGAGATTGTGAGGTTGTGCATAGCATTATTTTTTAAAACCGTGCAAGCGTTAATAATTCAGCTTACAAAGTACTCAGAAAGGTAGCTGAATTGAAACAATAGTAGAGGGGAACAGTCTTACTGACATCTGAGAAAAAAAACAGGAAATAAATGTTTTTGCTTTTTTCCTCAGTAGAGAGAGGATGAAGTTTCCGGCTAGGTTAGAGAGAACAAAGCACAGGTGTTTAGCATGTGAAATTAACCTGAAGAATATTGCTGCACTGACAGGAGATTTATAAAAACTGGACATCCCCAGTGTTTCAATTCTAACCTAGACAGTGGAAATGAAACAATTCTCTGTTTTGCAAGCTATGCTAGACAGCAAGAGTTGGCTGAAATTTATGTAATCAAAAATAAACCAGTAATAGAAGGAAGACTGCATGTTTCTTCATATATACTAGCAGGGCTGCTAAAGTGTCCAGCAAGACAGCACATGAACTCGCACGGGAAGCCTTGGCTTTGCTGTCTTTTGTGGAAGTTACACAATGCATGTAGTACATGATAAATGGTATGCTGCTAGCAAAGCCAACACAGTGTAAATTAAAAAAACAAAATACCTGTTCATAAACTGTGTCTACTGGAATGATATGAAAAGAGAGTATGAGTGACTCATCTGATCGTGCCCTGCACATTTCCCAGCCTCTAAAGTCAACTGGGCAGTCTTAACCAGATGCAATTCCAGCAACAAAGTAGAAAGCTAGGTCATGACCTCCAGAAATCACCAATTTTCTTCCATCGTTTTATGGTCCGATAATCTGGAGACTATGTAATTGCTTACTGAATATATTTATTATAAGCCAGTTATGGGCACAGTAAATACTGCATAATATTTCAAGATGCTCTGGAAAAACTTGAACATGTTCATTTGAAGATTATATATCCAAATAGCCTGTAGTTTAGTTATCAGACCTTCTCAAGCTATGTCTTATCTTAATTACATTGTCTGTAAATTGTGTAGTATTAATAATCTCTGATTGTTTAAACTGTCTACTAAAATAATCCTCATGGATTTTAGTTGTTTCTTTTTTTTTTTTTTTTTAAATACAGACCGAATAACTATCCACATGGTCTGACAGCATCATCTTCTGAAGGTTACAACCATTTTATGATGGTATACACTAAGAAGCAAGTTCAGCAAGAAATTCTCTGGAGGCTTGACTTACTTGAGTCTGCTGGAAGAAGATATTTAAGTACATATTATCCTTAGAAACTTATTGTCGTTTTCATATTGAATAAAATTTCTTCTTAAAGCAGCATTAGCACTTCCTAGGTATTTAAATAACAGTCAGCTTTTCTGAAGGTCCTAAAGCCAACTCTAGGATCTTAGCTATTATGCCACTTCATTTATTAATGCTACATATGTACTAGGAGGCACACACATATTCTTCTTTGAATACTTGGTACAAACAACTCCGGAAAAGAGCACAAAAACCAACCCATAGTTCATGGTTCACATCCATTTTTCAGCACAGGCTTACCTTAAATCCCAACCATCCAGGCGTGACCCTCTAGGTAGATCTGCATCACCATGTCCAAGTGTCTCACAATCCAAAAGGCAGCCCTCCTCCTACAAGAAATAAACACAAAAGCATATGGTTAAGAAGCACAAATGCACATCCCAGGATATGAAAACAACTTCAGAACTACCAGGCATTTGCACAAAGGGGATGACCTGACTGACTACAGGGAATGAAGTAGTTTAGAATATATTGCTACCTTGCCCATTGATACAGACAAGATCATCATCACAAGCAACAGCACTTTTCAAAGCCCAGCTATTGATGGACTGTAGCTATATTCACAAGGAAAGTGAGGTCTTACAAGTTTGATAGGAACCCTGAGGAACTTGGCCCTTCAGTTACTACAGTCTGAGCCTTTAACATGAGATACATTCTTGAACTAGAGGGACTGGTGGAGGATGTAAAGAGGGACTGGTGGAGGATGTAAAGGTTGGGGACAGACTGGGCTGCAGCGATCATGAGAAGATAGAGTTCAGGATTAAGTGTAGAATAGACAAAATGACAAGTAGAGTTGAAACCCTAAACTTCAGGAGGGCTAAATTTGATCGTTTCAAAGAATTGCTTGGGCAAATCCCATGGGAAAGGGCTCTAGAGGGTAAGGGGGCTCTTGAGAGCGGGCTGCTATTTAAGCGTCACCTCCTCCAAGCTCAGGATCAGTGCATCCCAAAGAGCAAGAAATCAGGCAAGGGGAGAAGGAGACCTGCTTGGCTGAGCAGGGACCTTCTGAAAAGGCTCAGGTGGAAGAAGGGAGTTTACAATAGGTGGAAGAAGGGGCTGACTGCTTGGGAGGAATACAAGAATGCTGTCAGGTTATGCGGGGAGGAAACAAGGAAAGCCAAGGCAGCCTTGGAATTGAACCTGGTGAGGGATGTCAAGGCCAACAGGAAAGGTTTCTTTAAGTATATAGGAGACAAAAGGAAAACTAGGGAAAATGTGGGCCCGTTGTTGAATGAGACAGGTGCTGTGGTGACGGATGATGCAGAGAAGGCGGAGTTGCTAAATGCCTTCTTTGCTTCTGTCTTCACTGTTCGGGCCAGTCCTTGTGAGACCCAGACTTTGCAGGTAACAGAGAAAGTCTGGGGGAAACAAGACTATCCCTTGGTTGACAAGGAGCACGTTAAAGATCAGTTAGATAAATTGGATATACATAAATCCATGGGGCCTGATGGGATGCACCCTCGTGTGCTGAGGGAGCTGGGGGAAGTCATTGCTGGGCCTCTCTCCATTATCTTTGAAAGGTCCTGGAGGACAGGTGAGGTGCCTGAGGACTGGAGGATAGCCAATGTCACTCCAGTCTTCAAAAAGGGCAGGAAGGATGACCCGGGAAACTACAGGCCGGTCAGCCTCACCTCCATCCCTGGGAAGATGATGGAGCAGCTTGTTCTGGGAGTCATCTCAAAGCACCTGGATGAAAAGAAGATTATCAGAAGTAGTCAACATGGATTCACCAAGGGGAAGTCATGTCTGACTAATCTGATAACCTTCTATGACAAAGTAACTAGATGGGTGGATGAGGGGAGGGCAGTGGATGTTGTCTACCTTGACTTTGGCAAGGCTTTCGACACTGTCTCCCACATCATCCTCACAGGAAAGCTTAGGAAGTGTGGCTTAGATGAATGGACGGTGAGGTGGATTGAGAACTGGCTTACAGACAGAGCTCAGAGGGTTGTGGTTAGTGGCGCAGAGTCTAGTTGGAGGTTAGTAACAAGTGGTGTCCCTCAGGGGTCAGTACTGGGCCCAGTTTTGTTCAACATATTCATCAATGATCTGGATGAAGGGATAGAGTGTACCATCAGCAACTTTGCTGATGACACAAAACTGGGAGGAGTGGCTGACATGCCAGAAGGCTGTGCTGCCTTACAGCGTGACCTCGCCAGGCTGGAGAGTTGGGCAGAAAGAAACCTTATGAAGTTCAACAAGGGTAAGTGTAGGGTACTGCACCTGGGGAGGAATAACCCCATGCACCAGTACAGGTTGGGGGCTGACCTGCTGGAGAGCAGCTCTGTGGAGAGGGACCTGGGAGTCCTGGTGGACAACAGGATGACCATGAGCCAGCAATGTGCCCTGGCGGCCAAGAAGGCGAATGGCATCCTGGGGTGCATCAAGAAGAGTGTGGCCAGCAGGTCGAGGGAGGTCATCCTCCCCCTCTACTCTGCCCTGGTGAGGCCGCATCTGGAGTACTGCATCCAGTTCTGGGCTCCCCAGTTCAAGAAAGACAGGGAACTGCTGGAGAGGGTCCAGCAAAGGGCAACAAAGATGATTAGGGGACTGGAGCACCTTTCTTATGAGGAAAGGCTGAGGGACTTGGGTCTCTTTAGTCTAGAGAAAAGAAGATTGAGGGGGGATCTTATTAATACATACAAATACTTAACGGGAGGATGCCAGGGGGATGGGAGTAGTCTTTTTTCAGTGGCGCCCAGTGATAGGACGAGGGGTAATGGGCATAAACTTGAACATAGGAAGTTCCATCTTAACATGAGAAGGAACTTCTTTACTTTGAGGGTAGTGGAGCACTGGAACAGGCTGCCCAGAGAGGTGGTGGAGTCTCCCACTCTGGAGACATTCAAAACCCGCCTGGACGCTGTCCTGTGTAACGTGCTGTAGGTGACCCTGCTCTGGCAGGAGGGTTGGACTAGATGATCTCCAGAGGTCCCTTCCAACCCTAACCATTCTGTGAATTCTGTGAACTACCAGTTTCTCTAGAATTCTGTGCTTTTACAGTGTTCCCTCCCACTTCCACCCCACCAAAAAGAAAGGCTATAAAGACTTTCATCAGTCCAGGTCTCTCGTGAACACTCAGAAAATCACTTAGAACAGCAAAATTCTGCTCTATGCCTGCGCTTACCCTCTATATTGTTGCTAGCCTGTAAACTCTTAACATCCCATGTTCTTATTTTTCTTGTTTTACAGGCATTTTGGAAGAACCCTACACAAGAGTAACAGGATACAGGCACTTTTGTTTGTAGCCAGTTCTCTTAGAAAACACATTCAAGAGCTCAAATGCACCCTGCTGTTATTTTTTTCCTACTCCACCATCTTACTTAAATTATGATGTAATCTGCTCCAGTCAGCAGGACTCTCCTTCAGTGAATTTCTCGCCCATTTGACCTCACATAACACTGTTGTAGTTTGACCATCTGTTCTAGTCCCCCTGCTCAATTATGTTTTCAGAAACAATCTGCTTTTGTACATTCCAGATGTTTAAAGAAATTACTTTTCTGGAGAACTGAAGACGACCTGCTGAGGTGACAATCTCTACAAGTATCATGATAAATCATGCCTGACTATACTTCCCTCAACACCCAAAAGTGAAGCCAATTCGCCTGAAAGTTACCAGCTCAGTGGCCATGAAGTTGACATCTACACATGTAATAACAGGTGTATGTGCAATTCTCCCACCATGTCCTTAGTAAGTACAGTGCATAAGTTAAGGATGACTCCTATAAATAGCATGGCATATAGAAACATATCTGCATCAAAAAGTCATGTTATTGCAATGCAAGATTAATGTTTGAGGTGCACGTTGGAACAACTGTATATGCATATTCATGCTTACCACATTAAAGTGATGCTATTGATACTTGCCAAATACTCCTTAAGCAAGGAAAATTAAAAGCAGGAAGCTCAAAAAAGCCCTTTAGCCAAGAAAGACATAAAATGTGAAGTTTTTTCCACAGTAGTAGGCTACAGTTTCTCTTAGAATCTGGTTTCAAATTTGTTGAAATAGGATTCTGCAAGAAACTCTATACCACCTCACAGAAGCTCCCTTCATACACTGACCTCTAGTGTAATAAAGACTCAAGACATGAGACATCCCTTCAAAGCGTTAGAAAAAATACCAAATTATTTTCCCAACACTCTGAAGGACACTTTCATGCCATAAAACAGACTGAAGTCACAAGGGCCTCACAGGATTACTCTCAATTGTTTAACAAAACTGAAGCATGTGTAAAAGAAGCTACATTACTTAAATTGTTCTAAGGATGTGAAGTTACTGCTGTGTCTACATAAAGTACTTTACATCAAAGCTACTTTTAACTACTTTGAACACCAGCTTAATTTTACACCTAAACATTCTGGACTTACAGAATTGTTTCTTAATTACAGCTTTACACAGCTCAATTAAAAAACATTTCAAATAGAAACACTCAGCTTGGGCAAGTCCTGTACCAAGCAGATCACAATCAGATCAGCCCAGGTTCTGTATCAGACTTTCGGAGGGCATGTGGACAGAGCTGTTGACTCGGATGTCCTTATTGTAGCCAGCACTCAAGACAAGAAGTCTGCTGGAAATGTGATATAAAAATCCTTATGGATCCTCACTCACTAAAGACACAGGGCTTACAGAGTCAGCTGGGGTGGTAGTCTCTTAGAGAGCCAGGCAAACTGGGGTGGGAGAGCGGCTGGTTGGTTTTGACCCACAGCTCTTGAAAAGAAAACTAAAACCAAAATCAAAATTAAGTTCGTTTCAAAATTATCAAGTTAAAACCTAAACAAAAGTGTGTGTGTCCCAACTTTAACAATTAAAGAATCTGCATTTTGTTATGAACTAACTATAGTTTTATGATAAAAACTATTTAATGAGAAAGTCTAGCAAATTTGAAGACAGCATTGCTGCACCGGACAATTAAAAGTGATGACCAGTTTAGGGCTTGTATACTATTTCTGTCCACTCCCTAAGCACCTGTCCTAAGCAGCTGACTCTGGACAATAAATCCCAGAGATGTTCCCTTTCCTTCTGACCATTTCTTACACCCCCTTTAAACGCAGGGCATCATTCAGAAGCTGTTTCCAAATGAAGTGACATTTTCAAAGCATCCAAGCTTTCCAATGTCTGTACACAGTGCCTCTGAAATGCAGGTGTATGTGGCTATGTTGGAACAAGAGCTTTTACATACGCTCTAGAGCAGAAGCTCTTATTAAAAGCTTCACAAATATTAAGTTCAAAAGAGTTCAGCACAGCATGAAAACAGCCATGATAATTTCAATATATGAAGGAAGTATTGAGAATCCATTTCAGAGACAGATGTTTGAAACTAAGTTCAGATCAACTAAAGGAGGTTCTTTATGTTTGTGCTCCCAGATTCAAGTCTGTGAAGAAAACCTTGAAAGTAAGGACTGAGTTTTTAAGACTGGTTTCTAGCTGTGAGTTCCAGAATTCAATAAATCCTTATCTGTAATGGTGAAACCTGAAAGAATAGCTTTGCATTACTTAAAAAAAAAAAAAAAAAATACAACCTACTTAATGATGTGTTCAAACCTAAACATCTAAAGTTTCAGACCATTTCTGAAATACAGGCAAGTCACCAGGAACATGACTATTAGTATCTACCACATTTAACTTCTGCACAGCAGTGAGCTTCTTGCCACCCCGACAATGAATTCCACCTCAACATAAGATGTGACCTGCATCCTGAAGTCTGCTTTTTGGACGTACTGTATCCTGCAATCTACACCTGGCAGCCTCTCTTGTCAGGCCGAGGTGATACCACCAAGTACACCTGTCGTAATGAAGTACAGCACCTTTCATGCAGTCTAGAAGAACCAGGATTCCTAGCCATTGGTCCAGAATTCTAAAGGTCAAATCTTACATATAAGAAGTGCTTTTCTATTCCACATCACAGCCATTTTATAGCCAAAAACTATTACTCCACTTATAGCATGGAGTCAAACAGTAGCACTCAGGATTTACCAGGATGTCAGTTGCTAAGTAAGGTCATTTCAGGCAGAGTTATGAATAAGATTCATGTTTTAATATGAGAGATCCTGGTCAAAGCCACCAAGCCACACTTCATTTCCAATTCAAGTATGCCAACACAGCCAGCTACTTACCTCACATACAGCCCATACATCACTTGGACAAGGAACTGTATCAAGAAATCCCTTATGCTAAACTGTAATTTCTACTCAGAAAATAGTTTGCCATTGACTAGGAAAGCACAATACCACTCTCCCAGTCCAAAGGAGGCAACAGTTAATGCATAGAGCACATTAGACATACCTCTGAATAAGAAGTGCGTGGAGAAGTGTGTGAGTGAGCTCTGATGGCTTGCACAACAGATCCTTGCCATTGTATTTGACAGAATGTGTTCTTCCAACTATTTTTTCTCTGAATTCTTGTATTTAATTCAATGCATGTGGTAGTGGGAATGACTTTTAGAACAGTGATGTGCATCAGTACACAGATGTTCCACATTTGTCATGTCACATGAAGCTTGTGGCTAACACCCAACCATTAAAAGTCTAAAAATCCTCCTACATAAGAATCCACATGATGCGTTTGTTCCTAGAAGAACATCAGGCAATATATTAGATTGCTGGAGACAGATTTCTCCAATATTGTCCCTTTTTTTTTTTTTTTTTTTTTTGTAAACTGCAACAAGCTTTCTTTGGTTTCAAGAAATAAGTAAAAAAAAAAAAAAAACCCACAGAAATTACGTCAAATGGTAGCTTGACAAAATTTGCCAGAATCAGGAGAAAGCCCTTCAGATTGAATTAACTTTAGTGCATTGTGTAAAGAAAATGCACATGCATTACATATAATCATGTCCAGAATTTTTTTGGATAGTCCTTTTTCTAAAGAAACTGTAAAAACACAGGAGTGAAGCAGACAGCTTCAAAACAAGCACAGAGCTCTAAACTCTTCACTCAAAAAAGTTTCCTAGTTTATTCCTTCCCAAATGAATCCAAACAAAAAATAAGGCACAGAAACTGATGTTACAATACGTGACCTAAGCTCTACCCTTGGACTTTTACCTTCAGCACTGCCTTAACGATAAGGAACACAGCTCACAAAGGCGGCATCTGTTAAGAAAGTTGTGTGTCCTGGATTAGTGAAATACTCCATTCTAAATTTTGCATTAGACCATTGATAAAGTGTTATGCTGCAGATTGTATGTTATTAGGCAACTGTTTACTGACTGATTTTGTACTGAGTTGGCAATATAATACCACATAAGGATTTGTTTCAGACACTAATTCCTGAGCTATCTTTATTAAAAGGCAGTAGCCCTTAAACATAAACAGATCACTGTCAATCCAAAAACCAAATTTCTAAGGGAAAGTTACCTGAAGTTAACTATGTATTCCTCATGGAATGCGCTCTGCTTACACGTGAAGATCTACAGTTACAACCAGCTCAATACATATGGATTTTGGCATACACTAGAAAGCATCTATTCGTTCACATGTCAATATTTGCAAGCAAACAATAAATTCAAGTAGAATAAACCTAAAACCACTTCCTAACAGTTATTGCATGTGACAGACCTGCCGTCAGCACCCTATAACATGAGAGAGACGGTTTCAATTTCTTGCTGACAGAAGCTTGTGTGACCTTGAAGAAGTCACCAGGGTTGGTCTGTGGCTCCACAGCAATCTCAGCCAGCTGCTGGCTGCCAGATTCCCACTCCTCTCCCTGGCTGTGTGACTCTATCCCTTCCCTGCTCCGCAACATATTTGACCCTGCACTGATTCATTTCAGAACAGCAACCATAAAAATAATTCAATTGCCTCCTTATGCGTTACACAGATGACTCAGTACGGGGTCAGAAAAGCAGAGGGGTGCAAAGGGGGAAGCTCATACATGTGGGTGAGAACACAGTAGCTAGCCCCCATAATCCAGCTCCCAGTCCATCATTCAAAATGGAAAGAACTCTCCTATTTCACAGGGGTCTGGTGAGGATGAAGAACTAAGAGTCAAAAAGGCACCGAGATTCATGTAAACTCACTGGAGCAATTTTTTAGATTCTGTGCCTAAGGAAGGGAATTTTTTCTGCAGAATACCCATTTTGGACAAGTCTTTGGCTCCCATCACCCAAATTTCTAGTTGTCTAGCGACTTAGAGTCAGAGACTTATGAAGCTTACAGAGGGATCCATGTTGAGGCAGGAGGCTCCAGGACAAGCCTCCATTTTGCAGGAAGCTCCAGTACAAGGGAAATAACAGGGAACTGGCACTAAAGGGGCCTTCCCTTCTACAAGTCTGCATGCTCCACAAGAACTCCACTTGCTGCTGTTTCTGTGATTCCTTCTGTATTTGGGTGTGGAGCATCACACAGCAGATTTATCTGAACAAGTGCAAATTCCTGCATCTGAAGTATGCAAGGAAAAAGCAAGACAGTCTTCAGCATGTTCCCTAGATAAGATGTCCTCAAAAGCTGAATCTCATTTCTCTTCTCTCAAGAAAGGGAGGAGGCCCAAACCATTCCTAAGACAACCCAAAGGGATGCTACAGCTTCCTATGATCTTCACTGCAGCGGGTGTACCTCTGCTGCTGTTTGGGGCTGGCTACCTCAAAGGCCAGAAAAGACAATCCATTAGAAAGTTCCCCAACTCCATAGCTGAATACCTCTTCTCAGCTCTCTCTCCTCCAACACCTGTGTTCTGGGGAACATTTTTTTCTAGACTGCTGCAAGTGTTGTTTTCTTCCCAGTTCTTCTATTGGTACAGCTGTCTTAGGTGGCAGAATGAGATAGGATGTACGGGATCAGAACAGGTATGTGTTAATATTACCAAAGCAGAACCAGAAACGTCACAGCAAACGTTCACTTTATTAGCACAATTAGAATACAGCAGACAGAAAATATCTAGCAACATATATTATCTAGCAGAATAAGTAGCAAAAACCTCACTCAACATTTAAAGGCTATTTTGAATGGAAGATTATAAAAGTGACCTATTGGAAACACAGCTATATTGGTAAAGAAATTCAGCACATGTCTAACAATAAGTTTCTTTCTTAGGCATTCTTTCTACAACTGCCATGTATCTCCTCACACATACTTTAAACAATTAAGTAGCAGCCATTAACCCATCTGCAAAACCTTAAGTAGCCTGTGGAGCCTTTAGTCTCCGTGTTTGTTTTATAAAATCACATCACAAACAATCTGGTCTTATTCATGAGCTAAGCTTCGGAAATTTTACGCCCTTGATGGACTACATAATTACGGTACAGATTATCTAGTCCTGTGGGATTTGCATAGTTGCTTGCTAACTGTCTCTGCTATTAGAAAGTTTATGTTGCTTATAGTTTATTTATGGACTTTGGTTCTTTTGTTTTAAGGTAGCTGTCTCAAATTATAGCTGAGGTCTAAGATCAGAGCAATTTTGTGGTGTACTTCATTGTAGCCAATAGCAGCCATGTTAGTCAGTAATACAGCCATGAATAGTGTATGTAGAATACAAGAGTCTGAATTTAACGGAAGTAACATCATCACCATTCGATTTGCCAGTTTTGCATAAATCTGTTCAGAAGATATCTATGCTGTTTGGCAGACTATTGAAAAATCAGTGGGGGAAAAAAAGGCAAGCATGATATGCAGCTCTTGTTGTAGAGGAAAGTTTCGTATGTTTATTACAACACAAGAAGCACTTGTGATAAAATTTTACATTTTCAGAGTGAAGCAGTCTGTCTACACTGACATATTCAGTTTTGAAAACGGAAGCAAGTACCGTAAGCCAGGACACCAATAATGCTGGAAGAGCCATAATTTGCTTTCCATGCCATTTAGCTGCTAGCAGCAAGAAGCTTCCAACAGAACAAGTGACAGAAGTACATCCTTGCCTCATGTAACTCCTGGGAAAGCAGGACTGTGATTCTCACAGCATGTTTACTGTGATCACCACCTGGAGGGCTTATCATTGCTGGCAAGCTCAGTCAACACTCCTCTCCTCCTGCCTCACAGCTGGGGAAGATATCTGAACAAGAGCAGACCTCCCTGTTTCAGACACTTGAGAAACTGCAGTGCAGAGACACCAGCTCGGTCCTGCCCTGCACAGAGCTGTGCCCTCTTGCTTTTCCCCAACTCCATGCAAATTCATAACCCACGTGCTTATGGTAGATGTTCAGTTTGCCGGTTAGCCAGCAGCAGGTAAGTACATATTCTGAAACATACACAAAGGGCTACAATATAAAGGGTAAGTTTGATTTCTTTTTCTAATTGAGTTTTAGATGGCCATGTTTCACTTTAAATGGTTGAGAGTGAGGTGGGGTTTTTTTTTAGGCTGGTAACAAGCTTTTGAAAAGCTAGACACATCATAGAAAGGCAAGGTAACCTCTCAGCTAGGTAATCCCCTATGCTGAATGTGGAAGGGTAAGAACCTCAGTGAATGCAAAAAGTAACTATTTGCATCACCTTGGAATTTCATCTAAGTTCAAGGGACCTTCCCTACCTACAGGCTAAAAAAAAGCAGGAAAAAAACCAACATCAACAGCACAATAAAAACAAACGTTAAAACTGGGTTTACGGCAAGTCTAGGAATCAACTATTGGTTTTGATCTCTTCCTTGCAGTTTAGAGAGTATATGCTGTAAAACACCCACTTCATGTACCAGACAGCTGGCAGACTCAAGCGTTCCAGATTTACGTTATCTAAGTGACTTCTAACCTGCACTTGCACAGCTCTACTCAGCCAGACCTCAGTTATAAATCAGCACTGTGCATATTTGCAATGTGCACTTATTGAGAGTTACCTCTGACATGTGAGTGTGCAACTAACAGGGGTAGGAATCTCTTCTGACAGAGTGCCCCATGACAGAAACAGTGACCAGAAACATGTACTATAGTTAGAGCTTCAGTCATCAATTCAGAGAGCAAATCATATTGCTTGAGCTCTCTTAGGCACACTCACTTCTTAATCTTCAGCTTGAATTCCTTCCTCATCTTTTACATATCGATTAGATATATGAAAATAAAAGCCAACTACTAGCTGCATAAACTAGTTCATCCCCCAAATCCAATTTAAAAACAGTAAAGTGCAGCGATTGCCACATGCTGTAGACAGTACGAGTGTATGTATCCCAGTGACAAATAGTCTAAATTCTACACAGGACACTGTGTACAGGTTTCAGTGACTGTACATTCAAATAACTTCAGCAGCTTTGTCTAAGATACACCTGGCAAACAGAAGATTCCTTTTATATTTGTAAACCACCTCCCATTGATTCAAGTCACAGTAGTCCATCTTGAACTTATATCCTAACTTAGGCAAACACCGATGTCTAATGAGACTTGCAGTAAATTGCCATGCTCAACCATGTATCTGAGCAAGAACATTTTCAACTTTCAAAATTTTCTCATAAAACCCCTAGAAGTAGAGTACACCTGTAATTAAATAAATGCCAATCTTAGCCAAAGTAAAATATGATTTTAAATTTAAAGGTTTCATTATTTAATAAGCTCCTATACAACTAAAATGTGATATCAGAGCTGGTTCCAATAGTGTTTCTCTTAGCTCCTTTGGCAGAGGCATCAGTTATTTAGGACATCTTCTGAAGGGGCTGCAGAACCGAATGATAATGTTCTTAGACTTGTTGAGTAGTAACACTTAAAACCAATGACTTCTGCCAACTTAATAAGAACTATGGAACAGATTTTCACGTATGCTCATTAGATTGTCTTCCAAGTTCTCAAAATGAATTTTTTGAAACATTCCTTCAGGCTCAGAGACATCTGCATGTTCTGATTTCATAATAATAGCAGGTTTTTTTCTTCAGAAGACACATATGACTGTGCTGCAGATTACAGTTCTTAACCACTTCTTAAAAAAAAAAAACCATACATTCAAGACTTCATTGCCACAAGGTAACTTTGATTTGCCTAGTTTCTCTTGCTTCTCCAACTCATTTTGCTGCCATTTTACCTCCTTATGGTAACTTAAGTCTATGGCATTCAATGTACCTGAATTTTCAGTGTTAATACCAATCACTAAGGTATAGAGAAACATTCCTTCAAGCCTTTCTCCATTCCCTTTCTCCAAAACAAACCAGCTTTCACTTGCTTTTGGCAATTATGATACTTTACTGTCCCCCTCAGCACCTAAATATAGGAGAAATACTGAAAATCAGATGCATCATTCATCTCTCAAAGGGTTTACAAACAAGATCTTGAGCATACTGTAAATGAGGAACTGCTCAGTTTCCATTTAATTTAGTTAGTCCAAAGTCATTAGTAGCATAACACATTCACTGCTTTAAAGATGCTGAATTTCTTGTATGCTGAGAAGTGGCAATTATCACAACTGTTTACCACGGGACTGCAGAGGAACAGACTTGCTGCATCAAGCACAGAAAGCAGCAGGTAGCAAGGGAGCCGACAGCAGTGTCACCACTGGAATTCCAGCTCATCACAAGCAACAGCTGCAGTTTCAAACTTGCCAGCACTGACAAAATAGATAACAGAGACAGGTATCCATTTCTTCACTTTAAGGATTAAAAAAAAAAAAAAGACAAATCTTTAAAAAGACAGTTCTATATTTAATAATTTTCCAATATTGAACAACAAGTTTTTCAAATTAGTCTGCAAGAGCTTTTATTTTTTGGCCCCTTTACCTGTAGAGACAAAATTTGCTGAGACAATATCATTCACATAATTTACCCTCTCCTTCCAGACTCACACCACTGCCCCACTCTAGCAAAATTATTGAGAGGTGTACAAACCAAAAAATGGAATACATATAAGATGTGCATGCTTTCTTTTAGCCAGAAAACAAAGATACTGCAAATATGGCTAAAGAAGATGATTTGGTGGAGGTCAGGCACAGGTAGAAGTGCTGGAGTGGTTGGCAATTCCAAGTGCTTGGCCAGCCAAGATGGAAGCGGTAAGTCCAGGAATATCCTATACGAATAAAAAGTGGGGGAGGAAGGGAAGGACAAATTGCATTTCAAGTCTTTGCTGAATAAAAGCCTTCTCACTTGAATTGGGCAATTAGGGTTGATTTCAAAATCTGCAGCAGTACAATAGACCAAGTTTCCATTAAATTGGTCTCCATGTGATCCATCACATACCGCGCACTATAAAAATCTGGCAGGTAACTCTGATTTTCAGTTATATTCGGCTTTACTGTAAGATTTGCTTTGTGCAGGAGTGTTAGCACATGCTCCTTTTACATCTCTACAAAGGAGGACTCAAACTTGGGTTTGGCAGAGATAGTAGTGATACACTGGCATTTCCTGCCCAAGCTAGACTAGCAATTACTACAAATTCAGTGGGTCACCACAGCAATGGCAAAATTGCTTTGTGTATCTGGATAAAATCGGGAGCAGCAGAGTAACCCCAAAAGTTTTAAATGAAGAATAAAGCTGTGCAACTCTTGAGAGACATAAAATAGAAAAACAGACCCTTAAAAGTATACCTGCTTTCCAGCAGCTCTTTCCCTAAAACTAGAAAGAGATCACCTAATTCAGAATTCTATATTTCCCTCTTCTTTCTACAGTCATCTCTCCTGGTCACGTTATTTTATACATCATGCTAAAATGCACAAGCTCATCATCCAACTCCAAGAGAATACAAGATATCTTGGCTGTTGGGCCTATGTGGATCAACTGGACATGGCCTGAGCGTCTAGCAAGACTTCCTAGCAAGTTAGGGAGGAACATACAGCCAAAAAACCCAAAGAAAAACACCCAAACACCCAAGAACAGACTAATGACAGAAACAGACCATAAAATCCAAAGTAGAAACAGTTGAATATCCTACCAAAGATAACAGTCACAAGCAATTACAGTCTCCAGAAAGGCCAAATTCAGAAATGGAAGGAATATTAAACATTTAGTTCTCTCAGACAAGGCAGAAGGACATGAGTAATGCTGCATGGTCATTAACCAGTAGGTCCTGCACTGACCTATTCAGATCATGTCTAAATGTATTCAAGACACATTCCCTGTGTTTAGGTTTATCTCCTGGGCTTAAGCATCTTGTGACAGCATGACTGAAAACATCACCCTCATTAATTTCATTAAAACAAATTCAATAAATATAACAATTCCTAAAGTTTAAAAAAAGATATTTTTCTAACAAGACAACATAATTAGGGACATATTGGACTCTTGTAGCCTATTGCACTTCTGTTCACCTATGTGAATTTTAAAAAATGCTCAAACCTGTTAGTGACAACATTATGCTACACTGGAGAACAGAGGAACTCTTACGGAACTATAATCATCTTCTGATCTGCAATGCCTCCAAGCATCTCAGGTTCCTCAACAACAATTGAGACAGCTCTCTTCACTGAGCAATCATGGAACAAGACTGAAGACTTACTTACACACGACAGCAAGAGCTGTAGTCGAAAACCCCTCCCCAAGGTTTTGGAAATGGATAGTGCCATACAAGAAAGAAACAGAAATGAGGCAAAGGCAGCAGACAAGATGCAGCAAGACTCTCAAGCGCCTAAGACAACTGGAACATAAGAGTGATTCTTGTGAATCAGGTGCACAAACAAATACATGCTTGTTCTAAACAACAGCACTCAATACAGAAGCTATTAAGAGGATTAAAAAAACCCAAACCACAATACTCAGGTTGCCATGAACAACCAAATAATATCAGATCTTCTGTTCAAAGTAACTTTGGTTTTTTCCTTTTCCTTTAATTTGAGCACACTATTTAAATAAAATTAATCAAATATATGGTGCAATTAAATCCAGAGAAAATATAAAGTAATATTTGTGACCATAATCCAAATAGTGCCAACTAAATTCTAGCAGCACATTTCAGGGTAAGGGTCCTCCATGTCACATCCATTAAATTAAATATGTTGGTGCTGTGAGACATCAGAAATAGCACTTGAACAACTAGAGTGCTGTCAGCAGCGCTCAGCTAACAAACCATGCAGCTCAGCTCAGCAGTGAGAGCACCTCTGTTAACAATTAACATTGAAACATCTCTGAACAACGTGGACTTTGCTATGGAGATACTACCTTAACTTTGAGTCTACATCTCAGATCTGCATTATGTAATATTTTGGACAATAAGATCACCAAACAATAAGGTAAAAAAAAATTAATGAGAATCTTTTCAGGATGCTCCTCAAGATGAAACCTGTGACTGAGGTTTGTTCATACAAAAGTACAGTTCAAGGCAGTCAAGCAGTCACACCCCACGCATTGCCAGATGGCTCTGAAATTGATTTCATCCACATGTAACATAGAACACCCTCCCAAGCCTAGAGCTTAACACAACCATGAGTCTTCCCTTTGCACAGCAGAAGGTACCGGAATGAAGTGAGAAATCAAATAGGTTGGTTTGTTGGTTGTTTTTTTTTTTTTTTACTTTAACTAAAATACTTCAATTTACTCTATAACAAGCAAAAGTTTTGTTAAGATGTGAAAGAACATAAAGCCTTTTTTATTTTGGTCAAAAATATATATATGAATTATCCTGGAGAAGGTACTGATAGTACAGCACTGCCTTTTCTCAAACACTGAGGCAATTCAACACCTGCAGCAGCTAGTAAGAGCCAGCTCAGCTGTCCTTTGTAAACAAAGCCTAGCAATAATCTGGAGCCCTTGGTCTGGAAGATGATGTCTTAGGAGACAAGACTCCGGTACTGTGATGTAGGTCTGCAGGGCCAGTCACTGGCAGTCAACTTACCAAGCTGCACCAGTGATGCTACAAATTCAGCAAGCAGAAGCAGTAGTTTTGTTAAACTCAACTGGCAGTTCCTAGGAAGCCAGCACACTTGGAACTCACAATCCACCAAGCTGTCCTGCTAAATCCAAGTACTTTGTTTCAAGCCAATGTTTACAAATGACTGGCTTTTACCCTATATTCAAGTGTTTTTGAGACATTAAAAAATCCTGGAGTTTATGCAGGTTGTCATAACTCTTTTGTTGCCAAATATGCATTGGTGGCACTATTGAGCAGTTACAGAAAAGGCTAGGAATCAGACCATTGCTGGGAAAGTTTCCATCCAGACACTTGTATTCTGCTAACTCAAAAAAGACACTTGTCGTCTTTGTGCCAAAGCAAATCCCCAATTGCAAAACTAGGTGGAAAAGCAGGCTTTCACTGATGATCACAAGCCAAAGCCATCAGCTTCAATAGCACATATTACTCTCTAGTAAACTTTTAAGTACTCAGCCCGAGTTTAACAAAACTTCCCAAAACTTCCTCTGTTGTTTGTATTGACCCAAATATAGTTATTCCAAGTCTCCTTCATCCCTAGCATTTCTTCCCCATACTTTTTAGTTTACTCCCCAGTACAGAAGAGACGTGTCACCATGACTATTGTAACTCCAAAATAAAGCAGCTCATGTTGTCTTTAAAAGACGCTAGATGGTCTCATAGCATCTTTAAAATCTGATGAACAAGTAGAGGATCTGCAATTTTAGATTAGTAACAGTCATACACAGTTACAGTCCAACACAGCCAAGCAACACTACACAACTGCAATAGTTTCTGGCCTTTCCCAGCTGTGATCTTCCCTGAAAAGTGTAAAGTTTCCTTTGAACAAACAACTTTAAAAAAAAATAATGTGGAAAAGGAGCCACAAACACAAAGGGAAAAAAAATCCAATACCAGCATTTTAAGCTTCAAATAAACACTACTTCAGCATTCAATTTGAAAGCTTTTAATATGTCAAATCATAGCTGAGATGTGCAATAGGAAAACCCATGTTCATACATGGATCCATGTTAGATGAAATGAACTGTGAAGAGCACATATTTTGTGTCCAATCTGACTCTGACTCACCTTGACCCACCAGCATGAAGATCAAGGCTCTAAAGTCAGGAGCTGATCGAGGAGCCTTCTGCCACCAGCACTCACTTCCTTCTCTGTTCTCACTCCCAGCTGGCTTGATACCCGCTGCACTGGCTCCCACATGCACTGGAGGCCAAGAGTGTCCTTGATTCACTAACACAGCAGAACACTGATGTGCTGACCCAGCAACGAAAACCGGAGACAAAGCTGCTTACAAAGTTGAAGGAGTGGACTACAGCCGCCCCAAAATAATCCGCACAGGCATACAGATGGCAGCAGGAAGGAACGGGGGAAATGGGAGGAGTAAGGAGCTGTTAGACTCATAAAACTTCATCCCCAAAATGGTATATTGCAAAGCCACACACGCATAAAGAGTTGGCCTGAAAACTGCAAAACAGATTTCAAAGCTCATTATAATTTCCTCTATAACAAAGTTTTCAGAGTAGGGTTTCAGGGGGAGAAGGGAAATCATTTCTCTGGTTTACCCTGCAAAGTCTACCCCTTCTGGAAATGACTTCTGAGGCTCCACAGAGTAACCTCACTATCCTGTACAGGGAATATACAATAATACTGTAATAATATTGTAAATAGCATTTACAATAAAAGTGTGCAAACTGAACAGCTGTTGGGACATAAACCATGACTGAGAGGGCAGCCAACACTGAGGTTACTGCAAGGGAAAAGTCTCAAAGTCCAAGGAAGTCGGTATGCAAGCCATGGTTTCCAGATGCAAGGAAGCAAGCTGAGGCTGGCACACCAACAGGATGCTGCTAGGGCTGGATCCCAGAAGCCTCGATGTGTGCAGCAGGAGACAGCGTTAACACCGTTTGTGAGAACCATGAATTTATTTTGCACACATACTTCCAGTACAGAAAGGAAACTGAACAGAAAGGAAAGTTAATTTGGCCTAGTTTAGCGAATTCTTAAAACTCTGCCAAAGCATTGTCCAGACAACACAAGACATAGCTACTGGCAAGTTCCTGCTCTCAGAAATCACAGACTTTCAGAGAGTCATTTAACCTCTCTGTAGCTTTATTTATTTGCAGTACTTTCAGGTTGTAGAAAGAGCAACAGCTACATAGGTACAGTATAAAGGCAAGAATTGTTCAGGCTTGGGGAAATCAGACTCTAGACACATCATGACAGATGTCCTGCCTTAAATAGCAGCAGTAACGTTCCAGTACTTGAGAGCCCAGCTAACACTCCAAAATAGCAGAAAGTATAAAACATTACAGAAGTTGCTGTGATAAATCTGTTTCAAACAAGTAGCCTGCTCTGCAAAGAAAAAAATCACTTTTATCACTGCTACCTTAGGTAATTTGCTACATCTCCACCAATTGTTCTGTCTTCTTTCATTAAAAAGAAAAACAAGAAGAACGTGCTGTGTAATTTGAGTTATACTCTTGATAGTGTATTTGAAAGGAAGAAATTAAGGATGCAGTTCTCAGTTAAGAAAGAGAGGTTGACCTTAGGTGAAATCTGCAAAACTGATCATTTGAAATCCAGAATTGGGATTTAAAAAAAAAAAATAAAAAATATATATATATATATATAAAAGGAAGACCACGTCATAAAGAAAGAAACCAGCATAAAGAAAAAGAGGGAAGTTCAATATCGTCTCAGTGAAGTGATACAAGTAATTTTTCAAGGCACGTGAACCTCCCAGCCTGTAGTACACGTATCACACACTACTGGTATGCAAGTCACATTGACATTGCACACAAGTGTTGGCCCCGTGTTGCCAAGGAGCATGCACAAGCACCCCTATCTATGTATGTGTGTGTGGACACATGCGCATGCATCCACATGTGTACACTGAGTGGCACTGATCCAGGAGCTACCCAACCACCACAGGCAATTTTAAGTACACCAGTTTGAGAAACCCTAACAAAGCAACTCATCAAACACATTGCTGTATTTAAGACAGGGATCACGTTGAATTGCTACAACTGTCATACTTAGAGACTTGAGGGGGTAAAACTAATTGAGAAATAAAGATGCTATCGACCTGTAGGTATTTGACAAGTATCCAAGCCCCAGTAGCACACACAGTGAATACAAGTGACTGCAAACATTTCAGCAAGTGATCTTCCATTGATCAAAAGAGTAGTGTATCTTACAGCAGCTCTCTGGAGGCCACACCAAAAAAAAACTAGAACATTCTGAACAACTTTAATACACAAAACTAACGACTGTTTTACAAGAGTTAGAAGTTTTCCACAATAAGAATTTGTGGTTTCCTGTGCAAGAAAGAATGCCAATTCATACCAACTTGTTCATGGAAAAAGTTTTTTTCAGGACTTCCTTAAGAAACTAACTTCTGTAACACCAAGATTACTTGCTTTGTTTCAACAGAGACTGGCATGATTATAAATTCTCATGTCAGTCTTTGCATAAGAAACATTTAATTAAGTAGCATTTGTTTTATTAGAAGGATACTGTCTGCTATTGCATCATGAAAGTACATTCATGTGTTACTCTAGGAATTTCACATGCCTATAGCATGGCGAGCTGTAGGCAATCCAGGAGACTCCTGGAATGCATGGAAGATAACTTCTTAAGCCAGGTGATAGACAGCCCCACGAGAGAAGAGGTGACACTGGACCTGATGGTTACTAATGCAAGTGAGCTAATTGGTGACATCAAGATTGGAGGCAGCCTGGGCTGCAGTGATCATGCACTGGTGGAGTTTGCAGTCCTGAGGGATATGGGTCAGGGCAAGAGTAGAGTAAAGTCAGGACCCTGAATTTTAGAAAAGCAAAATTCCAGTTCTTAAAGGAGTTAGTCAATAGGACCCCCTGGGAAACTGCCCTGAGAAATGAGGGAGCAGAACAGAGATGGCAGATCATAGAATCATGGAATGGTTTAGGTTGGAAGGGACCTTAAAGATCATCTGGTTCCAACCCCCCTGCCATGGCCAGGGACACCTTCCACTTGACCAGGTTCCTCAAAGCCTTGTCCAGCCTGGCCTTGAATGCTTCCAGGAATAGGGCTTCCACAACTTCCCTGGGTAACCTGTTCAAGTGATTTATCACCCTTATAGTGAAAAATTTTGTCCTAATATCTATTCTAAACCTACCCTTTTCCAGTTTGAAACCATTACTCCTTATCCTATCGCTACATGTCCTTGTAAAAAGTCCCTCTCCAGCCTTCTTGTAGGCACCCTTCAGATACTGGAAGGCCGCTATAAGATCTATAAGGATGCTTTGCTTAGAACACAAGAGCTCTCAATCCCCAGGTGTAAGAAATAAGGAAAGGAAGGCAAGAGACTGGCATGGCTGCTAGTCAAACTAAAGGGCAAGAAAGAGATGCAAAGGCACAGAATCACAGAATGGTTAGGGTTGGAAGGGACTTCTGGAGATCATCTAGTCCAACCCCCCTGCCAGAGCAGGGTCACCTACAGCACGTTGCACAGGACAGCGTCCAGGCGGGTTTTGAATGTCTCCAGAGTGGGAGACTCCACCACCTCTCTGGGCAGCCTGTTCCAGTGCTCCACTACCCTCAAAGTAAAGAAGTTCCTTCTCATGTTAAGATGGAACTTCCTATGTTCAAGTTTATGCCCATTACCCCTCGTCCTATCAGGCAGTGGAAGCCGGGATAGGTATGCTGGGATGAGTATAGATAGGGATGCTGCCTGGTTGTATAAGGATGGGGTCAGGAAGGCCAAGGCACTGCTGGAGCTGAACTTGGTGAGGGACGCAAAGAATAATACTAAGGGTTTCTACAGGTATGTCAACCAGAAAAGGAAGGTCAAAGAAAGCGTACCCCCTGGATGAGCAAGACTGTCAAACTGGTAACAACAGATGTGACGGCTGAGGTGCTCAACAACTTTTTTGTCTCAGTCTTCAATGGCAACCTCTCTCCCCACACCTCTCAAGTGGATGGACCGCAAGGCAGGGACTGGGGGAAAAAAGTCCCTCCCACTGTAAGAGAAGATCAGGTTCACGACCACCTGAGGAATCTGAACATACAGAAATCTATGGGACCTGACAAGATGCATCCAAGAGTCCTGAGGGAATTGGCTGATGCAGTTGCCAAGCCAATCTCCATGATACTTGAAAATTCGTGGCAGTCAGGTCAAATCCCTAGTGATTGGGAAAAGGGAAACATTGCAACCATTTTTACAAAGGGTAGAAAGGAGGATGCTGGGAACTACCAACCTGTCAGCCTTGCCTTTGTGCCTAGGAAGATCATGGAACAGATTTTCCTTGAAGCTATGCTAAGGCACATGGAGGACAGGGAGGTGATTTGAGACAGCCAGCATGGCTTCACGGCTTCACCAAGGGCAAGTCCTGCCTGGCCAAGCTAGTGGCCTTCTATAGTGGAGTGACTACATCAGTGGACAAAGGACAAACTACAGATGTCATCTATCTGGAGCTCTCTCTAAATTGGAGAAGTATGAATTTGATGGGTGGACTGTTCAGTGGATGAGAAGTCAGTTGGATGTCCAATGTCTACTCAATGTCCAGATGGAGATTGTTGACAAGTAGTGCCCCTCAGGTGTCCATATCGGGACCAGTACTGTTCAGTATCTTCATCAATGACAGAGGGTGGGATTGAGTGCACCCTCAGCAAGTTTGGAGACAACATCAAGCTGAGTAGTGCAGTTGACACACCTGAGGGACAGGATGCCATCCAGAGGGACCCGGACAGGCTTGAGAAGTGGGCCCACGTGAACCTTATGAGGTTCAACAAGGCCAAGTGCCTAGGGTTCTGCACCTGGGTTGGGGCAGCCCCCAGTATCAATACAGGCTGGGGGATGAAGGGATTGAGAGCAGCCCTGCTGGGAAAGACTTGGGGGTACTGGTGGACGACAAGCTGGACATGAACCAGCAATGTGTGCTCACAGCTCAGAAGGCCAACCTTATCCTGGGCTACATCAAAAGAAAAATGACCAGCAGGTCGAGGGAGGTGATTCTCACCCCTCTACTCCACTCTGGTGAGACCCCACCTTGAGTACTGCGTCCAGCTCTGGAGTCCTCAGCATAGGAAAGACATGGACCTGTTGGAGCAGGTCCAGAGAAGGGCCACAAAAATAATCAGAGGGATGTTGTTCTCCTCCTGTAAGGACAGGCTGCGAGAGTTGGGGTTGTTCAGCCTGGAGAAGAGAAAGCTCCAGGGAGAGCTTATTGCGGCCTTTCAGTACTTAAAGGGGGCTTATAAGAAAGATGGGGACAAACTTTTTAGCAGGGCCTGTTATAATAGGACAAACTAAAAGAGGGAAGATTTAGACTAGATATAAGGAATAAATTCTTTACTCTGAGGGTGGTGAAACACTGGAACAGGTTGCCCAGAGAGGTGGTAGATGCCCCATCCCTGGAAATGTTCCAGGTCATGTTGGACAGGGCTCTGAGCAACTTGAACTTGTTGAAGATGCCCCTGCTTATTGCAGGGGAGATTGGCCTAGATGATCTTCAAAGGTCCCTTCCAACTCAAACTATTCTATGATTCACCAGTAATCACAATTCTCGAAGACAGCATTTAAGGTGTCCCCTCTCTTTATTACATTTGGAAAGATATTTCGTCCAGGCTGAAGTTCAGCACAAAACCACTCTGGTCTTTGGCGTCCTTTCTTCACATGCATGTATGGGCCTTTTGGGGTTTTGCTTTTGATTTCAGCAGCTTGTTGCTGGCAAGCACCTCCCGGGAGCCCAGAAAGATCATGTCCAACCAAACTGCTTTAAAGATTTCTCTTAAAAGGCTGTTAGGTCAAGACTCCAATCATAGGTCAGATGAAGATAAAATCACTGGTAACTTCTTTTTCACAGCTCCCTAGCTTCCTACTGGAAGGCAGATTGGGTTCCCAAACCAGGGAATGGAAATTTATATCTCACCTGGAATGTTTCATCTGCCATCTCTCTGCCTACACAAATCCCTTCAAGTTGTCTGTGGGTGTACTATCCCAGCAGGGTATGATACACAGTGCATTTCAGACATGAAGTTTATTACAGACGTATTAGCTGAGTATTCCCCTCTTAAACCACAAGTTTTAAGAACCTGACATGCATACCTAGCAGTAGTTAGTTATGCTATAGTTAGCTTTTATTAATGTAAGTCCTGGGAAGTTAGCTGACTTCGCGCCACTTAAATTCAAAGTTAGTTTTATTTAACATAATTTAATTTCAAGCTAGAAGAATTAAACTTGCATTCCATATCAGGAATCCATATAAACAGCTTATTTCCATACTCCAGGCTTTTGCTTGCAGTAGGAAGCCAGAATGACTTTGTTGCCAACCCACAAAAACAATACAAAAATAGGCATTTGCATACAAGTTGTAAACTCAAGCATGCACCAAATATTATGGAAACAAGACAAACAAGTGTATTTAAGAAAAAACAAATCCTTTGTCTGTAAACTATTGATACTCTACAATATAACAGAAAGGAAGAAGACAGACACTGGGGAGAGCATCCAGAAGAGGTTTGGTGCAATCCCATGGTCAGGGTGTTTATAGAGTTCACTAAGCTTTGCAAGGATCAAGTTTGTACAAACTCCTTTGAAGTAATATTTGTCACACTACATGCTTTAAACCACAAATGACAGAATACTCTAACTAAAGTAATTTAAGCCTAAAGTCAACAGTGTGTTCTAATCAGGAATACATGAGCTAAGCAGTCTTGTGGAGTAAGTTAGAAGAAGAAACAGATAATTTTTAGCAGGTAACACCTAAATGCTGATTACAGATGAGAGTGCAGCCTCACATGCAGCATACAAACAAGGCACAGCATCCAGAACATGAGTAAGTATAACAGGCAACCCAAACAGCAGCAGCCTAACTAGGCCAGATCCTTATTGACAGATATTGCCTCAGTAAATATACTTTGTTTTCTTTTTGTAATATTGTCCGTTATTGCAACTTTTGCTTAACGTAAGCTTCTTTTGAACCTTTGAATCTTTCCAGTGATAGAGACAATTGTGTGTAAGCAGGCTCTGGGGTACCGTACACATGGCTGATCAGGTATGTACAGGGCAGAGGCACTGCATAACCCGGGAGGTAACAGGCACCCAAGCTTGCCAGCGTGCAGGACAACCCACAGTAAGAGCTGCAATGACCAGCCTGGAAAGAAACAACTTAAATTGCCAAAATTAGAGACGACAACTTGCATCACATATCAACGTGCAGCTTAGGGAAGCAGCTCTACCTGCTGCTGCTCTATTTCTGTTCTTAAACTAACACATACTGTAATTTTTAGTTTCAGAGAGCAGTGGAAGAGTCATGGAAGCAAGGCAGCAAAAGCAGCACTTACCGCTAGCTGTGCAAGGGAAATCATTAACAACAGCAAAAGGAAACAAAGGTTGAAGGGATTAATTCAAGTTACATTTTCAGAACAGCAACTTCCCTGCTGCTGGAAATGCTGCTCCTCTGTGCAATCCACAGGGTCTTCTCCTCCTCCTCCACTAAGCCTTACAGTTGTCAGTTTTCCTGGAGTTGGAACGCATTACATAGACATGTCTTTAAATTGGCTTCCCAGCCAATTTAAGTTTAGAGGAAACTTTAAAATAAATATTTTCCCCTGTAGGGGATGGAGCAAATTTAAGCCACATTAACAACATTGGCAGAACCTTTGATTTAAAAGAAAGAAAAAAACTAACAAAAAGCTTTCTTCAACGCTCTGGTTTTATGCCTTTCCAGAATTTCCAGCAACTTAGTTAAGAACAGTTTTTGGAGGTGGCCGAGGAAGTAACCCCTTCTTTTTTCCCCATTGCTTTTAAACATGTTTAGCGATTTACTGCTATTTAAAGTCTTATCACTTGACTTTTTAATGACCTTTAAAGGTCCCTTCCAACCCAATCTGTTCTGACTCTAAGATTCCCACCACCTTCCATGAGAAATAAATATTTGTTTCTCCTAAAGCCTTTAATAATTGAAAACCTCTTATTAATCAGGTACTGTCTTCTTCCTCTGCTCAACTGAGGACAAACCAACGCCTCCTTACTTTCATACTTTTCAAATTTCACTCCTCCCAGTCTCCTCTCGGTCCATTTCCTAGACTCACTCCAAAGGGGTTTATGAATTAACAGTACCCCTAAAAAAAAAAAAAAAAGAAAGAAAATGAGACACGCTCCCTTCTCCGTGACAAATGTTTCTTCTCCATTCCCCACCCATCTTTCCCTGCCCTCAGTATCACATTCAGTTGTCTGAATTTGAATCGTCTATTTTTGAAGCATGGACAGTCTGCTGTTCTGGATGAGAACCCCTGTTACCTGCTTTCTAAAGAACCATTCATACATATAGTTATTAAATCCAGAACACACATTCATTTCTAAATTTTCTGTATTAACTACACATTTTAAGCTAATATCTATGATTTTGCTCAGCTAATGTAGCTATGTATCTAATATGATCACTTCAAACTATAAGCCTGTATTTCTGCTATGTTTTCAGACAAATACTGATTTAGTACTCCAACACTGAGTCTGAAAGAATAATTTTCCAGAAGACAAGAGTAAGTGTCTAACCAAAGACCGTCAGTGTTTCAACTTCTTTTAAGACACTAGCATCAGAATGGAAAAGTTCAAACACTCAGCTCTTTGGAGACACGAAAAACAGATCCTGAAATATGCTACCTTAAATCAAGAGACTTCCTTTTATGTTTTTGTTTTGTTTTTACAGAGCAATGCTTTATTATTAAGCCAGTCATCCTCTTATTAGCACAATTTAGGTAGTATTGATGTTTAACACAAACATGAAAGCTACAACAAGCTAGGATAGAGTAGGCCTGGTGAAAGCAAAAAAAAATAGGAAAAAAGAAATATATCTACAGTCACCTGAAAATTTCCTCTCTGAATAACAGGGTTTTCAGACCAGTTACAATAGGTAAGTAGGGGCAGAGGCAGCCTTTTTTGCTACCAACAGCAAAAAATGCACAAGTCATTCCCTTCCAGTCTCCTTCACCATGAAAAGATTCAGACAGCCAGGAAAATTCAAAATTACATTCTTTAACTGCAAACTGCATTAAATATGTTTTCAAGCAAATGCCTGATTTATGCCCTTGTATTGAGTATGGAACACTAGTTAATGAAACCAGCTTAAGCCTCTGAAAACTTAGCTTTATCACTATCCAACAATTTCTTGCAGCAACCAAGTACATGCCTCTTCTCACCCAAAGTTTCAAACTGACATTGTAGAACAGACTAAGTGTTTAGAACAGCAACTTTAGCCTTTAACAGCATTATCTCCCTTTTCCAACGGTAGTTGTTCAAAACTTTTATTGAAGTTCACCCTACGAAGACAGTCTGCCTTTTAACTTCTTTATCTCCAGAGAGACAGTTATGGATACACTGCTGCAGAAAAGAGGAGTTCAGACACCCAAGACGTTTTCTGGATGTTTCCTATCCTTTTCATGGCAGGGGGAGCAGGCTGGATGGAAAAATCCAGAAGGCAGGGCTCAGTCTATGGTCCCTCACCTGGACTGAGCACTCACTGCAGATACAAGGCATTTCAGAGCCCCTGTTCTTTCCTCAACATCTGACCTGAGCAGTGCCTCCACTGAAATAAAACTCATTTCAAGAATCAGTAAATGAAAGCATTGGCTGACAAAGAGAGCAGAGGATACCTTTTTAAACTGAACATTGTACAGAGAAGTAGGGAAACAAAAGACCTGTTGACATGGCTTTAAGGGGCACCTTTTCATACACCCATTCTTTTGGACTAGTTAATACCACAGGCTGTGGATGTACATATACAGGTAAACACCATTGTATTTCCTATTTGTGCCAAATCTAAGGAAGTACAATTCTTTTATGCAATCTGACCAACTAGTGGCAAAGAAAACTTCTGACAGCCTTGATACAGTACGAACAGTCTACTTCTGTTTTAAGTCCATTAGAAGCAGGAGAGGGGCTTGCAGCACCTAGCATTTAACAAGAAGTCAATTTTATCTCCGCTAATACTTAACACCAGAGAAACAAATGCAGCTACAGTTGCCTGTATTAAGCAGCTGGCAAGCTCAAGGATGGAAAAGTTGCGGAACAGCTGGGGAATGCAAGACCCTTTTGAACAGGCTGCTATGTGATCCAAAATAATGGTACATGTTTACACACAACACAATGGCAGCAACAGCCAAATGCAGGTCTGGCGAATGCACTACAGCTGCTCCTTCCCTCAGACAAGGCACTGCGAGCAGATACAAAAGAGTTCATATTCGCAAAAATATGGCTTTCATCTTAAAAGGCAGCAGTCTGATTTCCAAAATAGACAGCTGGCCCTCCAACTGGACTAAACCATACAAGATTCTGTATTAGAAGTTACCACTTAAAACAGGTCTGGATTAGGGTCACAGTGCTTTCCAAACTGCTGCTACTTTACCACCAACAGTTTCTAACAATGTGTTACTCAGACCAACATATAAAAAAATGTCTCTCATGACAGTATTTTCCAGATAGCATCAGGAAGATAGCCATATAAAAACTCTTCATATACACAATGACTACGCACAAGTTAGCTATCCACTTTAGCGAAAGATATTCAGTGTGCTAGACAGGAGGGTTTGAATAAACATAGGCTATTTTACAGCATTTCTTTTTTACGTGAGTGTTGCACATTGGTGTAAAAGTAAGTTGGCACCTGAAGAAAATACATGCCACTGCTTACACCTAGACAGTCCTCATTTGCTGCTGCTTATGCAATCACTGATAGCATGTTGCAATGAGCACTTGCTTGTTTCACAATTGCCATCTGAAGACAACACAATTTTGTATGTGACTTTGCACAAAAATTTCATCACCTTATTTCAAGTGATCTTCCCAGTTTTCAAGTCTCAGAAGCACAGTATCAGTGCTATCATCTGTCTTGCTCAAGACAAACCATGATTAAATAGTGCTAACAAACTGGCTACTACCTTATACCGTAACCGTACCACTCCTAACTATGCTAGGCACCAAAACAAAGTAATGGAATGTTTCAACCCACTGCATCTTGATTAAAAACAGTATAACTCAAAAGAAACATTTTTTGACTGAGAGAAGGAGATGGCATTGAAAGATTTCCTCTTCTACTTCCTCTGCACATAGCCATTAATGTTACAATCCCAGTTAAGAGCTATTCAGAATATAATAGTTAAAACTGGACAAAGACAACTGTCATAGCAACAATAACAGATGCAGGCACAATTTTTAACCTCATTTGCTTTTACAAAGAAAAATGACACAAATAGCCATGATAGAAAGGAGGATTTTGAAATACGCGTTGCAAGATTCTCTCTTGTAATGAATGGGACCCTGACAACGGTAAGTATATCTCTCAGCACACCTAAGCAACAAAATTCCACCTCTGTACAGTTCAGTTTCAGACTTCTGATAAAGACTTGGTAGTGAAATCCATTTGTGACTTAAGCCATATTTCTAAGAAATTGCCCATATAAATGGAATATACATACTGAATAAAGAAGGAAAACAAGCCTTCCAGAAAAGATGCTTCAGGTACCAAAATACTATCATGCTAAGTGCCCTTCCTATAGGCAAAGCAGTAGCAGGTGTGCTACCTTCAAATCCTACCATCTGTAAAGGTAAGAGCACAGATTTGCTCTTCCAGCTGCACTGATGCTAGGAGCAACAGCAAGTGCTGCTATGTTGTGGCAGAGGGAGCGGTGGCTTGTATCCCCAGGGACCTCAGTATGAGCTCTAAAGCCCCACCTGCACCAGGAGCTTTTTCTTCAGAGTTTTGAACCAGTTCAGCTACCCTGATTTATCCAGCTTTGAGAGCACACCCTGCTACTCTAGTATCTCTAAAGTCTTGTTCTCAAAACCAAAAAAGTAAGAATGGAAGCTCAAACCAAGTGCAGGATGTTGGAATGAGTTATGACATCAGCAAAGCTTAGCACAGTTCAGCAAACGTGGTTTTAACAACTACAGGTAATAATACACTGACAGTCAAGTGAGAGGTGAACGATCTGGACCATCCATAACCTGCACTGAACCTCTCCCAAATTACTCTCCATACTTACCATAATGGATTACTCTTTCAACCAAGATCACAATAATAAATTAAACAAAAAACAAACCCAAAACCAAATAAAAAATACACAAAAAAATCAAGGAACTCTAGTTCCTCATGAATTAGTCTCCACTAAACTAATTACTGCTTTAAAGGAGAAGGTATTTATCTTAACATTCCAATGCTGTACTTACCAGGTACAGACAAAATAAGTGCACTTGGAAATCATTCTTTGGCTCCACACCCCTTCTTTGTAGTCAAGTCATACGTTGCAGTTTATTTTCAATTAAAAGACCTATCAGGGTATTTGTGTGCATCAGTGGGAGGGTGAGCGTCCATCTTTCTGAGAAGTTCTTTATAACAAGCATTTAACGTGTGGATATAAACTCAGCTCTTTCACAAAATAATTAGTGCTGTTATTTGCCACAGAGGAACTAAGAAAACAAATCTTTAAAGAGCTTATTCCTGATTTTACTACAACTGCACACAGATAAGGTTTTTTTAAAAATTGTTAGGAGTTACATCTCCACCAAAGTTTACTTGCCATAACAAAGATTTCCCTACCACGTAGATCTCCTGACAGCCATGTCCCAACAGGCTCCAAAACGTTTATACACATACCAAGTATTGTTCTAAGCAGACTTGCTTTAAGCAAGATTAAATACCTGTTCAGTTTGAACTGTCCCAGTGCCAGGATAAACTACGCTAAACTAGTTCAGACGGTTATCCCGCCAGGCACCAATGGCCTTTGAAACTCCCAGTACCCCAGAATCTGCTGCTTCTGGGAATTATGCCAGGAGCTGTGGGATAGCTCTCCACAGAGGACATTACAAATTAAATATTTTAGAAGTGTGCTTGTGTTTACATGGAGCAAGGCTACAAACAGTTCAGCATATGAGTCAGCATGGTTTGCATCCATACAGAACTGAGCAGTGCATTTGGGAACTATAAATTTTCTAGGTAAACAAAAGAGCGTGAAATGATTCCCCCAGGGGAATATGGTCAGGCTGCACCTAGCAGGAGCTAACACTCACCTGAAGACAGGAATTTTGTTCAGAACTTTACTTCTGAAAAGCCCATGATTTTCCTGTTGTGATTTCAGAAGTTTCTACACAGGACAGACGTTTTGGTCCTGCTTGTACAGAGAGGTTAATAATGATATCACAGCCACATAAACTTACAGGCAGGCACTTCCATGCTACGATATAGCTCTTCAAGTCTTACAATTAACACTCAACTCCTTTAAAGTGAAAGCTGAAGTGTATTTCCTATCAGGATAGCAAAGAAAAATTTTGAATGCATCTCACTTAATACAATAACATCCAACAAAGTCTTCAGCCAGGTAAGCAAAGCAGAACTGAAAAAGCGCAAACTACTCTAGTGCACCTCACCATGCTGTTACCTATGGCCAGATGCATTTAAAGACCAGGCCAACACCATTTTATTGGGGCCGCAAGAGGCACAGGAAAACAGGATGATGTATCAAGCCTCTGAATGTCCCACCAGGAAAAAATTTCTTGTGGCAGGAACAGCTGGCAAACCTGTGTTTCAACAACTGAGCACATTACCACTATTCCTTCCCTTTGTCTCCGCAACAGGCACCTCTGTCTTGTGGAGGCTTGACACAAACCATCAAGAAACCAGGACTGTTTCTCTGAAAACACAGGCTGGACCTCTACCACCGTTTGTTACACAGGGCAGCACACAAAGCCAGAGGAGAGCACATCCTCAACCTGAACTGCACTTTCGGGTCAGAGGTAATGACATCTCAACATAGTAAACTGCACACAGTTCTGTTGTCACAACCTCATTAGCCACGAGAATCAGTCAAGAGAGGTTTCCATTTTCAAGCAGCTTTTGTTTTCATTTTCAACACAAGAGATTAAGATAGTCACAGGCTGAGAACATTTTTCAGTATGATACAGTTTGGTTTACTCTTAAAGAAACACACTTGCTCTGATAAAAAATAACCAGACTAGTTCAGAACATTTTTCATAAGCTATCAGAGAGACTCCTCGCACACCCAAAAGCACTATGTATCTACCAGGATAAGAGTACTATCTTTCAGCACATGAGATGCTATCTGAGCCAAGATCAGCCTATGTTGACACCCATAACTGTAGAAGACACAGAACAGCATCAAAACTAAATGGGTAATTTTCACTTCCTATTTGCTTCCCAGGCCTCATGCTGCTGCCCCCTGCCAAGTAATAAACTCAAGTACCCTCAGTCTTTGCAAGACCACTTAAGTGTCTCTTAAGAGAGTCATAATCCACGATCACGTGCACACTGTAAGAAGCATTATTAGTAAAACGGATCTAAAGGTGTCATTAAGTAGTCAGCTCTGCATATTCTTTTTTTTTTCCCCTACTAATCACAATACCTCATTGTTTCCCCCCCTTCCTAAACTTATAACTGTTTTCTGGAGTTCAGACAAGAAGACATGGCAAGCTGCAATCCCACTACTGACCCATTTAAGCTAGGGAAGGTGAGTACTCAACCTCTTGAACACAGCTATTGGGCTCTGGGCCAAAGAGGTTTTGTGCATCAGTAAACAAGTACCCTGTTGATTGTCAGCCTCTCCCAGTACCTCACTGCGCTGTGACCAACCAGCATCATAAAGTCCCTCTTTCTTTACACCACACGTGCACGCTGCTGCCGCTGCCTTTTTTTCCCCCAGCTGAAAGAAGAGACAAAATTCCTTCAAAAAATTTCTCAGCCCCGCTGCAAAGCCGCCCTTGCGCCGAGCGCGGCAATGGCAGAGCACCCTCTGCCGCGCCTCCACCTCACTGCTCCCGCCGGCTCCGAGGATGTCCC
>NW_009646945.1:4956723-4984528 GCF_000708025.1 Charadrius vociferus
GCCCAGGCCACCGGTCCTGCCGGCCGGGGAGCGTGAGGAGGCGGTGTGCCGCTGGCTCGGGAGCCCTCAATCACACAGGTGTGAGGGTACCCAGGGCCTGAACTGGGGGCTTCGGCCTCATCAAACCGTGCCAGCCTCTCTGGCCAATGTCTTGAAGTGTGGTGGCAGTTTTTTGGGTTCCTTTCGTCATGGCTGGCTCAAAAAATATTTATTTATTTAAAGGGGACCAGGCCCAACAAGAGAGCTCCAGTACAGCGAAGGAGCTAGGCAAGACTGAACACCATTACTCATGCATTAGTGTAAGTATATGGATGGCTCTTGCATTAGCAAGATTTCTGGACAGTGTTTCTCTGTAGACATGGGGATTGGTTCTCTTTATTAACTCGCACAACTTTTCCAGCCTATCTTGATGAAATTGTAGAGTTTGCTCCTGCTGGGCTGGGGCAGATCCTGGGAAGCCACTGGGGAGAAGCCTGTCTAGAGGAACAATTCAGTGAATGTCCTGCTTTCTTTTTATACTGGAACCACATGGGGTAGAAGCTGGAGGAAGCAGAAAGGCATCACCACTTTTTATTTAAAGGGAGAAACTTTTTTTTTTCCCCCCAGATGTTCTTGCTTAAATTCAAGGCATCGTTAGGAAGATGGAGGAAATACCATTATGATGGTATATACCTCACCTCAGTGGTGCAGCAAAGGTATTTGTCCACGCAGTAAAAGGAAACGGAGCATTCAAATTTTCTGACATTAAGCAGCCCAGAAGGTAGAATCATCCTTTCTTTTACCTTCCTCTCACTTTAATTTTTTACTTTAGGTAAACATTTTTGTAAGTGAATTACATGGAGAATTCAAGCCCTGCTTCACTTGATCGAATCTTACAAAGCAACCTGAAACATGATTACAGCACATACCACATAAAGTATTACCAAAAGGGGAATCATTTGAAGACTATGTTAAACCTGAGAACTTCAGTAGAGAACACAGTGAACTGAACAGAATAGATGCTGGTGTTCCATTCAGTTGCATGTGCAAGAGCAGAGCTATCTTCTCCTCCATATCTGCGTGAAGTCTGTGAAAAGAAGCAGAAGAAAATCTTAAGGTGTGAAAACATGCTAAGATGAGGCAAACCTTAAAAACTTTTGAATGAACACCCAACAAATATTTCACAAGTTATGCTACAAATATCTTTGTCTGCAGTGCTACAGCGGCTTTGTGCTCTAGATGAGTTCAGAACTGTATACCGGGGGCTTAGCTTGAAGCACTGCTGGGCTTTAAAGCTTTGTGGCAGGCAGAAGTTTCTTAATTGCAGGATAATGATGTGGTGTGGGCACGTGCCTTTTGCCTAGTGGTTATGAATTACTTTGTGCAGATACATGAAACCCACATCAAATAGAAAGCATAGATGTGTCCTTCCAGTCTGATTGAGGGAGAGAAGGAGCAAAGCTAGCATGGAAAGGGGATGAAACTTAAACCATAACAAGGTCAAAAATCCTGAATTAAAAACATGACCTTGAAAATATGGTTTATCCTGCTGCCTTTCAACACAGCTTGTCCTGTTGTCCAACATACCTATTTGAAACTATCAAAGGCCTTCCCTTTCCATAAGGAAAAAAAAAAAAGAGGCAGCTCCTTCTTACTAGAATTGTCAAGTTTAGAGATGGAATTCTGATCCTGTGAAAAATGCCCTGTAACACAGGCCTGAGAGAATTGTCTGAGTGGAGGGGAGAAAAAAGTAATTGAAGTGTTAAATTTGCTTTTGTTGTGATTGACATGATGCTGTCCTTATTTGTTTTCAAATACCAGAATGGTTTCTTGATGGAACTTTTACAGCTGAAAACCTGTAACCCATTTAACAAGAACACTGTTTTCACCCTAGTTCAGAACTGATTTGTCTGGATTTAGCTTTAGGCACAGTCCCTGCCATCTTCTGCCAGAGATTTTTCTCCTGCAAATTTAATCCATGATCGAGATACATGATTATTTCAAGTTTACATTTAAAGACGAGTAAAAGATTGGTTTGAATTCTGAGGGAGGCACAATGATGTTGTTGAATCTTTTGTTCCCAGAAGAACTGGGAAAGAATTAAGATTATTACAGAAGTATAATTTGGGTCAGACCAACCATCTTAATCCATGTCAGTTAAAAAGATGATTTTCCCCACTTTTTTAATGTGTTAGACACAAACACATTTGATTTATGATGGGAGTCAAAACCATCTGTACTTTGGGGCACAAGCAAATACTTGTTTAAACAATGGGGCTCCCCTGGGGGGGATATAGGAAAGAAATGACATTCTTTTGCAAAGAATTCAGTGTTTTTTCACTCCATGAAGTATCTTGCTTTGTTTTGAAAAGTACTCTGCAGAAGTTACACTGACTCAACCTATTATAAAGGACTTTTATTATAAAGCAACTTTCACCTTTATGTGACTGGTATGAACATGAACCAGGTTAGCACCGATGAAATATTGTTACTGTTTGCTTGCCTTTGAGTGACCTGCGTGAAAAGACTTGGTCATCTCAGTCTCATTGGCAGTATACAAGTATTCACATCTTAAAAACATTTGGAACTAGTTGGCAGTCTGAGGCCTTGTCCGCAGTCAGGATTAGCTGCGATTTCAGGAATTATTTTAGCTTCTGGTGCAAACCCACTGGAGATAAAGTTGTGCAAGTTGTGATCTGTACTACCATCTGTGCCATTCGATGGCTGACACGGGGACTAGTTCTAACTGCAGCTGAGGCTGAAGGAAAGGAACCAGTTTATCCTGAATCAGCTCTCGTTAAGTGCTTGAATAGTTTATTTGAAGTTTTTTAGGGAAAAAAGTGTTGAGGGTATCAGAAGATAAACATCTGTAGCGTCATTTTAAGTTCAAGCCTGCAGTAGGTGGAGATTCCATTCTGTAACCCGATGCTGTGCTGTATATGCATTAATATGATTAGAAACAGGCTTGAAAGTTACATTCAAATTTACTAGTAGACTTCTCAGACTTCAGTAAGCCAGGTCTGTGAATGAATATTGTGCCCGGTCTGTTTAAATCCATGATCTTGAATCCAGACATCTCTACACTTAAGGGACTTTCTTGCCAAGCTTTGGAACTGACCTCTGTAGCTCAGCACAGTCGATACACTATGACAAAGATGTACCTCACTGTAGAGCCCAGTGTAAACTATTAATGTCAACAAAGAGGCCAGAGCAGAGAGACAGAAATATGTCTGTTCCTGCAAGGTTTCCACATATGGAGAAAGGAGAAAAAAACCAACAATCTACATTTCAGCTGCTTTTCTAAATGAACATATTCAACAATGTGGCAGGCTAGTAGCTTTCCCTTCCTGTATAAGGCTGTGCCAAACTAGACTGAGGAAGCTTAGGGCCTTTTAAAAGAAGGTGTGAAAAACTCTGGGGCAAGTGTAGAATTTTAGAAAAGAGCCAAAGCCTCTGTCCACCTTCAGAAGAGCAGGATGACAGAGCTCTGGCAGCCATTGCAGCCACCACTGATTTATTTACGAGTTCCTGGAGTTGGTCCAGTGTAATTATGGGCCTGAACTCCAGATCAGATTCACTTGACATTTGAGAAAGTCTGTGGAAAAACAGTAATAATAAACTGATAATAACCATCCGTCCCATAAGCAACAAAAAATAAAGGGAAGAGAAAGGGCAGGTGGGGAGAGGGGACGGCAACATAATCCCCAAAAGATCTCTTGCTTGTCAGGAGATACTTTCAGTGTATATCCCTATGTATTTTCTAAAAGGAGCTATGGAGAATTTTTGGAGTAAGTCCTGACTCATGTCAGTGCTATTGCAATTACTGCACTGGAAAAAATGAAAATGGGGGTGCAAAGGAAGCTGGGATAAGTTGGGACAGCAGTTTCTTTTGGTGGAGTAGATAGTTTGTGGCCCACATGGCTTTTATCCAAGCATGCTCATCACCTAAATTGTATTACCATGAAGCCATTGGCTTTGGAAAAAGATGTTTGAAGAAACTATGCTGTAGTATGATTTGTTTTCAATTTCATGCACAGTATAGAAATATACTTTTTGTACTTTACTGCTGGTCTCTGGTTCTGCGTGTTCATATCGTTGGTATAACATGGATGAATATCAGGGTTGAAAACCTTTGTATTTAAAACATATGGAGTCTTATATCAGGATTTATATTCCACTGTTCAGTCCTTCCCATTTGAATCACTCCATATTATTTTCTATTGAATTTCTGTAAGACTGCTTTAAAAACCTGGGTCTCTGGGAGTTTTCCAGAAAAAAATATTTTTCAAGTAAGATAAGTTGATTAATTCTGCTGACTGGAAAAGGCATCTTCTCTGACAAGAAAGAGGGATGACATTTAGTTTACAGTGTTCTCAAGTATTTTATTTCAGGTGATGGAATTGAATTGCAAGTTATGAGTGAATGTTTAGCAAAGCAAGAACAGCTAGTTACATTTTTGCTACACCTAAACAGCATATTGTGAGTTTTCTTTGTGTAGGTTTCAGAACATATCACCTACATGTGCACAGGTACAAAGGAGTCCATATACGTAAATGGATTTCCTTAGAGGAAGCATTCTAAGTAGCTGCTTTCAACAAACAACAGCAACCAAATGTCAAATGCCCTGGCAATCAATACTGAGCACAGTAACACTAGACAGTGTCTGAAGGAAAAGGAATCCCAGGTGAATGAATGGGGTTATTGGCCCAGAACATGCCATCTTCAGGTGACCTGCTTACCATGCTCACTAACTTCTCAGGAATTTCCTACTCACAACTGGAGTGAGTAACTCCAGTTCTAAAGGAGAAAGAATACTGAAACAGGAATGGTCACAGCTGTATGCAGAACAAATTCAGTTCTCAGATATCCACCGAACATACATTTCTTCGGGTTAAGTGCATGGGAATCACACACATTGATGTGGTCTATCCCATTCTCCCTGATCTGACAATGGTACCAGGTATTTCTGCTTAGGAACTGTATGTAGAACTGGCGTTCTATGTTATTTAAGTTTTGGGTTTTTTAATTTGGCTTTTTATTTAACTTTATTTAACTTTATTTGACATTTATTTAACACTTTAGGTTATTGAGTTATTTCTGTATGCTTTGATACTTTCATCTATAAATATGTCTCATAGGTCTTGAGGAGGTGACTAAGCAGTCTGAGGCTCTGCTGTAAGATCAATAATAAAAGTGAAATATATAGCAATGGATTTTTTTTTTGTATTTTTCTTACCTACCATACATCTGGCTTTCACATGTCCTTTTTTTTGTTCCTGGTAATTTTGTTGCGGCAGAATTTAAGAATGCTGACTATTGTCTAGAACAGCCTTACCAGAATAGCAACTCTGCCTGGGCTGCTGGATATCTGGAAATCCTAGACACATTCACTGTGCATTGCAGATCAGCTCCACAAAGTATGCAGTACTTCCACAGCGTTATACCTTCTGAGCATATGTTGCCCAGATGAACTGCACAGCCCATAGTAAACCCACTTACTGTGCAAAGTCAGATTAACTATATAATTTATGCACTGTACATCTGATACTTTGACATGCTGGGCTTACAGTTATTTTCTATTCTGTGCATGCTCATGGATTTCTACTGGGTGTTTCTTTGGTGCAAAGCAACTGACTTTTTATTTGCTTGTTTGCATGTCTCTCGATAAGCAATGATAAGACACTGTTACCTGAAAAAAACTTTTTTGGGGGGGGGATCAGTGCACAAAATTCAGCAAGACTCTGTTGTAGTTGGTCAGCTGAGGTAGCATCCAAACCACTGAACTCAGTGGAATGTTGGAGCACAGGGTCACGCTGAATGAAGCTTTCAGCTACTGACGGCATCTGAAGAACATCACGAAAAAGCTGAAAGCCTTGGTAAATGCCCTTCAGAGAGTAGCTGGCGCTGCCATATGTATTTCAGCAAAGCAGTGGGCCTGTCTGCTACAGAGTTTTCTTCACGTTTATTTGATGTAACAGTCCTCACATGGAACTAACTCATAGTTACTAAAATAAATAGGGCTTCTAGAATAATATGTGGGGGTTTGAACTCCATTCCTCAACTTTGGCTTCCAGTACCATCTAGCAATCTCCCAGCAGATAATAAAATGTGAAACAGTTAACATGCAAGAGGAACAAAAATAATAATTCCATAACAACAAGAAACATCACCATTAGCAATCCCAGTTTGCTGTTCATAAGAATTTTGAGAGTCACTGGCATCAAATATGCACAGTCTGTAGTGTCTAAAACGAACTTAATGTTGATATTGCAGAAGTATTGCCTTGCCTTGACAATACTGGATTGCACTCAGGTGCATCCCAGTGCTTTCAGAAAGGTACACATCTTCTGTGCAGACAGTGATACAGTCTTTTACCTGCGACATGACTGTGGCACAATGAAGACTGTCATCTATATTGTTAATGACTTTGAAATACAGGTATATGTAAGGGGCATAAAAGGAATTCCTCAGCCTTCCAGGCCCCAGCAGGCTATGTAACTGTGGCGTGAGTTTGTAGTCTGCTGTTGCTTTCTGGAATGACACATGAAAAAAAGAGATGAAGCAAAATCAGTGTCAGTCCATTTACATGCAGGGCTCTTCCCACATGGAAAACACTGCAGGTTCCAGTCCTTGTTTTAAGTCCTTGCACGTGTGCAATTGAGCTTACCCGTTTATTGTTTCATCCATATGCCATTCCATGCAGGTGGTGTTCTGCATGGGTGTGCTTGTGTTTCCAATGCTTTGAGGGAGTATTCAAGTTATAAACAATGATGTAAATACAAACACAAGTCCCTCCAGCAGTTCACTCACAAAGGCTTAACATACATTACCCTTTATGAAAGCCTTGTATGAAAGCAAGGTGTTTACTTGCAAACATTTACAATTAGAGCTTTAGCTACTTCAGTGTACGTAACATTTGATTGCTTGTATGCGTAGTATGAGCGCAGTCTGCCCACTGTGAGTCCTTTTGCTGCAGAACTTCTTAGTTGTAAAGAAAGGATTGCTTTGCACTACTTTGGAGTAACAAGGATTTTATTTTATATAGTCAAGTCATTAAACAAGTTGCATTCAAGGGGACAAGAGGATTTGGGAACATCAATCTAATTTTCTTAATTGTTCAGTTGCAAAAATAGCAGGGGAAGAATCAGAAACATTAAATATTTAATTCTGATATTTTTAAGTGAAATGTTTTGGTTTAGATTTGGAAGTGGCAGGTCAATTTTATATTTGACTTATTTTTTAAAAAAGCTGCAAAGCTGTTAAATAAATTTAAGCATGAAACAAAACACCTTGGAAAAATCACAACTGGGAAAGTTTTTAAATTTTTTTTTTTTCATTGTGGCTCACTGAATCAGAAATCCGTGACCCATTGTCTTCATCGGCTAGCTGTGGCCACTACTCAAACATCCAGTAATATTCTCTGCATGAAGCTGTGTCTTGGTCTCATGAGCTGGAGCTAGAGTCGTTGTGGCTGAAGACAGCAGATTGAAGTGGATGGTTCTGAATGATTCACTAGCAATAATAATTTGTCTGAGGTACTCTTGTGCTTAAACACAGACTTCCCATGAAGACCCACAATTGCAAATACTTAAAGATATGTGAAAAGAACCACCTTTTTAAAATAATCCCTCCCAAGTCTTATAGCTGCCAATGTCATACAGACGTACAGTATGAATCATGTTAGCACTCCCAGAAGAAGTCTGAGTTTCTTGCAATCTTTCACTAGGATCCTGCAGTTTAATAGCTTATTCATTTTTTATTTTTCCCACTTATGCTAATGTGTTAGGAACAGATATGAGAGGGGCTAGGAAAAAAAAAACAAACAAACAGAAAACAATGAATTGGAGGCACTTCTTATAGGCAATCCACATCAAAGAATATAAGACTGTAGAAGGCGAAACTGGAGCTTAGAGTGACTTCTGTCTACAAGAATGAAAGTATTTGCAGTCTCACTTGCAATTTTTGTAGTCAGAAAAGTTACATGGAACCCATCCTCCTCCCAGCCAGTGTGTTCACATCTCATCTGTGTGAAATAAAGATCCCATTTTTGGCTTGCCTAAAGCAACTTTTCAGAGAAATAGAATAAGGTTATTTGAATGGGAAAGCCCTAATTTAAACAAGTAACACTCTGTACAACTCAGAGCTTTTTCAGCAAACTGAATTCGTGAAGGAACAAAAAGACTAAACAGAGATGTTTTGTCTCCTAATGAAACCCCCCAACCTCCTTTAGTTCTAAATAAAACTTTCAAGGCAGGAATTTAATAGAGATACAGATTTTGTGAAGCAAGTTCTTGTTTACTACCAAGGGAAATGGCGAGTAGTTTGGTGACCTCGCAGTTATTCTTTGTTGTGTGATTGTATTGTGATCTTTCATATGAAAAACATCATCAGTGTCGAAGTGTTGCATAATGGAAATACTGTCTTTAATAGGAATTTATTTTGCTCTTATATATTCACTGGTTGTCTACAACATGACTCAGACAGCAAGATTAGAAAAAAAACACAGCATGGGACATCAACCACAATTCACAACCACAAAAATGGAGGGTAGGGTGTCACTCAGCTGAAAGCTCAATCTGAATATATACAGTTTGCGTGAAAACCACTGCACACATTTCCAAGGCGATTCAGAATATTGCCACTATATTGTAGGCAATAAGGCGGAAGGTACAAAAAATGTTCTAAAAGACATGCTTGTAAGTTCGTTTGCAATGCTGACACAATTTCACACACATTTCCCCCAGCCCTGAAGGTATTGTTGCCAAAGATTTGTGTCTGGTAGTAAGCAACAGCAAAACAGGAAAACATAATAACCCCAGCTCTGACACTGTGTCAAGGAGTAATTTCCATAACAATTATCACTTTGCAAAGATCAGAAATTATTTAGTGATAAAACATATTCTCCAAATCACCAGTGAAAGCACCTCAAATCAAGGATGAATTCTTTTCTGCCTTGTATTTTATTTATTTATTTATTTTGAACACATTTGAACATATCAGTGAAGTACTTGAGAACTCTCAAAGAATACAGTAGTGATACTTAGAATAAAATAGTTACAGTTGAAGATTTTAATTTAAGTATATGCCGAAATGAATTTGCCAGATTTATGCTGAGGCATGAGCTCACAGCTCACAAGCTGTGATTGATAGAGGTTTGTGGCAAAAGATGTTGGTACTTTAAGCTCTGGTTTTGCTTCTCATTTTCTTCAGCTATTTGAAGTCCTACCAAGTGCTATAATAGCTGGGGATGGGGTGAGGGGGGAAGCTGGAATACAGCAGGATCTGGAACAAATATCTCTTCATTTATGTACTCCAAAGTCTGGGAGATGAGCAAGGGAGTACCTATGCTTGGGAAAATCCCTGGAGACCAGTTGCATTAACTCTGAACTCCATCACGTTGCTGTGACAGTAGGGAAGAGCCAGAGCAGAACCAGTCACACAGCAGAAGGTTTTTAAAAGATCAGTGGGCTTAAGGTCATGTGAAGGTTATGAGCAGTGAGCTGCAAAACTGCACTCTGAGACCTTTCTCCTACTGTGAACTAATAGCTACGTAAGGTACAAGGCAGTGGAAAATCAGGCTCTAAAGATATCTTTCATTAAATGCAAAATGTTTACATTTTAGCCAATTAAAATATCTCAGTGTATTCAAGTAATCTGTAAATCCATGATCTTGAAGCCTGTCCAAAACCAATAAAAAGAGCCAGTACCTGCACCAAAGACGTCACAAGTCAAGGAAAGTTAAATGTGCTGCACAGGTCTATATACTGAACACATTTGTGTGGGATTGCTGAAAGGTTCACAGATTTGGCCTGGCTTGAGCAGGCTTAGCTCACTTTATTGGAAACTGCATCCTCTTCCATTAGGGTTGGATCTTCTTCCTGTGCTTCTCTGTTTTTCTACAAAGCATAATTATCAGCTATCTTTACACTCAGGTCCAACTCCCTATATTCTCCTTAATCATTCTCACTAAAGCAAATAACCCTCCCCAGTCTGATATGAGTATAATTATATCTCATTACTTCACAACTGAGCCATGAAAGAGCCATAAAATGTTATATTTTACACTAGAAGCAGTGAGGAAAACACTGAATAATACCACTTCTCAACAGTGCTGGCATCTATGAATGGATGGGATTCATGGTGCTGCCTGTGTGCAGATCATCAAATGCAGAATCATGAAGGGGAAAAGTTCAGGTAACCTAGGAGAGACTGAAGTATCATAATGAAAGTACTTCTTCAGGCTTACCAAGTTATTTTTTCCCAATGGAAATAATGCCAAAGGCGAGAGAAAGCGTATATATATACATCTCATTGATGGGGACAATGACTGTGTCAGTTTGTTCTTCAGACATCCACTGTTATGTCCCCTGCTTCTTTGTTAACATTTGAAGTTGAGTGAAAATGAGCAGTTGTGAAAGTTGGCGGAGACTTGAAGTTCTATTTTCCACTATTGTATGACCTTTTTATGCTGCCAAGGTGGCACAAAAAAAGCACAAAGTGGGGAAAGAGCAGCCTGCTGCTAACAGCATGGCAGGTGAAGATGTTCTGGTTGGAGCCCAGGAGGTGATTTCAGGGCAGACTTCTTTCCAGTCCCATAGAGACAGGTGACCCTCAGGTGATGGCACTGCTGGCTTAGGTGCCAAGTATGCTAAGTATGAAATGTGGAGAAAACTTGTATAACTTTTGTGGTATCTTTAGAAAAAATAATAGAAAAAAATAGTAACCAAGGAATACGCTGAAGTAGCTCTCCAATCTATTCCTAGTGCTGGGCAAACATTTTCTAAATTAATGTTTACCATTTTGAAAATGTTGATTCATCAGTGCAAATATGTCAAGGTGGATATTTCATATTGGAAATATTCATACTTGGTAAAAGGAAATTTCATTAAGGCTCATTGTAAAGGTTTGGAATGGTATACTTCATATTTATTACTTCTTTTTCAGAAGATCTCTTATTCTTTAAGACAAACAAACAAACAAGCAAAAATCTAAATGGATTTTATTATTATTTTAACAAAGTGATATATTTCTATTGACATGACTTTTTCTGAACATTTTGTTTTACAGGACTTTACAAATTCTCTAATTTTTTCCTCTCCAAACCTGGATATGTTTCAAAATGTCAGAATTTCCTGTGAAACAGAAGTCCCGGTTCTGCCATAGCCCTGTCTGTGGAACCTTTAGAATGGGGAATGTTAGTTAATCTCTGTAATTGCCCCAATAAGCCCAAACTAGCAGGAGAGACAAAAAAGTAAGAAAGGAAAAAACAGCTTGAGAGAAGAAATAACTTACGCAGATTTTTGTAATGAATATGTCCTCAATAACTCAGGCATACATGCAACTGCCTCTGCAGCAGAAGTAGTTAAACTTACAGGAGCTTTCTAGCAATAGACCTATGTCTGCCCTCTGACATTGGTGTATGAAGGAGACATCAGTGGTATGGTACAAGCCATTCTTCTAGTGACTTTTTTCAGCAGGCTGGAATAAAATGGACTTTGTTTAAATCTGTGGCAAAAATAATCGCTCATAAAATCATGGAATCTAAATGTAACCATTTGGGGCCTTTTAAAGCTGCCTTGCTTTACTCAACTGTACTATTTCAACTGCTCATTATTGGCATACTTAAATATTCATGTACAAACTTGGAAATCCCAGTTCTTTTTCTGAACTGAGTGTCTCTAATTTATTCACCCAAAGTCAAAGAGTTTTATTTCTCAAGTAAGTTTAACAAATGCTTTCTCTCTCTTTCTCTCAAATCCCTTTTCAGAAGATTAAAAGAGGGAATATCTAAAGAGGATATAATATCCTAAGGCATTCACCTACTTAATAAGATTGATCCTGCCTAAGAAGACTATGGATAATTCAAGCCATCTGACCAAATTACTTTTCATTTCTAAAAATGCCTTTGTCAAGTTGTATACAGTAAGATGGACAAAGGCAGAGAGATGTGTAGGCAATAGTAAATACAGCCAGGTAGCTTCTGGTTCACTGAAGACCAGAGAGAGAAACTGCAAAGGTGAGGAAGAAGGTTCTGTGCTACTCTAGCTCTTTTTTTTTTAAAGTCAAAAAGGAACCAAAAGAAAATTCATGACTTTATTTATTCCAAGAATGTGTAAATCTGAATGCACAAAGAAGTAACATGCTATCTACATAAAACATTTCCAGTTGCTGGCTCCTCCCATCTGGATTTACTGGATTACAGCCAAAGAGTTGTAACTGCCAAATATTTCTCTAACAGAAAATCCATCTGAGCAGAATTTAGTATTGGCAGAGGATGTTTAGAGACATGTGTGAAAAATTAGCAACCCTTTAAAGGAAGAAGTCACCCAATTAAAAATGTGCAGAAAATAATCTATCATACATTCCCATCAAATCCCTTTTGATTTTAAGTACCAAAATAATGACTGGATCAGACCCCAGTTGAGTCTAGAGCTGGCTGAACTGTTTGTTATGGATTTACCATTATTTTTGGAGAGAGAAAAAATCTGAATTGAGCTTTTTAATGTTTTTAGTTTTGCTTTTCATGCACTTTCTTTGTGGAATACCTTGTACATACAATTTTCAGTCCTTTGGTTCCTTGAAACAGCTTCCTTTGAGCATTTCAGCATGTTTGTCTGTGTTGTGTGTTCGTACTTTCAAGTATTATTTTTCCATGACTGGATGACTCTTAAATTTAAAATAGAATCATAAATCAGGGAATAGAAATACCAAACTGTAGCATATTCTGTTTCAAGAGGATAATCACTTTCCTAAAATGTATGAAATATTTGTAACCACAGGCATTTTGAGGAAATGCTAAATAAGGCAACAGATTAATAATACTTCTAATTAACAAATCACATTCTTCAGCTTATTAACATCAAGAAGGTTTTTTTGTTGTTGTTTTGCTTTGTAAATACTGACTCAACCCTACCACATGTGTGGCACTGGACCTGTAGAATGGAAATCAGTGAGATAAAGCTTTTCTGTTTTGTAGAGAAAACCAAACAAATACAAAATAATTCTTTGAAGTTCTTTTTTTGCCCTGAAATAGAGCTAAATGTTTAATTTTGAAATTATTAACAAAGAACTTTCCTGTATAAAGAAATAGCCCCCTTTTTTTAAGAAAAAAGAATTTCCTCATTTCAGAAGTAAATATTTAATTTTCAACATTCTTGAACAAAAACCTTTGGGGGGCATTCATTTGACCAGTTGTAACCATCACATTCTTCAATACATATTTCTGAATAAAGTTAATTGACATCCAGACATGCCTCTCTCTCTGAGTTGACTACAACTTGAGTTAGACAAAATGCTTAACTCAGATTTGGCTACAGATAACTGTTTTCCTCAAAAAACACCCCACCCCTCCCAAACCTGTCTTTTTTGGAGTAGGTTTGAAATTACTTCACATATTGAACTCTTAAATTTGTGATTGCTTGTCAGTTCAAACATGAATTATTCCACATATTTGGTCCAACCCCAGTTCTGAAGCATGCCCCAGAGAGAGAGAAATGATCATATAGCATATCATTCTCCATGTTGATAAAGACAGAGTTGAGTTCTATTGTTTCATCCCCAATTATATCTCTTTTATCATAGCTGCAGGGTGTGTTGCAGAGTTACCCTTTACTCTTCTAGTCAAGAACAATGTGACTATTATTCTCCACATTTCTTTCATGGAGGCAGTCACCATTTCTGGGCGTATGCAAGCAAAATGTTCACCTCACCAGACATATCACTGGAAGCCTGAACAGAAACAGCCCAGTGAATTTCAAACTTTGCAGCTTCTGTGATTGATTAAATAGAGATCTACGCATTCCAGAATGAAAGACAAACAAAAACCTGTCCTTCAGGAGCATCTTCTGTAACCACTGTGATACAGAGCTGAAAAATTATTCTGATATTTGGTGATGCGAATTTAGCAAAGATCTTGGCTTCTCTGGGAAGCTGCTGGACCTCAGGACCCTCAGGCATAGGTTGTCACATACAGCATCCCAGATACAACCAGTGAAGATAAAATAACTTTATAATAAAGATAACATTTGTAGGCTGTATTCCTAAATTGGCAGAACTACTTCTTGACATAATGAAAATTAATTTAGTTTCTTTTTCCTTGTGCAAGTTTGGTATACTTGTCACCTTGTGTCTGCTTTGGCAACTAGTTACAATATTTTTCATAGAATCAAAGCACAATTCAGGTTAGAAAGAGCTTCTGGAAGTCATCTGGTCTAATCCCCTGCTTAAAACAGGACTAACTTCAATATTAGATCAGGTTGCTCACGGTCTTGTCCGGTTGAGTGTTGAGTATCTGCAAGGATGACATTTCTGCAAGCTCTTTGGACAACTTGTTCTGGTGTTTGACTGCCCTCGAGATTTTTTTTCCTAATCGGAATTTCCTTTTTGTAGTTTGTCTCTATTGCCTCTTTGGCTGCTGACCTCTAAGAAGAATGTGCCTCCATCTTCTCTACCAATAGGTAGTTAAGACAGAAATTAGATCCCCGCTTTTGGCCTTCTCTTCTCCAGGCTGGACAAACTCAATTGCTTCAGCGTCTCCTTGTAAGTCACGTGCTGCAGCCTCTTAACCATCTTAGTGGGCCTCTACTACTATATGGTATCATTTTCACATTTTCTGCAATTTCTTAGAATTGCTACCTTAAAAAATCCCAAGCCCTTGAAGTTAAAACACACTTTTATTTGCGTAATTGACAATGCATTTGCCGTAACCTGATCATCCCAAAAGAGAACTGCTTGAAAAATATAACCAGCTTTTCTAGTCATCTGGTCTGTGGAAGAGTGGATTACTCCATCAAGGCAGCCAAACTTAACAAGGAAAAGAACCAGATTTAGCAACCATATCAAAAGCAGACATTGTTTCAAGAGACGTAAGACTCATATTCTATCCAGATATCAGCCCAGGCAGACAGCACAAACAAGTTCCTAACTCCTTCTTTAAAGGTGGATGGAGAATGTATTTTTTATCTAAAACTGTTTAAAATCCAAAATTAGTAATGAGTTTGTAGATAGGGTTAAAAATTGCACATGCATTTCTGGACCTGTGCCAAGGAAAAGCAATGGCAGTGTGGGGCAATTAGGGCACTGAACCTTTTTTTTGCCAGAAAATATTAAAAGTTAATATAGAGTATAGAAGCCGTGACTGGAATTAAAATGCTAATTCCTCTTTGGTTTCAGTAGAACGACACCGAGGTAGACTGGCAGATTTCTCTCTCCAAAGAATCCTTCCCTGCATATTCAAACCCGAGAGCATCCTCTGAGCCCAGTCCTACGTCCATGTCCACGGGAACTATTTTAAACACCGTCGCAGAAATTGGGCCTGTGCTCCTGGCGTTATCCATCCCTTGCTCTCGCACAGGGCAGCCCCAGCGGTAGTGTCAACCCAAAATGAAGTGAGTTACAAACCGAAGGGAGGAGTAAGCCGGAGCACGCACCGTCCTGAGAGCTGACACCACTCAGTGGCCAGCCCGGCCCAAACCAGGACGGATGAGTGCCTGCAGTTCCCACCGGCCTTTCTGCAAATGGGTCAGTGGCCAATTTGTTCTCTCCGCCTGGCCGCCAGCACAGGCTGCCAGCGGGGAGTGAGTCAGCTGAGCTGCGGTAGCCCTGCACAAACCTGCGGTCAGTGCTGAGTGCCTGCTGCTTTCCTTCTCTAAAACACTTCACCCCCTCCCTGCAGCGGGGAGAAAGCAAACCACGCTTTACAGAGAGTCCACGGATGGGTGTTCATTTTTGAGGGAAAACTGGGGACTGGCAGTCTCACTGCCTGCTGGTCGCTGTTGTTCTTCTGGGAGGGAGGGCTCAGCAACTTCCCTGACCCCAAAAGCTCCAGCCATGTGCTGAGGCTGACCCGGTGCCAATACGCTTCCTGTAGCTGATATATTTTTATCTCATCCTCGCAATCGGCGACACAACCAACTGCAACACCAGCTGCAGGGGAGAAGAGAACCTCTGCCAGGTATGGGGTTGTTTTTCATACGTAGCAGGATTTGACTTGTTTATTGAGGGAAGTGGGGTTGATTAGTCGTGTCACAGGACTCCTGCCCACTTAGGGACCAGTAAAGAGTCCTTTCCCATCCATTTAGACTGGATATAACTACTGGGACAACGGGCAACAGGAGGAAGTCAACAACCTCTTAATCAAGCTGGTTTAGTAGTGCCTGACTACATTTCCAGGATTTCTGGATTTATGCCCGGAAAGCAAACCCAATATATAATATAAATGATTAAGATAAATACTATTATAAAATAATGTAATGTATTATAGAAATCATAATATTATAGATTGTTATTATATTTTAGAACTGAATATGTAGGCAAATATATGTAGCTAGCCGGGCTGCTAATGCCCAGAAACTCTTCCTGTGTGCACTGTGCCAAGGCAGGACTTTTCTCCTGCTCTGATGAGCGTGCGGCAAGCATAGTTATGGTTAGTATCCACCCTACTACATATGTATTATGCTATTGAAGTGCATATGTGCAAGATGTCCATTATGTCCCAAACATTTCGGATTTACATGACCCACGCCCAAGAAAAGGACAAAGTAACTATGGCTCCAGCCCTTTAGTTTATTTGGAAAAAGAGCCTCAAGGCTTTTCCTGCATGATTCTGTTAGTTCCTTGCTGTCAAACTGGTAACATTTTTGGTCTTTCTTTCTTTCTCCCATTAGCCTTGCCACTCTGCCTGTTTTGTCTTAAAAAAGAGTTACTGCAGAGGTTTCCAAAGGATAATTATCTGGGGAAATACATGTGTTCTCTGGAAGCCAGTGTTATTAAATACCTGTGGATTTACTTCAAAGGAAAGTTAAGTTTAAATACAGAGACACTGGCAAATTAGCTCATTTCTATTTTTTATCTGCCTATTTTAGATTTGTAGCTGCAGACAAACCTTAACACAGGGTAAACTTTGGCTTAGGGAGGCACCATTGTTTGCTATGAGATGAGGGTCAGAAACAAGCTCTGGAAATCATTTGTCAATAAAACCCTGATAAAACTAGGAAGCTATTCATGTGGTTTGTATTCACACTAAGTCTTGTAAAGCACCATTTATCATGGTGACAGCCACCAAATAAATCTTATAATTATAAAGGGACACTGCTAATCAGTTTCAAAACTACAATGTTGAGTTGGAGCATCAGACACTCAGCTGAGCCCTGTCCTGGGAAGACGCTAGAAATATCTCATAACCACATAGTGAAGGAAAGCATATGGACTCATGTAAATGAACTTTGCTACACAAAAGTGATGTACCAAGCAAAGTAACAAAGGACATTTGCCACCTGTTCAGCATGAAAGGATACCTTGAAATTAGAGGAGAGTGAGAAAAGGAATCGGGTGTAAAGGATACTTTCGCTGAAGATGGTTTGCAGTGGATTGTTGTCCCTAGAGAAGGATAGATACATCTTACCCAGGCAGTGATCCTGCACACAAACAACAGTTGCAATGTTAGCACCATGTATTCTTTCCCTGGTGTGTTTAAAACATCAAGCAGTTAAGCAATGAGTTGGTCATGGGAAGAAGAGAGCCAACAGCCCTTGGGGCTTTGAGATAGCAGGAGCTTTGAGGCCTGGAAAGCTGACAGCAAGTCTTGAGATGGGTAGTTAATGAACTGGGCAGGTAGAAGACGTTGACCATCTGGTTCTCTCTGTTTGTTTTTTTTACCCTATTGAAAAGCTTTGGGCTGACTCAGGCTGACTTGGCTTTTGGGTTAGAGAAAGGCCTGGCTTCTCTGCCCAAAGGTAATGAGACCACTTGATTTTCTGTGAGGTTCTTCACCAAAAGAGTCTGTGCCAGCTACTATAGCTCTTTCAAGGCTAATCTGGTTCAAGGCTCTGTGGAGGCTGCTCAGAGGGGGCAAGCTGCACAGTTCCCTGGCTAGTTCTTTTCCTGGGCCAGAAGAGCCAGCACAGCTTCCTTCTAGCAACTGTGCAAAGAAGGAAACTGGAAAGGTTCGTACCCAGCATTGTTTTAAGTAAAGATTTCTTAGAAGAAAGAGAAAGCCATCAGTTTCTTGTTCTGGTGCTGTTGGATGAATGAGCCCAGCTTTTCCTCTTGTTTGTCATTTGCTCCTTTGTTTTCCCTCTCCCCACATCTCAGTCAGGGTCCTGAGTGCACCAACAGGCTTAAATTGCCCCCACCTTTCCTACAGTTCCAATAGTCCCTCTCGTCTCCTATTTCAACAATATTTTCCCCATGACATCCCCTGAATCCAGGTTTATGTAATATAAGTAAAGCAAATGAGTCAGAAAGAAATGGAGCTAACAAGCCATGCATCTATCATCACCCCCTCCCTTGATTTGTCTTTGCTGTTATATCCCACAAACTTGACCATTGTTTGTCCTTTCAACTTGCAAGTTATTAAGGCCAGGAACTCCATCTTTGCATGCATTTGGGCAGCACACTATTCAGTGGGGACCTAATTTCTGCTTGGGGCATTGCTATAATATTAATTACAGTAATTGAGAGTCTCAGGTGTGCTTTGGCTGGAGTTGAACCATAACAAAAAGCAAGCCTGTAGACTATAAGCAAGGCAGAAGCTTACTCAGCCCTAACAATACGTTTTCTCACTTTTGCCAAAGATGGAATAACAGTTTATATTTTTGTTTCCTGAAATGCTGCAGCAGATTCCCTGTAGGAAAGCCCAGGGGTTCTAGCACAAGGTTTTCCATAGTGAGCTGGGCACAGAGCTGAGAAGTGTACTAGGGACACCTCCATACATCCCTCCTGGCGTACCTGGATGAAATCCAGGTGATCCGCGGATGTAATCCACATGATTCCATGATTCTGTGAAAGCCATCCACCAAGAACTCCCTAATACCACATCCTGCTTGACCCACCTGCAGGCAGAGTTTTTCTCTGTCCTGAGGCCTTCACCCTCCAGGCTGAGTACCTCAGCAAGTCCACGTTATGCCCAGCCAGCTTCTTCAGAGAGCTTTTAACACCAAATGGGGGTCTTGTGATTCCTTCATATTTTTACAATTCCAGGTACGACTGGAATTTCTGCTGATTTTAAGAGCCTTGCCTCCAAGGAAATTAGACAGTCTGGCATCAGTTTTTAGGCAAATAAATTCTTTTGTCCATACATGTGCATGTATTTTGTCAGGAGTGGAGCATCTGTTGCTCTGCTAGGCAGCTATCTCAAGCCTGCACCTTGTAGACTAAGATATATTAGGTGGCATTTACCTTTGTACACTGGCATTGGTCATTTGTATCCACGTATATGGCAGAACTGCCTGAGCAGTGAGTGGCAGCTCCCTTTCTGTGTTGTGATAGGGCAGCATTTTAAGATTTGTCTAATGCTCACAATCACTGGCTTCACTCAGTTTCCAACTTCAAGACTGGGGCTGTCAAGCTGTCAAGCTGTTTTAACACAGCAGAAGTTATCAAGACAGAGAGCTAAGATGACGGGAATGCACAAAGAGCTAGCAGGTTCATTAACTCCCATACACTTTCTGGAAACCTGGAAATAGGGCTGTGGACTAACCTTGAATTCAGGAGACCTGGCTTGTTCCCATCTCTCTGCCACTGCCACAGTACATGAGCCTGGGCACGAGGTTTCATTTCTCTGTTTTGCCTCATATCCGTGTAAATAACCAGGTCATGTTACTCAATCCCCATAAAATTCCTGTTAGGTTAACTTATTTTTTGAATATGAAACCACATTCACAGGGAGTCGGTAAACTGGTCTGAAAACCTTGAATGGAAGTGCCATCCCAACACTCTTCCCAGCCTAACTCAGCTGAGAATGACTTCACAAGGTGACGTGGCAAATCAAGTCAGAGAATAGAAAGCGGGAGATTTTCATTTCTAGACATGTTCTCAGAAGATTGGATCTTTGTCCTCATTCTGCTGTCACAGCTAGCACTGGCCTGAGGAAAACGATAGACTGAGAACCAGAGATGTGAGGAAAAGGAGGATCTTGCTGGCACAACGAGCAGGGTCAGCACTCAGCTTGGGCAGGACCTGTTTTGGCCTTGTCTGTCTCTCTTTTGGAAAAGACATTTGGGTAAAAGGAAGGAGCTTTGCAGAACTTCTGAGAGTTTTTCAGTATGAAAAATATTGTCACAAAAGTAAGCTAGCATGGGAAATGTTTGCACGTTAATCACATTGTATTTTCACATTTGATCAGTGAGTCATCATATTTAGTTTCTTCTTTGACAGTGGTTAATACCAGATGTTTCAGAAAAATATGCAAGTAACCTAGTAGGTACATAGTATAAGGTTAGCCTGCTCAAGGCAAGTTTCTTCCTGAAGTCAGGTAGCTGGCTGATGGCCTGGCCCATGAAGGTTTGTTTCCCCACAGTCATGGTTCAAACAAAGATGCAATGATAGACTGATTCTATAGATTACCTAATTACTGCACTGAATTATTTGTTACTCCAACGTACAAGTTATTAGAAACAGAACAGGAAGGAATCTTTTGAACTCTCTTGGTTTCTAACTTACCCAGGTGAACCAAAGCACTGGAAAATTATTTTAAATGTTCTTCAAACGGTGTTATAAAAGAGTGTGAGGCTTGAAAGTAGTGTCAATTGCATCCATTTTTAGGGCCATGCCTCTATTCTCTACGTGCTCCCCCCTCAAAAGAAAATGAACAGTCAGAAGAGGGTTTGGGTAGTCTTCATAGTTTTCAGAGTCTGGGTTCAGGCAAGTACTGAAAACTCATGTTTATTTAGCATTTACATATACCCTATATTTCAGCAGATGAGGAACCAGTAAAAATTTCCAGCTCTCTGACTTCTGGCAGTGGCCAAAAACCCTGCAAAACCAGCTTTTCTTGTGATATTTCAACCTTTTTGGTCCTGGTCCCAGGAGGAAATGAGAAGTGCAAAAAACATCTAAAAACTTACTCATTAAAGCATTTCAGGTAGCTACAGTCTACCTCCAAAACAGGGTCCTTCTCCAGAAATGCCCTCAGCTGATGACGCTGGCAGATGCTGGGTATGTCTTCTGGACATCGCTAGCTCTCTTCAGCTAATTGCTTCCAGTGCTTGTGGCTGACTGAAGTCTCTCAATTTATTTGCTAAAAGAGAAACATTCAGTTTAAATTTGGGTTTAAACATTTTCACAGTAACCATTAGAGTTTGTTTGCTCCTTCACAGCTTTCATCTGTCTTAAAATGGACATCAGCCATACTTGTATGCTCTTCCTACTTGTCTCTTTCAGCCAATATATTCTTGAAGACAGAAGAATTAAAAAAAAAAAAAAGGCCTTTCTCATGTTCTCAGTCTTTCTCATGAATTCCACAACAATAATGTCCAAGTTTTTGGTGCTATTGTAGCCTTTAGAGGATCATGTCTGAGGACACCACAAAGGCAGAAATACCTAGTGGTCAGCAGCAACAGCATAACTCGTGCACCCTTACTATCTACGTGCTCTGGGGAGCATGGCTTGTCTGCAGTAATGCCATATTACTTCTTCTCAGCTCTTCAAGGCATTTTCTATGCCTTGCCACTGTGGCAAGACCCCATTTGTCTTGTGTAAGTTCACTGGAACCTCACTGTAAGCGAACTGTATGTAAGTTATTTCATGGACTCCATTTGGAGACACAGCTGGCAAACTATTTTGCTCTCACAAGCTGGTGCAGAGCCAAACGTAGCCAAACTAGGCTGAGAACTGCGCTAAAAGGATTAGCAAAGGTGGCAAAGATGATTTGTAACCACCTTTCTGCTCCCGCCCATTACCCTGTACAGAAGCTGCTGTTAGCCCACAGGCACTATATCATAGGCATTTAAGGTTCACTGCCTTTGTAAAAGATTAAGAAATTTGGGGGGGAACACCAGGATATTTAGGACAGTCAGATCAAGAACTGGTTCTAAAAGTGAATTTAGATTCATTCAGGGTGGAAGTACACGTCTGGAAAAGCAGCACCTGGTCTACTGGTGGCAGATCTTCAACTGCTAGATCATTTCTTTGTGAGGAGGGGATTTTTCAACACTTACTAATTCACCAGCCAGACTGGGAGTGGAAAGGACTGGCAAATTACAAGCAAGGTGACAGGAATTTTGTTCTACTCCAGATTCTGATCAACTGCCTTGAGTTTCTCCTGCATTAAATATTTTGAAGCCTCAGCCACCAGCTGGGAGTTGGGCAGAGGCGGAAAGACAGCCACACACAAATTAACAAGATGCTGTGCTAGGAGGCTGATGTCCCCTACCTAGGTAAGACAAAGAGACCAACTATTGACATCACCCACAGATTTTTTAGTGTAATACAGCCTTTGGGATTTCTAATTCAGGCTGCTTGGAATAATATTGTTCTGTCTTATCCTATAACGATCTCCCAGTGTGACAGAGTTACAAAGAGGGCAGTACATAACATCATATGCATTCATGTTTTCCAGGCCAGTTAAACAAGCTTTCATTTGTTTTAGAAGGAATCTATTCAAACTTTGGCAAAGTAAAACAATAATTGTGTGTTTCCTTTCTTCTTGCCACTTGTAATCCAGTCTGGATCATGCTTGGAGATGGTGCAAGGGGAGGAGAGAAGGGGACCTCCAAGAAGTGAAATGTGTCCCTCTACTAATTGAAGTAAAACGATCCCATTTCATGCACTGCCCTCCACAACAACTGTATTAATGTGGCACTTCACCCTGTAACAACAAAACAGGGAGGTCATCACTCACCCCGCTGCAGTTCCAGCTCTGCCTCTTCTCTGAACTGCTTTTTACCAATTCTACCCAGACAGACCCTCGGGCTGTGGCCCCTGAAGCCATCTGATCCATATTTCTGGCCTTACTGCTCCTCCTGCCACTGACATCTGCTCTATCTCCAGCATGGTTTGGGTGTCCCTGGCATCCAGCTGCTTGTTTCACAGGAGGCTGGTTTGTTCTGCACTTGTACCAGCAGCTCACTGGAGCTCTGCCCCATTAACAGCACACCGAGCCACCAGTTTCTGGCACCATTTGACTGAAATGAGCTGAATCCTGAAGAAATGAAGCAGGTTGCATGTAAAACAGTGTCTGCATTTATATAAACTTCTCAGTAGCTTCCAGTTTGTAGGAGGTGAATGGAGATGGAGGATGCAACACCTGGGAATGCAGACTCAAGGAAATATGGGAAGTTATTGTAGGATTCTCAAAAGGCAGCAACTGCTCCCCAGATTTTAAATGAACCCTAATGATAAAATGGGTGAGCCAGAAGCTTTCTTGCATGAAAACCTGGGTTTTAATCAACTGCCCCTATATGGCAAGCAGTCCCATGCTCAGAGCTCATATGAGCTTGATCTTTGGAGGATTTTGCGAGTCTGGTAGTGGCCTCTCACTAAAACCCTGATAAAATCCTCTGGGATAAAGCCTATTTCATGGCCTAATCCTTTGTCACATTTTGGTCACTGAATAGTCACACTTTGACTTAGTGGCAAGTTAAAAAAAAGAAGTACACTCACCTAGCTTGCACAAAGGCAGGGTAAACCGCTGTTGCACATTTAACTCTTAAAGGTTAGCATCACTCTGAACTCCTAAGGTTAGCATCACTGACCAAAAAACTCACCCTCAATGATGGGGAAGGAAGGAAAAAAAAAAAAAAATGAAAGAAAAATCCCAGTAACTAACAAAGATTTACAGCACCAATTCTCTCCTAAATTTGATCTCTTGCAGGTTGGATCCTCAATCCATCTCCTTTGTCTGTTTATCCCTCAAGTGTAAACCTCTTCAGCTCACATTGTTCTGCTTTGAGAGCTAATCCCACGTGAGTCATGGTGCTGGAATGCCAATAAATATGGCTGTAGCCATGCCCCAGTTTGTTGCTGCAGATCACTTTGGCACAAAATTAGGCCTGTTCTTATCTTTGTTTGTGCAGCTCTCCTCAAAAAAAGGAGCTTCAGGCCCGGCTGTGGCCTTTGGGTGCAAAAGCAGGAGAAAGATTTCAAAAGAACAGAAGCGGTTCATACTTTGTTGAACCAACCTACAGGCAGAGATGGGCTTCCTAGCTTCTGAACCCCCCCAAAGTGGGGAAGTCCATGCTTCGCTCTATGAGGGCTACTCTCCATTTCTGCTAAGTCAGGCAAAGTATTGCCACTTGCTAATTGGGATAGGATCAGAAGAGGACCCAGTGTGACTGATATTAGGTAGGGCTTTCCCAAAAGCTGTTCCAATGACATTTGTGCAGTTAAATTTGTTGCTTATCAATTACATATGGAAATAAAAGGCAAATACTTAATAATTCTCTTTCCTTCCTTCCTTCCTTTCTTCCTTCCTTCCTTCCTTCCTTCCTTCCTTCCTTCCTTTCTTCCCCCCCTTCCTCCCTCTTTTTCTTTCTCTCGCTCTCTTGCTCTTTTTCTCTTTCAAGTACATCTTAAAACTGGCTTTCTTTAGCAACTATTCCTCAAGAATAAGTTGTCAAAAAGTCCTTCAACCAAAGTGAAATCACAAGCAGGGCCATGACAATCCCTTTCCTAATAAGGTTGTCCATATTGGCTGGTTAAAGCTGCCTAATGAGATCCATGTCCCTGGGGCCTGGAATGCAGTGCAGTAACTGAGGCATCTGTTTATAAGCTAGTTGAGAGATAATTGTGTTTATCTAATATTTAATCATTTGCACGAAGTTTTACAAATAAATCAGTCTCTTGGATATAGTCCTAGTATGAAAAATTTCTATCAAAAAATACAAAACAGTAGATCACAGGCAGTACAAAATGCAGTCAAAATAAGTTCTGTGCAGATCCCTCTGAAAATCACTTTGGTTTGTATTACATTAAAAAAGCGGGGCTGTTTACGCTGCAGGTTTCTAGGCCTGACTAGTAGGGACATTGCATCTCAAAATACTGTGAGGTTGAACGGTACCCTCTGCTCTGCTGTGATCATGGGGACGGCAGCCGGTAGCACTCTGGGGAGAGGTGTCAGGTCCTTCCCCAGACCCCGGCCCCAGCACAACGGCCATTCTGACTCCTGCACATCACCCTTGCTGCGGTGCTGTTGAGCAATACTTCTTAATGAATCAGCCATTATCTTGAAATTGCTTTGGAGAGCGCGCCGCTGGCAGGGAGCTGACACATTTTCCTCATTTATTGAAGGGTGTTATTTTATTTGTGAACGTCCTTCTTCTTCATTTCTTCTTAATGACACCGACTTCTTGTTTCTAACTGAAGTAACATGCAGTCCCAAGGCCAGTTTTTAAGCCTGGGTCCCTCAACCTGCGTTTAATGACCTAACAATAATTATGTCTAGTAAGCAGCATTCAGAAATCCTTCCTGAGCTGGTCCAGCATCGCTTCCTACGATGGTTTTCGATGACAGCTGAGGGTGGGAGGTCAGCTGCGGGGCAGAGCCATCCTATCAAAATAACGGAGGACATACATAGACTTTTGTTTGTGTGTTTTCTGGGAGAAGAGAATTTCTTCCTCCAAGATTTCTACACAATGGTCACAGTTTCACTGCTAACTGCAAAGTCCTTGACAAGAGTTAGGTAAAGTAAATAGATTGCATTTGTGTTTACAGCACAAGATGAAGGAGTATGTGTTCACGCCAAGGGGATGATTCCATTAAATCTGCTTATACAGGGTTTATGCTTACGCAATACAACGCTTATACATTCTTCTCCAGGGCAGTGTGCTGGGATTGTGATTGATGAGGACAGTGCCCTTGACATCCTGCACTGACAGAATCCCATTCCCAGCAACTTGGGTGGACCTCTAAGGCAAATTAAACAAGACTTCAAAACATGTTAAGATTTTAAAGAAAATTATCTTTTCATCCTTCCGCTGTGAAAGCTAAAGCAAATGCAATGCAAAGAGCATTACCCTAGATATCATTTGCACTGAACCAGTTTAGTGGGAAAAGCCTTATATAAATAACTGCAAATATATGTAAGTATGTAGTTTATACAGAGAGATATATACAATATTTATTTTTATGCATGTACATGAATGTATGTATATATGGATGCATTGTTATATGTACGGTGATGGCACTGGAATTTCTGTCTCACATAAAGAAAATCTGTCTTTCTTGAACATTCCCTAAGATAATCTGCCCCTGAAGTGGGACATTCCTTAGAGGGCAGCTTGTTACCAACCTCGGCTGCATTAACAGTAACCACTATCTTTCTCATCATTGACAGCAGCAGCCTAAAGGGATCTATAATTCACCGACAAGAAACAATTTAATTACCTTAACTGTTGTAACTTGCAGATCAGTCAGCGCAGCGCCCCAAGATAAGCTCCACACGGGTTGTACCTGAGAGCTCCTCGACTCCAGCGCTCTGCCCAGATGAGCCCGGGAAGCTTTGATCCGGAGCCAGGTCCCTGCCTGCTCATCACAGCCCAAGAGCCCAGCGCCGAGGCCCAGGTCCCAGCTCCAGAGGCCCTTCCAGAGCCGGCCTGGGGCAGCAGCCAGGTGAGGACCAAGAGGTTTCTACATCACTCAAAGCGGAGCTCAAGACCGTTTTTGCTTGATCTGTTTCATGTGTGAAATTCCTCCTGGCACACATCCTGAGTGGCTCCAGAAATGTGATCCTTCGGTATCCCACCACCTGTCGTGTGATGTATGGAGTCGCTGTAATCCTACATTCATCGTTGGGGGAATATTTTCAGGCATGCAGGCTTTGATCTGTACTTGGATTATGCAGATGTTTCAAAATGAGTCTAAATGTAATGCTGAGTGTTTAAGAACATAGCTTTTTGCTTTGTCCTGGAATGAGTTGGGCTTCTTTCTTCTTCTTGGAGCCTCCTCAGGAAAGGACCCATGCCAGATCAAAGTTTCTTACAGCGCACAAGGATCCATTGTTTCAAGAACTGCTACAAATTAGCAGCTGCAGTTAAAATAAAGGGTGGAGGTATTTTTCTTAGCCTCAGTTAAAACTGTTTGGGGTAATTATCCCAAAGTACATTGATAAAATAAAAGTCCCTCAGGGGCTGCCAATTCTGTAGGGATCCCATTCAGGCGCACATTGTTGTTGGATATCTGACCGGGCCATGATGATGTGTTGGAGGCAGAGTGGAGCTAAACTGCTCTAACTGCTCACGAAAGACCAGTTCTGTTGCCTCTGGCAGCTGTAATGAGCTTCAGTGGCAGCACCCAAGGATTTCTCCCAGAGTTAATGAGAAGACCCACTATATACTCAGCCAGCAGGAGGTGGGAAGGGGGGCATCCCTCTGGCACACAGATGTCTAAACCAGATCCTTCACCCGTGCCTGAACCCCTCTGCACTTCTGGATGTACAAAAGACAGACCGCAGATTGGGTCAGAAGGCACAGAGCAGTTTTTTGTAGCTGTGGCGGGACATTCCTGCAGTACAGGCTGCGACAGGGGTCTTTTCGGCACCCCTCTGGCTGGAAGTGGAGAGCTGCAGCACTCAGCAGCGCAGTGCGGGCGGTGGGCTGAGGGGAACAGGCAAAGGTGTAGCTGCCCTCGTCTAGCAACTTCATGAATAAAGGTGTTTCCAGCCTGCATGACTTGAAACTTACCTTTGCTTTAGTTGGCAAAGGCATGATCCTGCTCCAGATGAGGATCTGTACCAACAGTGGCAATTTGTACTGGCAATTATGTACAGAGGGCTCAGATGCAGCCCAGGGACTAGGGCAGCCAGCTGGCACTGCCAGCGAGCGGTGGTACCCTCTGCCCAGGCTGGACGTTCCTCAGGGCTTTCCTTTTAGCTTGGGTTTGTGCGCTACCCACCGCAACAGCCAGGTAGCCCACATGTGTGCTCTGTAAGGGGATTCTGCTGTTACAGATAACAGGATGGAGACATGCTATGCAAAGACAAGAAAGATTTGACTCCATGGAGCTCCCATGGCTGATGCCTTTCCTTTGCTGTCCCAGAGGTCTTGAGCAAGGCTGCGGAGAAGGGATGTCCCGTCACTGCAAAGCCTGGGCTGTCATTCAGAGCTCTGCTCAG